>NC_090941.1:1024366082-1024693582 GCF_040938575.1 Ambystoma mexicanum | reverse complement strand
CAGGAATGCAGGAAGGATCTGCCCTCATGGATGTCTAGGGACACAGCATAGGGCTGGGCTGGAAAATGGACCCAGCCAACAGGTGCAGCCTCTGGCCTGTAGGATATTTTGTGTAGATTTGGGGTCTGGCGGTATTTTCTTACCGCCAAAAAAAAAAATAGTAATTTGGCGATGATGTATCTTTGCATTTAGATTGGGTTTGGCCTTACCTCTTTTCAGTGACCATGTCTGGTTACACTATATTAGATAATTTAGTAATATACATTATTGGTGGTAATTTCTAGTCTTGAGCATAACTTTCCTGTTTTATTTATGACCCCAACATACACAAAACCTTCCTTATTCTTATAATATTCTTGTGATCTATAGAGAGCCTTGGACCTACATTCAGAAACACCACAATTTCACATAGAGCGTCATCAATAGCCTGTGGTGTTATCACGGATTTATTTACATCAGTGAACTATGCTTCCATATGCCTCATTACTGATTCATTCATGGACCCCCAGTAATCTATATTTTGTATTAGATTTCACCCAGACACCATGCACTGGGTGAACACGCATACATCTATTTATCACTGCTAATTCTATTATTCCATTTGCATGGGAAACATGACAAATGTACTACCTAAATATCTTCCCTGTGTCATAAAATGTTATTCCAAAGGCACCAAGAAAAGAGAAAAACAAAAACTCTTTGCACGTTCTGTTTTTATATTGTGTATATTAGAAACAATTGCAATTCAAAATAACATCTTACCAATTACATTGTGTTGTTCTCTGTAATAAAAAACAAGAAAAGAAACAATACAAAAACAGAGCAATATTCACTTTGCAACATTATCATATAACAAATTAAATGCATGGGATTTCTTTTGCTTTGATATCCTAACTGCCCAGCATTTCTAGAACACATTCGCCAAGCAATCGCATAAAAATAACCTCACTTCGAACTTGGCTGCTTACCAAAAGATTTGTGGTTTTCTCCACCAGGCGATTTCCTTCAGACGAGCGGCCCGGTTGGCAGGGGTTGCCTTCGTAATCTCGGTGTCTAAAGTGTGTGTGGCGAGAACATACGGTTCTCAAGCCAATGTTAAGACACCAAGATCATCCGTCTCTGGAGCCCAGCAAAAGCGATCTGATTTTCCCTCTGTCATTCTTTCCCCAGCAAAAAACTGCCCCGTCCCATTCTGCTTACGTGGCATAACTGCAGATACACTTCCTTCCAATCATATTAGCAGAAAATGTATTCTGTTAACACCCTCATGTCCCAAACAATGGTAGCTTCAGATTATAATAACTGTATCTTTTTTGATTTCCTGCTGCCTTCCTGCCTTCTGCATTCAGCACAGCAAGAGAAAAGAAGAGAGAAAAATGCACGTTAAAAAAACAAATTTCAGAATATGTATTTTCACCTCACTTTGTACAAGGGACTACATTATAATGTTAATGAGTTAGCATTAGTGATTAGTACTTGTTAATTAAATCAGTCAGTTATATAAATAATATTCAATAATGTAGTCCTCTATGCATGAGGGAATCCAGAGGAAAAAAAATGATGCCCTTTTACTCTTTGTAGAAAGAAAAAACATGATGCACATTTACTCTCTGTAGTTTTATATTGGGCTTTGGCTGCATTATCAATTCCATACATTGCATGCCCCCAGCCACACATTCACCTGTTATACTGGCAACATAGGACTGGCTCTATGTGTATGCCACATTATTGCTGGTAACAAGATGCCATCACATTCAGTGAGTTGCAATAAACTTCAAGGTGCTATACTTCAAAGTACTATAAATTATACTACATTATCCCTCCTGTTCTGACAATTTGGCAATGGTCCAAGCCACAATAGGAAGAAACCCAACTTGCGCTCCTTTTTCTTTTTTTCATAGCAATTCAACAAAACGAATATTCACATTTTTCACAATAAATCACTGTTTAACCACCATAAAATCAAAATTCATCTCAAATGAGTCCATCAGTTCTAATAAAATATTTTAAATATTTCTTCCCAACTGAAGTGTCCATATTCCAGTGTTTTGTTTTTCTACTTGAAGTTAATCATAAAACAATAAAAAAAAATTAAAACAAAGAATTAACATAACAAATCAAAATAATTAATTAAAATAATAAAGATGTGGAACTCCATACTTCCAGGATACATCCAAATTAATGCACCCACAACGCTGCAAGTTTATTGTTCCTCTACCGTTGTCCGCCTCTGAGACGTCCCGACGAGCAGCATCACATCATCTGGTTCATTTGGGCCATTCTTTTATCCTGGCACTCTTGGATGCTTTTTCCATAGGAGTCATCTCTTTTGGCATCCGGTTACTTTGTCTTCACCTCCACCCGGAGGCAGGCATCACTTGATCTTTATCCTGCGGACTCCAGGACTCCATCGCCTCCCGTGTCCTCCGGTCCTGTGACCCGCGACCTCAAAACACAGGTTAGTGTTCTAAATCAAATGGAAAAGAAACAGATTAAGTATATAGCAGAATACTAATTTCACCCTTTTTCCCAAAATAAAATATCTATGTATTCAAAAATATTTCGCCCTTTTTCTTTCGCTTTCTGAAATTAAGCACATGTTAGAGAGAAAACAAACATACATAAAGCATCATTGATCATTTAACATCTTGCAACTTTGTCAAAATAATTTCATTAGTTTCAGCCCTCTTTTAATGATCATCACATATAGGGCCTGATTCATGGATTATTTGCGCCGAAAAAAAAACAGATTTGTGCGCCATTCTGCCCACAAATCCCTGTTTTACAAATGGGGATTAGCGGGCAGAATGGTGCACAAATCCTGTTTTTTTCGGCGCAAATAATCCATGAATCAGGCCTATAGTCTTTTTATTCACATCTATTCCATTACAATAATCACTTCTATTTTTATTTCTCTGTTATTGGGCCCTATAAATAGACTCATGTGTTTTCTTTCATGTTTTTAAGGGACCTGATCTGTTTCTACACGCTCAAGCCTCCTTACCTCATGCTTGGGATACCAGGGCTTAATTTGGTTAACATGAACAAATTGTTCTGTTACCGTTTCACCTTCAGTTCTCAAAATTTTGTAAACAGCTGGAGATACTTTATCTATAATTTGAAATGGCCCCTGCCAGGCTGCTAGAAATTTAGAATTTTTCTGTTGACCTTTTCCAAATGAAATTTATACACCTGATCCCCCACACTATACTCTTTCACCGATGTCTTTTCATCATAATATGACTTTGCACTGTCAGCAGCCCTTTCTAAATTCCGCTGCACAAAAGCAAATGGATGTTGTAAATGCTTCCTCAGTTCTTCCATATATTCATGAACTGTAGATGCGCTTACAAGTGTCTGCTCATGTGTTCTGTATAGCAGGTGTTGCGGCAACACCATCTTCCTTTCTGTCACTATTTCATGAGGGCTGATGCCTTTGGCTTTGGCAGGAGTTGATCTGATTGCCATCACAACCAGAGGTAAACGTAAAACCCAGCTGGAACCTGCCTCTGGTACAAACTTCTTTAATATATCCACAACAGACCTATTACATCGTTCAATTCCACCAGAAGAGGCGGGTCTATATGCAATATGTAGCTTTCTTTTCACTCCCAGTATTTGCCACACCTTACTCATTAAAGCGCTTGTGAAATGACTTCCTCTGTCTGATTCCATTCTTTGTGGTAACCCAAATCCTGAAAATATATGATTTACCAGTAATGTAGCTGCTGTTTGCGCACTACAATCTGGTGCAGGAATACATTCTACCCATTTTGACATTAAACAAACCACACTCAAAATGTAACGGTTCCTCCTGCTTGACCTTTTTACAGGCCCTACATAGTCTATTTGTAAATCTTACCATGGAAGAGTTAAGCCTCTTTTCATTAATGGGGCTCTATGCATTGGTGAGGCAGGTTTAAATTAGGTACATACTACACATCCTCTAGTATATAATTCCACATCTTGGGACATATGTGGCCAGTAAGCATAATCTTTCACTATCTCTAATGTTTTTTGTGAACCTCTGTGTCCTGCAGTTATTGCATCATGTGCATGGTGTAGCATTAGTCCTCTGAATGAAAGGGGTACCACCCACTGTATTTGTCCTGTTATGGACTCTCTAATCATGAGTCCATCCTGTAGCCTAATTCGTTTTTTATTCTTTAATAGCACTCTCAACCCTTCTTTTCCCACACAATCATTTTCTGTTAAAGGGTTTTGTTCAGGGTCTATCAAATGATTATAATAGATTCCCAAAATTGGATCATGCTTTTGTGCCTTAATCAGATCTTGATCTGGTGTATCATAACTCCATTGTACTACTGGTTGATCCACCTCTTTTGGAGATTTAGAGCGTGTAACTACATCAATTTGTATTTCACCAAGTAAATGCTCAATAGGTAGCAACTCTCCCATCACAGCCCCAATTTTAGCCAGGTGATCTGCCTTATCATTCCCCTCCTTATCCTCTCCTGGAGTTTTTAAATGTCCACAAATGTTCCTCCAGAATATTGTCAAATCATTCTCTGACACCAATTTGTCTATGGCTTGTATCATTCTTCCATGTTTAAGGGTTTTTGTTATTATATGTAATCATGCCTCTTGCTTTCCAGCTAGGCAAATATTCCACAAAGCTATTTCATGCATAATCAGAATCAGTCACCAGGACAATTTCACTAAATGTATTATCAACTGCAGTAGTAATTGCTTTATAAATAGCTGCCAATTCCGCTACTTGACTGCTCCTAGCCCCAATTCTCATCCCTATACTGGGAATGCCTTCACATTTCAACCAGACATTTCCTATTCCTGACACCAATTGTTTATTACTGTCATTTTCAATGTGAAAAGCACAACAGTCAACATATACAGTTGGCAAATCCTTGCATGTCTTTTCATCAAAAGCTTTGTGCAGTGATTGCCCAAACTCCTGTAAACTAGATTCCACTTCTTCTTCGTTTGATACATGTTCAGCTGCACAGTCATGTAGATCTGCCAAACCTTGAGCGACTGGGCTCTTTTTATTTTGGCCATACCTCACTTCTACAGGAAAACCTTGCAATACCAGTGTCCATGAAGTAATTTTTGACTGTGCTAGGTTGCCTGACCTAATTATTTTACTCTCTAAAAACTGCAAAGGTTGATGATTTGTCTCAATAATTACCTTTTCTCCCTGAACAATGGGGCGGAAATGCTGTAGCACCCACACAGTGGTCAAAAGGGCCTTTTCACGTTCACTGAATTTAATTTCAACTTGGGAAAACGCCTTACTTGCATAAGCAATGGTTTTGTAATTCAAATCATGTTTTTGTGATAACACTGCTGACATACAATGTTCAGAGAAACTTATTTCTATAAAGAAATCCCTATCCTTTATGGGGTATGCTAAACATGGTGCCTTTACAAGACATTCCTTTAATTTAGCCACTGCCTCAGACTGCTCTTTTTCCCATTTCCAGGGTGTATTCAACTTTAGTAGTTTAGTCGATGGTTGAGTAATTTCAGCATAATTTTCAATAAACTTTCTGTTATAGCCCGTCATTCCTAATAAACATTTTAACCCGTTCACACTTTTAGGATCTTTTAGCTTTTATATGGCCTCTACTTTCTTCTTTTGTGGGTTTAGTCCATGTTCAGTCACTTCATGGCCTAGAAAATTCACTTTTTTCTTGCACCATTGTGCTTTTTGTAAAGATACTTTGGCACCTGCCTTTTGCAATTGCCCAAGAACATGTCTAATTTCATCAAAATGGCTTTTCAAGCTTTCATTTTTTATCAGGACATCATCCACGTAAACTATGGTTCCTCTTTCCGCTGCATCAGGCATAGCCTTTCTTAAAAATATGCCAAATTCACTCCCACTATTGACATACCCGAATGGAACTCTTATCAAATGAAAATGAATATAAATTCTGAATCTCCTCTGCCACTGGCATGCACCAATATCCAGATGTGAGATCTAATGTAGTAAATACTTTTGAGCCATGCACCTGAGCCAGGCCTTGATCAATGAATGGCAGTGGCCATCTGGACACTGGCACTCTTTATTTAATTCTCTCAAATCTGCACATAAACGCCATTGACCATTAGGCTTTAACATACCTAAAATAGGTGTGTTGGATGTGCTATGAATAGGTCTGATAATTCCCAGAGACTCTAAATTAATTATTTCTGCTAGTGACTCTAAACATGCCAGTGGTAATCTATACTGGCGCACAAATACTGGGCTTCTACTACACCCTTCCGGTAGCGTGGCCACATGTAAATTAGTTAGGCCGCAATCAAAAGCATCTTTAGCAAAGACATAAACTCCATAAATATTTTTCTCAATTCATTTTTATTTTCATCGTTATTGCATGCATCTGCTGATAAAATCTGCTCCTCCACCATTTTTGAAAATTCTGGGAAATCTTCCAGTGGAGAAATCTCTGTGCTTTCTTCTAACTGTGTGGCTGTGTCTCTCTGTAAAGCTGCCACTTTTAAATATTTTGGTATATCAGCTTCCACTTCAATGGGCTGATTTTCTGTTTCATTTTCATTTAAGTCAAATGTTATATAATCCTTTTGATGACAACACACTGGCTCATTTGAATCATAAGAGTACACAGAATGAATTTTAAAGATCCCTTTGGGCTGAGAATCCAGGTATTCTGGAAACACACCCCCTGCATCTACATACCTTTCAGGGATATTTCCAATTACCATGTTATTGAAATCTGCAGTATAATGTGATTTTTGTATGGCCATTCCTAATGAAGAATTTTCCTCTAAATGAACATCTTGACATCCTCTATTATTCACCATCATTTTTACAGACCCTTCACCAACATCTACCAATGGAATGTATTCATAATCCAGGCCTTGCTGTTTTATGGATTCATTCAAGCACACAAATGCATCAGAATCTACCATCTGCTGTCCATTTTTGAACTTCAGCGTTATTGCAAACTGCTTGGTGAATGCAGGGATAATAGGATCCTTCCTCAGCTGTAATTCAATTGCATATGGGACCAGCTGTGCGCAATGATAAGCCCTTCTTTTGTCTTCAAATTCAGGTGCCGGCCCACCTAGCCGTGACCATATTTTTTGATCAAGAACATCTACCACCATACACATTCTGTGCATGATATCATTGCCCATGTAAAAGTCATTTTGTGTCCCACTCACTATCCACACATTATGGTGAATTGTTTTCTGTCCAATACTAATCTTCAGCATGCATCTGCCTGCAATTCGATTTTCAAAGTCTGGACTGTCCAAACCAGGGACATATTGGTTTTTAATTCTAAATTTTGGGATCTCCTCCGTCTCCATTATTTTTTGCAGTTATTTCTCATTAATAAAGCTTCTTTCCTGTTCAAGCACTAAAGTGGCTTTTATTATTTTAGAATAGTCATTTATACCAATGTGAACCCATGGTTGCTCATCTTCCATGTGTATTTCAGCAAGAGTAGTAATGTTTTTTCTGTTTCTGTTTTAGGAGTAGTATTCTGTTTGCATGTCTTCTCTTTTAAATACAAACGTAATGTGTGCTCATCTATTGCAGTTTGCCATTTTTTCCTAGGGTCTAAATATATTTGTACAGATTTTTTCTCATTTTCACTTTGCATTTTATCTTGACACATCAAGATAACAGTGACGCTACGTATACAGCTATTCTGGAGATATACCTCTACTGCATCATTTGTTTTGGCAAGGGTGTGACATTCATTTATATTGCTGTTTTGTGATTTTAGTTTTAGGTCTCAATGGTTTTTTGGTTAAGGACCACAGTACTCCATTCACCCCATCTATGAGAGGAGACAATCTTTTCAGGCAATCTGTCCCCATCAGAAATGGAATTTCACAAACAGATGTGATCAATACCTCCTGTTTCATTCTGTGTTTTCCTATTTTTATGGCAACCTCGGTAAGACCTATAATAGGCACCTCCTCCCCGTTAGAATTATGCACAGGACCTTCATTTTGCCTCACTGTGATCTGATTCTGTGGGGATCTCCCTTCATTGATACTCTTTACCTATTCTTTGGACATAATTGTGGCCTGTGCGCCAGTGTCAATCATTGCAAATGTATTGCATTTCTCTTCTACAGTGATGGGAGCATAATACCTGTCTTCAACTTCCTCTAATACACATAAGAAGTGTGAATTCTTACTGATTTCAGGACTCACCTTTTTCAGGCCTTTTTCACTTTTGCCTTTTTCACTTTTGGCTAAGCACATTGGTAAATGGAAAGACATTTTTCCCTCCTTTCTGTCCATTTCTGTGTGAGAGACTTTGTTCATTTCCCCATGTTCAGAGGTTTTTTTGAGTGTGGCCACCGTTCGCCCATCCATCCAGGGATCATCAGAGGTCACATTACAATCCTCCGACTGAACATGTGTAACAACATCATTTGGCAATTTGTCATTGTCTAACTCTGTGCATTTGTAATCATTTAGTATGGTACCAGTCCTTTTAACTTGTTCAAAAATATGTGGCTCAAAGAACTCTTCGGGTGATTGAACTGTACCCTACTTTTGAGCATTTTGTTTTTTGCCTGTGTTTGGTTATTGTTCTGATTGCCCAGAGAAGGAGTTATAGCATCCCCACTTACTCCCTGTTCACTGGTACTCCCCATGCATGAGTAATTTTTCTTAAATCTGTCTCTTTGTTCTTTTGGAATTTCAGGTTTTCCTGTTTCATTTGTACAAATCTCCAATGTTTGATTTAGCTCTATGTTAAACCAAACTTCCTTTTTTATAAGTATTTGCACTTTCTGTCACATGTTCATTTACCAGTATCTTTATTTTTGAATCTTTAGACATCTCAGAGTCATTATGCAAAATCACGTCAGGGCAATTTGTTTTCCTAGCATTGCAGGTATCATTCCTACTTAGTCACTTACTATCAGAAACCCCCGGTCGTTGCTATGGCCTTCTGCCCCCTCCTTTGATGACTGTTTTTGTGCTCTACAGAGCTTTCCTATTTGCTCAGCCAACATTTTCACTTGGGCCTCGAGACACTGGAATCTTTCCATTTCTCTAGAATCCTCTCTATGTGGCCTAGATCGATATTGGTTGTTTTCCCCCTGATTTAATCTATTCTGATACCTCTCAGGGGAATGATTTCTATTGGTATTGTTCCTGAACTCTTGATTCATATGTGGAGGGGAGTGGGGTGCACCCATCCTTTGATTGTAGTCTCCTGTTGGTGGTGAATCATTGTATTGACGTGGAGCGTAATTCATATTCTGCCTCATGTCCTGTCTCTCATATTGTGGGTATGTTGATTCCCATTATCAGTAAATCGATCCACATATCGGGGTCTATCATGATTACCATACATCATGGTGTTGGGATCAAATCTGCTCTGTGTCCCCAATGTCTGGTAGGGACCCTTATTTCTTTGATCCTGACTTTGTCTCTGATTATTATTCATACTTGACATATCAGGCCGATAGCCTGCCCAGGGCCTATCTCCTAAGTACCTAGGACTGATGTAGCTCTCCCTATTACTAGGATCATGTGATTGAAACATTGGTGCAGGAAGTGACGTCCTTGGTTGATTACCCCATTGATCAGGTATCAAATTATTTTTACCTGGACTTTGAGCAGACTCAAGGGACATTTTGGCTGACCTAATTTCCATCACTGTTGCTGAGGGTTCTTTAGATTTTGGTCTAGTGTCTTTCATTTTATCACTTTCTCTACCCTGACAATAGAGTACCTCATATAGTTTTGTGCTTTGGTGTACAATCCATTCAAGTGATTTGTCACGGTCAAATTCACGGACCAATTGTGATATGATGTCTTTCTGTAGCCCATAGAAGTAGGCAGTTTTAAACTCATTAGAATTGGAGTCAAAAGATACATCAAAGTGAGAAAAAGCTCTTTTTAAGTCTTGTAAAAATTGGCAAGGTGATGTATTAGGCCCAGCAGTAATCATGTAAGCAACTTTCTTCACCTCCTGTAATGACTGGAAAGGAGAAAAATGACGTCTATTCTCTTTTTCAAACTCAGCCCATGTCATATTCTGCTGTTCATTTAATCCTCTTATGATACTGGCTGTGTGAGCATCTAGAGTTAAATGAAAATACTGTCTGTGTTGTTCCTTAGGTATCTGGAGGGCTTTAAATATGTCACGCACTGCCTCTAAGTGATCATCTATGCAACATTCCCCTCCCTTTTTAAATGGTTTGATCAGAGCTTTGATGGATTTCATTATCTTTATGGGGCTACTTGTTGCTATTCATGGAATTGCACTACTTGGTGATTCAACCCTGGTTCCAGGTGTATGGGATTAGTGGGGGCCCCCAATAGGTGTGTCAAATCCCCCAAGGGCGCTGCAACGAAGTTCAGTCACCAGCCCACTGACTGGGGCACTAGCTCTTTGGGTAGAAATAGGATTCACCTCAACTCCATTGAATGTGCTGCCCTGCCGTCTGTCCTAGGACCTGGAAATGCACATTTGCTGTTCCAAATCCTTACACTTCTTAAGGAGCCTATCTGCCTCATTTCGCAAATAGTTGTTTTCATCACTCATTTTATTAATTACCTCCTGCATATCACACATCTGCATTTGGCATTCATTGAATTCTTTGTTTCTCTTGTCTTTTTCTTGAAACATTTTAACCATTTCCTGTTCAGCATTTTGGAGATCACTTTCTTTTTCACAATGTTCTTTTTGTAAAATCTGCATTTCCAAAACAATCACATCTTTGTCTTATCTAATATGGTCTACCAACGCTTTTAAATGTACCAGTTCTTGTTCACTATCCTCAAACTGTTTCTTGCTTTTAGACAATTGAGTATCAAGATCTCTACATTTTAACTGTCTTTTTGACATACCTCCAATTCTGCTCTTAACATTTCCTCTTTCTTACTTGCCCCATCTAGATCAGCTTTTAACCTGTTTATCAGCTTAGTATCATTTTCTTGCATTTGCAGGGACCTATTCACAATAAACCAGATCTTGGCGCATAGCCGTATCAGACAATCTTTCCCTGCATGTTTATTAGCTGCATTTAATAATCTCAGAAGGCAGACCTGAATTATGCTGCCTTCTGCAAAAATGTTGGTGGTTCTTTCTGTACTTCACCAAATATGCGGTCATGCCATTCTGTGGCATTATTTGATGACCATGTCCCATGTGCATATAACTTTGCCTCCAGATATTGCACTAGTTCTGAGAATGTGGCTTCTATTTGAGACATTCTGAAATTCACTTTTAGTGTCACACTGCTATTATGAAATGGGTTCCCTCTAATGCACGGATGGTAGTGTGAGACACACTTGCCACGCCCCGTAGGTGCACTATTGTCAGACTTGCCGCGTAGTGAAGTGTATTGAGCCTCTGTCCACAAATCACCCACAGAGAAATAGATAAACACTCTCTATGCGAGCTTTGAGGCCACAGGTGGTTGTTGGTTTGTAGAATCAGATGGCGCCAAGGACTCCAGAGGCTGTTGGAAGGAAGTCGAGGTTAGTACAGGCAAAGACAGTGCTTTTTTTAGATGTGAATAAAGAATTTCTTCTCACCTATATGCAGTGGACGGGAGCCTGAGGAATTGGTGCAAAGGAGCGCCGATGATTCAGGTACCTGGAGGCAGGAGACCACCCGTAAACTCGTGAGGTTTGCAAGGAGGAACAATAGAGAGGTCGTAGACAATCCAAGGGTCAAAATCCAGGTCGTAACAAGTGAACAGAAGGGAAATCCAAAGCAGTCCGTTATACGTTCGCCAAAAAGTCCAGAATACCAGTATCCGTGCAGAGAGTTAGCAACCGTATCCAAGGAGCAAGAAAATATCAGATCCGTGATGCGTAAGCCTGTGGTCGAAATCCAATGAGGTCAAAACAAGTTTCAAGAACGCCGAGCAGTGTTTAGAAAACAGCTGTGAAGCGGCGAATGATTCAAGGCTCCCGGCTTTTATGCGAGCCGCTTCTTGATCACGTGAATAGCGTTCCGTGCACGTGATCGGGAAGTTGACGTGAGACAAGGGAGCAATCGCGATCGGCTATTCCAGCCCGCTCGCAACCTCCATGGTAGTTGCCATTGGAAACGGGGAAACAAACCACACCGTCTTCTGCGTGCGAATCGAAAGCCTTGATGATGGCGACTCCTCTGCACCCTGGGTGATTGGACATTTCGAGGACTGGACTGGGAACCGGGAAGCCTGATGGTACTGTGTATCGGAGTGTTATGCCAGGTACTGCATGGGGGTGTAACTGAAACTGACCTATTGTGCATAACAGAGCCCCCCCTCAATGGCCCACGACCACGTGGGCAGGTGGGATGGTCTGCATGGAAACGGGAGACAAGCTTCGGGGCATGGACATCACTTGCGGGGACCCAACACCGCTCCTCCGGACCATAACCCGCCCAGTCCACCAGATACTGGAGACAACCACGAACCCTACGTGAACCCAGTATACTCGACACTTCATATTCCACAGAGTCACCCACAGACACAGGACTAGGCGTAGACCTAAGGCGAGTAGGGGCAGGACAAGGTTTTAGCAAAGAAGTATGGAATACAGGGTGTAGGCGCCAGGAGGCGGGAACCGAAAGGCGATAAGCCACGGGGTTGATCACAGCAGATATCCTAAAAGGGCCCACAAAACGGGGTAGCAATTTGCGACAACCAGGTAGCCTGAGGTGACGAGAGGAAAGCCATACCCTGTCTCCCACTACATAAGAAGGTGCCACGGCCCTCCGCCTGTCAGCCGCAGATTTAGCAGAGACTTGGGACTCACGAAGGTGAGCGATAGTCCGGGCATGAACGGCCGATAGATCACGTGCACAGGAAACAGCGGCGGGATTGGCAGACTGTGTAAGCTCTGGAACAGGCAGGGTACGGGGGTGCTGACCATACAAAACGAAAAAGGGAGAAAAGCCAGTAGAAGAATGCAGAGCATTATTATACGAAAACTCAGCAAGATGCAGCACACTCAGCCAGGACTGTTGGTGCTGCAAAATGAGGCAACGTAAATACTGCTCCATGGCCTGGTTCACCCTCTCCATTTGGCCGTCTGTCTCAGGATGATAGGCGGAGGAAAAACGGGAATCAATGCCCAAGAGGCCTGTGAGCGCCCGCCAGAACCGAGAAGTGAACTGGGATCCTCTGTCCGAGATTATGATAGTGGGTAACCCAAAAAGACAGAAGATAGATCTAAAGAAAAGGTCGGCCAGGGCCGGTGCTGATGGAATGCCAGTACAGGGAACAAAGCGGGCCATTTTAGAGAAAGAATCGACCACCACCCAAATGGTGTCGAAGCCCTTGGTTCGAGGGAGATCTGTCACAAAATCCATCGACACTGTGTGCCAGGGTCTAGGAGGAATAGGTAGGGGAAGTAAGAGTCCCACCGGACGTCCCCGGCGATGTTTGCATTGGGCACACACGGCGCACGTTTTGACATACCCATCAACATCGCGTTTCATGAAGGGCCACCAACACCATCGCCTGAGGAGGTCCAGTGTGCGCTTCTGTCCCGGATGACCATTAATGGCACTATCGTGGGACCATTCCAGTGCAAGGTTACGCGCATCGGCTGTAGGTAACCATAACTTGTTCTGTATATATGGCAGCCCATCATGTAACACTGGATCCCACTCAGAGGTCTGTTCGGGATGTAACGAAACCCATGCACGAATGGACTCTAGAAGCGGTAAGGGCGGAGTACAGAGGCAAATGACGTGCTGATTTAGTAGTTTTTCAGGGAAAATGGGCAAGGATACCCTACCAGGAGAACGAGATAAGGCGTCCGCCTTCCCATGGGACAAACCCGACCGATGTTTTATCTGGAAGTCAAAAGCTGCAAAGAATAAATGCCACCGCACCTGCCGACTATTAATGCACTTGAGTGAAGCTAAATCTTGGATGTTACGGTGATCTGTGTATACTGTGACTGCATGTTTTGCTCCTAACAGGTGATGTCGCCAGACCTGAAAGGCGTCCTTGACGGCCAATAATTCCTTCTCTGTTACCGTATAATGCGTTTCTGAGGGAGTAAATTTACGGGAATGAAACGCCACCGGGTGTAGCCGGCCTGAACAAGGACAATGTTGGGACAACACCGCACCAAGAGCAAAGGAGGATGCATCCGCCTCTATAATGAAGGGGAGTTCCGGATCGGGATGCTTCAGGACAGGGGCGGTAGTAAATGCGGTTTTTAACGCATCAAAAGCCTGTTGATGTTGTTCCAACCAAATAAAAGGTGTTTTGGGGCTGGTCAAGGCAGTAAGGGGTGTTACAAGAGACGGGAAATCCTGTATAAAGCGCCTGTAAAAGTTGGAAAACCCAAGGAAAGATTGTAATGTCTTAATATTACAGGGCTTTGGCCAGTCCAAAACTGCACGGACTTTGGATTGGTTCATCGCTAAACCCCCAGGCGTGATGTGGAATCCCAAGAATTCCACACTTCCAGTATGGAACTGACATTTTTCTGGTTTAGCATAGAGTGAGAAACGGCGAAGTCGAGACAACACCTCGCGGACATGTAGTACATGTTCCTTCGGGTTCCGTGAAAATATTAGGATGTCATCTAGATATACCGCTACACAGATGTCCAGCAGGTCATGGAATATTTCATTCATGAAACGCTGAAACGTAGCAGGTGCGTTACAAAGCCCGAAGGGCATGACTATGTACTCAAACAGTCCGTAACGAGTGCAGAAAGCCGTTTTCCACTCGTCTCCGGGGCGAATTCTGATTAAATTATAAGCTCCGCGGAGATCGAGTTTCGTGAAGATGTTGGCATAACTCAACCGGTCTAACAATGGCGTGATTAGGGGAATCGGATACCGATTCTTAATGGTGATAGCATTCAAGCGTCGGTAGTCCACGCAAGGACGTAGGTCGCCCTCCTTCTTGGGGACAAAAAATATAGGGCTAGCTGCCGGAGAGGTGGAAGGACGTATGTGGCCGACTTTCAAAGCCGCTTGAATGTACTCTTTCAATGCCTGTTCCTCTGAGGGGGACAGGGAGTAAATACGCCCTGATGGAATGCTGGAATCAGGGATGAGGTCAATAGGGCAATCGTAAGTACGATGTGGTGGTAGTACCTCAGATGAACCTTTGTCGAATACCTCAAGAAAGTCTTTATATTCCGTAGGAATACTTGTAGCAACCGCCCCGACCATGTGAGACTCCAAGGATGTGGACGCTTCCTCGTGTAGGGTGAGTTGTGCGACAGCCCCCAAGGCCCGTGAAGGAGAGTCGGTGTCGTCAGGAGCGGTGAGGCAAAAATTCTGGCATATTTCCGATTCAAAATGAACCTGCCCAGACTTCCAGTCGATCAATGGGTTGTGTTGATGTAACCATGGGAGCCCTAGTATAATCCCGAATTGGGGCATGGTAATCAGGTCAAAGGATAGGACTTCCTGATGTGTCTTTTGTATTGTTAAGGTGATCGGGGCAGTTTGTTGTCGTATTGGGCCGGATATCAGTGCTGTGCCATCCACCGCCTGTACTGGTTCTGGATGTTGCTTGGTAATCAGGGGCAGATTCAACGACCCAGCCAGATTTATATCGACATAATTGCCAGTGGCACCAGAGTCGATGTAAATCGAAACGGTATGAACAATGTCGGGTGTGGGTGTTAACGTGGCCTGTACCAACACCGGCCTGATCCTACCAAATGTGGGGAACTTGTCCGAGGTATTTGTGGTATTGCTCGATCCAGCCCCCGGATCTAGGGTCGAGCATTCCGAAAAACCGGATTTTTTAACTTGGGGCGCCTGGGACAGGACTTTACAAAATGCCCACTGAGGCCACAGTAAAAGCAGGCATGGTCAGTTCTTCTGCGGTCCCTCTCTAGTTGCGTGATTGGGCTACGAATACCTCCTATTTGCATAGGTTCACCGCTGGAATCAGCGGAGGGGGAGGACGAACTAGTGATAGGGAACCCTGTTTCAAATTTGCGTTCAGAACGCCTTGCATCGATCTGTAAGGCGAGATCCACTAAGTCCGTATGAGATGTGGGCAAAGAAGGAACGACAGACATAGCATCCTTCATGGTATTATTGAGCCCTCTGTAAAACACAACTGCCCTTTTGGGTTCAGGCCAGGATGTTTCAGCGGCCAGTTGGTTAAATCGGGCGATGTACTCTATGAGTGACCCCTTTCCTTGAGTTAGCTCTAACAACTCGAGATCCCGGGATTGGGCTTTGTGACGTGTGTCGAATACATGAGACATTTCTGTGACCAATAACTCAAAATCATATAGGACAGGGCTGTTGTTTTCTAGGAGGGGATTGGCCCATGCTGCCGCAGTGCCGGCCAGATGGGACAAGGTGAAAGCCGCCTTTGTGGTAGGATCGGGAAAGGCCTGAGGTCTACAAAGAAAATGTAACTTGCATTGATTCACAAAGGTGCGAAACATTCTGGGGTCACCGTGGAATCTCTCTGGGGCGGCCAGGGGAAAGGGCGTAGGCATGAGGAAAGGAGTTTGTGGCGCTACCGGGGGGGCAATGGGTTGGACCACTGGGGGTTGGGCCGCGGCTTCCCCGAACTCTACATCAGCGGGCAACGGGTGTTGTACACTTTGGAGCCTATCTAATCTCTGATGTATGGCCGCGTTAGCGGCTGTCATGTCTGCCCTCAAGACTGTGAGTGCCTGTACCAATGCAGCCACTGGGTCCTCGACTACCTGCTCCATACTCAACACAGCGCAACGGCTTCACAGTCTGTCAGACTTGCCGCGTAGTGAAGTGTATTGAGCCTCTGTCCACAAATCACCCACAGAGAAATAGATAAACACTCTCTATGCGAGCTTTGAGGCCACAGGTGGTTGTTGGTTTGTAGAATCAGATGGCGCCAAGGACTCCAGAGGCTGTTGGAAGGAAGTCGAGGTTAGTACAGGCAAAGACAGTGCTTTTTTTTAGATGTGAATAAAAATGTCTTCTCACCTATTTGCAGTGGACGGGAGCCTGAGGAATTGGTGCAAAGGAGCGCCGATGATTCAGGTACCTGGAGGCAGGAGACCACCCGTAAACTCGTGAGGTTTGCAAGGAGGAACAATAGAGAGGTCGTAGACAATCCAAGGGTCAAAATCCAGGTCGTAACAAGTGAACAGAAGGGAAATCCAAAGCAGTCCGTTATACGTTCGCCAAAAAGTCCAGAATACCAGTATCCGTGCAGAGAGTTAGCAACCGTATCTAAGGAGCAAGAAAATATCAGATCCGTGATGCGTAAGCCTGTGGTCGAAATCCAATGAGGTCAAAACAAGTTTCAAGAACGCCGAGCAGTGTTTAGAAAACAGCTGTGAAGCGGCGAATGATTCAAGGCTCCCGGCTTTTATGCGAGCCGCTTCTTGATCACGTGAATAGCGTTCCGTGCACGTGATCGGGAAGTTGACGTGAGACAAGGGAGCAATCGCGATCGGCTATTCCAGCCCGCTCGCAACCTCCATGGTAGTTGCCATTGGAAACGGGGAAACAAACCACACCGTCTTCTGCGTGCGAATCGAAAGCCTTGATGATGGCGACTCCTCTGCACCCTGGGTGATTGGACATTTCGACGACTGGACTGGGAACCGGGAAGCCTGATGGTACTGTGTATCGGAGTGTTATGCCAGGTACTGCATGGGGGTGTAACTGAAACTGACCTATTGTGCATAACAACTATGATCACTTTCCTGGCCTGCAACGCACCATATATATGTAGGATATTTTGTGTAGATTTGGGGTCTGGCGGTAAAAAAAACAAAAAAGTAATTTGGCAATGACTTATCTTTGCATTTAGATTGGGTTTGGCCTTACCTCTTTTCAGTGACCATGTCTGGTTACACTATATTGGATAACTTTGTAATATACACTATTGGTGGTAATTTCCAGTGGTGAGCATAACTTTCCTGTTCTATTTATGGCCCCAACATACACAAAACCTTCCTTATTGTTATAATATTCTTGTGATCTATAGAGAGCCTTGGACCTACATTGAGAAACACCACAATTTCACATAGAGCGTCATCAATAGCCTGTGGTGTCATCAGTGACTTATATACATCAGTGAACTATGCTTCCATAGGCCTCATTACTGATTCATTACTGGTTCATGGACCCCCAGTAATCTATATAGTAATCTATATTCTGTATTAGATTTCACCCAGACACCATGCACTGGGTGAACACACACATACATCTATTTATCACCTCTAATTCTATTATTCCATCTGCATGGCAAACATGACAAATGTACTACCTAAAAATCTTCCTTGTGTCATAAAATGTTATTCCAAAGGCACCAAGAAAAGAGAAAAACAAAAACTCTCTACACGTTCTGTTTTTATATTGTGTATATAAGAAACAATTGCAATTCAAAATAACACCTTACCAATTACATTGTGTAGTTCTCTGTAATAAAAAACAAGAAAAGAAACAATACAAAACAGAGCAACATTCACTTTGCAACATTATCATATAACAAATTAAATGCATGGGATTTCTTTTGCTTTGCTATCCTAACTGCCCAGCATTTCTAGAACACAATCGCCAAGCAATCGCATAAAAATAACCTCACTTCGACCACGGCTGCTTACCAAAAGATTTGTGGTTTTCTCCCCCAGGCGATTTCCTTCAGAAGAGCGGCCCAGTTGGCAGGGGTTGCCTTCGTAATCTCGGTGTCTAAAGTGTGTGTGGCGAAAACATAGGGTTCTCAAGCCAATGTTAAGACACCAAGATCATCCGTCTCTGGAGCCCAGCAAAAGGGATCTGATTTTCCCTCTGTCATTTTTTCCCCAGCAAAACTCTGCCCCGTCCCATTCTGCTTACGTGGCATAACTGCAGATACACTTCCTTCCAATCATATTAGCAGAAAATGTATTCTGTTAACACCCTCATGTCCCAAACAATGGTAGCTTCAGATTATAATAACTGTATCTTTTTCGATTTCCAGCTGCCTTCCTGACTTCTGCATTCAGCACAGCAAGAGAAAAGAAGAGAGAAAAATGCATGTTTAAAAAACGAATTTCAAAATATGTATTTTCACCTCACTTGGTACATGGGACTACATTATAATGTTAATGAGTTAGCATTAGTGATTAGTACTTGTTAATTACATCAGTCAGTTATATAAATAATATTCAATAATGTAGTCCTTTATGCATGAGGGAATCCAGAGAAAGAAAAGAAAATGATGCACTTTTAGCCTCTGTAGAAAGAAAAAAAGGATGCACATTTACTCTATGTAGAAAGAAAAAAAAATGATGCACTTTTACTCTCTGTAGAAAGAAAAAAAAATGATGCACTTTTACTCTCTGTAGTTTTATATTGGGCTTTGGCTGCATTATGAATTCCATACCTTGCATGCCCCCAGCCACATATTCACCTGTTATACTGGCAACAAAAGACTGGCTCTATGTGTATGCCCCATTATTGCTGGTGACAAGATGCCATCACATTCAGTGAGTTGCTATAAACGTCAATGCGCTATACTTCAAAGCACTATAAATTATACTACAGGCCAGAATGCAGTTGCAGGCTGCCACAGCACCCGCTATGAGCCGCCGGCTCTGGGTCGTGCCAGGAGCCCAGCCTGCCCCTCAAGGTCAACGGTCCCCCAGGCCACCTCCTCCAGGATACTCCTCCTAAGCGGCCACTCCGCCACACTGACCAGCTCTCCCTCAACATGCAGCTCCAGCCACAGGAGCAGCCGACCTCTGAAGACAGCGCTGTCCATTCATGGGGAGGTAAAGACAGACGGCTCACGGGCCCGGTAGCCTTGCCTCACCACACCTGTACCAGTCTGGTAATGCGTTCACGGCACTGGTCCGCTGAGCTCCCAGTTATGAGCAGTTGCTGAGGCGCTTCTGGAGCCCTGCAACAGATGGAAATAGTGTGCGATGTGAGCATTGAGAGCTCACTGCCACAGAGCCCTAAGCAAACATATCTTGGCAGCCACGCAAAAGTGCCCCTCTCCAGACCATTGTCTTCCTCTTCGTGGTGCCAACACATCCTATCCCCATATAGGGCATTGCCAACAGCTGTTGGAAATACTGTGGTTGCGGTGTTTCGCCTCAATTTTAGCATCTTGATGGGCAACAGTTGACAGCTATATCAGGTTCTCGAGGATTCCACTTCTGACACCACATGTCACAGGTGGCACAAGAATCACTCCAAATGGACTCATCGACAAACAGGCAAAGGGACACTCAGGAAGACGCAACAGGAAATCAGAACCATTCCCAGGGGAAAGAATAGCTCCCTCCCCCAGAGAAAAGCGACAAAAGACTCAAATCAGCAATGAGATTAGGCAAGATGATGAAGAGCTGATATGGAGCAACCAGGCTAACTCTTCATCTGTGGAAGCTCAGTACCAGCATTTTAACTGTCCTCATCCTCTGTTTCCACACTCATCTGAGATCTCGATTGTAGAGATACCTATAAGAAGCCCTAACACCGCCCTCTAGGAGGGAAGCCAACAATGGGAAGTCTGGTGCAGTCAAAAAATGTCCACTTTAGCATTGATTAAAGAAGAACTAGCCAATCTGTGTGTTTCATTTGGGCAAAATGAATAGAGAAACTAACAGCATCTTGACAGATGCTTGAACACAATAATTTTCATAGCTGAAGGCCAGGACATTTCTTCCTTGTCAACCGCCAAAGCCGCTCCAAACGCAAAGGAAAAAGTGGATGTCCACTGCCAAATGAGTAGCTGCCAGATAACTATCTGTGGGGCAAATCAGACCATCTCCCCCAAGTCGAACTCCCCACCAGATGCGGTAAGAACGGCACCAAATGATACCTCTGGCTCAATTCCGATTCCTGTTTCAGAGACTGCCCCTGCGACGACCCAGGAAGTCCCTACTTCCCAGTCCAGAATGAGATCTACTCTGAATAAATCTGGTCTGGCCTGTGAAACACAGGCAGGCAGGGATATGATGGCCAGTTGAGTCAGGACCAGGAAGAATCTAGGGTATCGAATGCCCCTGGTGAGCCATTGTGGGCTAAAGAAGCAGAGAAGGCTGAGAGTACAGAACAAGGTCGACAGACATTTTAGCCCCATGCAGAAATCACAATATCATTTGCTGCTTCAGAGGCCTATTTCACGGGAACAATGACTCATATAAGAGAACTTTAACTAAGACTCTGAGCGACATTTTGGCCGTTACTGATATCTCTTTTAAGGTTTTTACAGTAACAAGGATTTTATCTGATTGTATGTTCTGCGGGGGGGTGCGTTTTATTCTCTCCAATGTACACTTGCGCACCTGTGTGTTAAATTGTATTTCAGCCCATTCCCAGAGAGGCATTGAAGTGTACCAAGATTTGAAACATTTGGTTTGTCACATGCACAATACTTGGCACAAGCCGCTTTTCTTATTTAAGGAAGCTGGCATAAACAGCGTTGAGGAGGGTCACAATATATATACAATTCAGCCCTCTTTGATCTTGGATTTATCCAAGTCGGAATTGGACAGTAAACTCAATAAAGTAACAAGTATTCGTTCTGGTGGCTTGTCTAAGCATGCCACGAGACAGTTTAAGGGTGCATGAAATATACCCCACCGCTGGGGCTCTGAGCAGGATTAACACCCCGGGAGTACAATGGGGCACAATCTCCATGATGGAGGACGCCGGCATGATGACAGGAGGGGAATAAAGGCAAAACAAATCACCTGACCCGTTGAGCCAACCCCATGACAATCCGCTTTTTAAACCCTCAACCCACTGTAATCTTTAATGCTGGAATGTGGCTGGCTTTAAGAGCAAAAAAGATGACGTGGATTGGCAAGAATTTTTGGAAAGCTTTGAAATCATCTTCTTTCAAGAGACTTGGCTCTTGCAATCAGAGGAGATCTATGGTTATAAGGCTTTCACCTGCCAGGCAAAGAAAACATCTAGGGGCAGCCAATAGGGGGTCTACTAACATGCTTTAAAAACTTGTTAAGAGGAACTAAAACCCTAATTCCTTCCGCATCTCCCGATCTTTTAACTGTTAAGTGGGAGGTTGACAACCAAAACTCACTTGTCATTGTAAATATTTATGTGAGATCTTTGGAGGATGCCACAGCTGCGGTACTAACTCACCTCGAGGATCTAGAAAAAATGAGGTTTTTGTGCACCACCCAACACCTACATATTGTGTTAGCAGGTGATTTTAATATGCAGTTGGAAACATTTGAAGAGTATGGGTATCTATATAAGGAGTACGATGAGTTCTTCAGTATACCTCGGCCGTGTAGTCGACCTTGTATCCCCAAGACTACCTACGCTGGCAAGCTAATTCAGGAGCTGACGGTAATGGGATACCGACATATGCCTCAGGGAATTACAAAACCTATATTGACTTCATTCTGTTGCATGTCAACAGCGGGGGGTTGGTAGCTGATTTCCAAGTTATCCTGTGTATCAAAAGTGATCACGATCCCCTTGTTTTATCTTTCAATCTACCTGGGAAGCCGCCACCCACCCTGAAGGGCAAAGGTAGGCCGAGGATCCTGTGGCAAGTCTTGGTTGAAAGCAACTGCATACGCATCATTAGTCCTGCTCCTTCAGTCTCTGCTAGCTGGTCCTTAATTATCCCCTAGTGTAATCTGCCAGCAGCTGGTATGTGTGTTAAATCCATTTATGACTAAACCAGGCGCTACAGGGGCGATAAGCACCTCGACCACAAACAAGTGGTTTGACAGGGAGTGTCACCAAAAGAAATCTGAACTGTCTCAATTGTGAAACTGACCGAGAGTACGAATGCCACCCAAATAAATCTAGGCGAGAATATAAAACCTTGTTGGAAAGCAAGAGGGAAATGTTCCGTAATAAAAAATGGGAAGAACCCCAGCTAGCGACTAGGTAGAAAAACACATCCGCCTTTTGGAAGATAGTGTGTGCGCATACCAAACGGCCGTCCTGTGTCGCTGCCCCAGGTATCCCTGAGGAAAGCTCGTTCTCGCACTTCAATTCCCTTCACCAGGACTCTGAAG
This sequence comes from Ambystoma mexicanum, assembly GCF_040938575.1. Lineage (NCBI taxonomy): Eukaryota > Metazoa > Chordata > Amphibia > Caudata > Ambystomatidae > Ambystoma > Ambystoma mexicanum. The sequence goes on along the minus strand of NC_090941.1, from coordinate 1,024,670,677 downwards.
CACAATCACTGGCCAACTCTGAACAAATGGGATGGTAGGCACTGTTGCCACATTATGAGCTGGCTATCTCCTTAGAGGAAGTGGAGGAAGCAATCGGCACACAGAAGAGGGGGAAAGCGCCTGGACCTGACGCAATCCCGGGGTAACTCTTTATTACTGAAGTAAGAATATGGGGCCCTGCTCTACAACATTGGTTTTCAAACATCACAAGCCCCCATCGCATAGCCGAGTATTGGCGAGGTGCAGCCATAGTCCCCGTTTTTTAAAAGGGGGACAAGGGTGATCCCCAAAATTATAGCTCTATATCTTTGATTGACGTGGCCGCTAAAATGTACAGAAAAATGTTAAGAAAACTGAAGGCTTAAATCCTCGAAAGTAACGCTCTCTCAGATCTGTAGGCAGGTTTTAGACCGGGCATTGGCCCGGTGGACCAAGTATTTAGGCTATCTCTACTCAGGGACAAATATGTGAGACTTAGGAACCAAAATCTCAATTTGGTGTTCATTGATTTACATGCAGCCTTTGACTCAATCCCTAGATCTAAGTTATGGCTGCACCTATTTCAAAGGAGAGTCCCTGTCAATCTGCTGGCAACCATACGCAGCCTGCATGTAGGAACTTATGCCTGTGTACCCATTCCAGCGGGCAATGGCCTATCCAAGCACTTCCTGGTATCTAGGGGCATCAAGCAGGGGGGCGTTGTCGCCCCAACTCTCTTCAGCTTATACATAAATCAAATTGCTGAAGAGATTTCCCAATGTGACATGGATGCCCCTATGCTAGGAGGGAGGAAAACTGGCATCCTGTTATATCCTGACGATATGGACCTGATTAGCAAGACAAGAGGTATTCAGAAGCATGACATTTGTTCGCTTTGATATCAGCAAGGTTGGGCCTTGTAATTAATCTGAACAAAACCAAAGCTATGCTTTGGTCCAGAAAATGCAGGAAACCCCTTGCCCCAGTTCGTCTGCGGCCGGTTTAGAACGAGAGAGTTGTATTCTATGACTATCCGGGAGTCCGTCTTGATGAAAGAGGTTCTTCTCGAAAACAGAAAAATCCTGACTTAATTGTTCAAGGCAAGGGGCGGCGGTCCGAGGTTTCTTTAACTATTATGGGGGTAATGCAGTGCCCCGTGCCCTGGAAGTTCTAAGGACCTGTGCAAACTTGTCCGCTATGTATCGCGTGGAAATTTGGGGCCACTGATCTTGGTAGGATGGAACCGAGGGAAATGGCAATGTTGAAAAATCTCCTTGCCCTCCCAAGAAGTGCCCCATCTATTCCTTTAAGATTAGAACTGGGGGTAGATGGTCTTGCTTGTGATGCTAAACTCCGACCCTTAATGTATTGCCACAAACTTTGTACCTACAAGGAAGCCCTCTTTGATTTACTAGTGCAAGAAGGCACTAGAGCGCTCCCATGGGTTAGTTAAGTCTTAGACCTTACAAGGAAACTCGGCCTCTCCCCATGATTAAACCTGAACCCCAGGACCATATGGTAGCGAAAGACTGCATCAAGCAGAGATATAGAGACTGATACTTCAAGATAACATTATCAGAGATCGGCATGACTGGCACAAAAGCAGAATACATCAAGCAGAAGCACTCGTTTGGCCGAGAAGAATATTTATCTTGTACTGATGACAAGGAAGCATGTACTTTGTTTTTATAAGCAAGGTTGGGTATACTTCCATTGGCAGCGGTCATAAGCAGTTGGGGCAGAGGTGATCTTCCCCTGTGTAAAATATGTGGGCAGGGAGATGAAGACCTTGAGCCCTTTCTGTTTACGTGCCCCCGATATAGGAACATCCGTTACAAGTAGGCTTGTTCCTACTTATAAAATGTATATCCTAAGGAGAACGAAGGACTCGTTGGAATTTTTCTTGTGTAGTCAAAATCATGCTGACTTCCGAACCCATTTGGCCTTTTTGAAAAACACCTGGTGCTTGAGAATTAAATGTATTTTGTAATTGTAAATGTCTGTTTTATGGTCTAACCCTGTAATTTAAATGACATTCCTGCTTTTAAGGTGATTCTGCCGAAATAAAGATTATTACTACTGCTAGTACACTCCAAATCTCAGAGACGGTTCAAGGGTTTTTATAGATATTTTCATGGGCCATAGGGTATTTCCCCTCTCTTTCGTCTTATTTAGCACCTGCACCCTAACCCATCCATTTCAGATGCCAGGTTAGTATATACAGAAAGTTGACAATTTACTGTCTTATACTAGGGATGAGGACCGAAAGGCAGATTTTCCGGCTTCTCCAAAAAGACTTCCTCAGGGATTTCCTAATATTCCCTACTTTAACCAGTTGTTAGTGTTCTACTGGGATTTTGGAAATTGTGCCTTACAGACACGCGGTTAGATTCAGTCCCCCTTCTGTCATGCTCACTCTCTCCCTCCCTCCCTCCTCTACGCTTCCTTCTCTCCACCCACTTCTTCTCACTAATATTCTGTTCCTATGATGTATTCCACTCCTTCAGGGCCTCATCCCCATCCTTAGATGTTATTCCTGCTCCTTGACCGCTCTCTCCTCCACACTACTACTCCCTTATCCACATGTCTACTCCCTCCTCAGCACTCCTACTCCCTCTTCCACACTACTACTCCCTCCTCCAATTTACTATGCCCTCCCCCTACTCCACCCTCAAGCTACTATTCAAACAGTCTTCTTTCTTCATGTACCATACACTTCACATTCACTTCTTAAACTAACTTGTCTAGCTACACTAACATGACATTCACACTGCAGTACCTCTCCAACTCTTTGGCCAATACCACACTTACTTCTGAAAAGGCCTCCTCACTCTGCTGCTCCTTACTCCTTCCTGCTGGTCCTTTGGTCATACACCTCTTCCTCCTCTGACCTCACCAGTATAAGCCACGCTGCCTGCTTCCTGTTGCTTCCCTATATCCCCCTCCCTCTGTTGAAATTGGTTCTCTCTCCCTGGCCAATCTGGCCTTGTAATCCCCACCTGGGGCATGTTAAAGAAATAAAAGTTCATAAGCCCTATTTACTTTTTCTGCACGGGTCAGCTTTGGAACAGCAATGGCAGCCTCGGAAGGCAACTGTTCGTGTTTCACTGACTGGTTTCAGGTGTCCCTGAAGTAAGTCCCATGGCAGAAGGCTGGTGTTTCTCCCCTCTTAGTCCCTGGTGGCCTAGGGAGCTTGCAGGTCATTGCACGGCTTTCCAGCATCGCTCGGCAGCCCCGCTACGGCCTCCTGTATGCTGTGGATGGATGCAGCTTCTCTATGCTGTTCTCTATCTCCCTGTTGTGGATTACTAAAACCTGTGGTACATGTCCGCATGGGTGTTGCTGCTTCCCTTCCTCTTTGTGGGTCTCTCTCTCTCTCTCTCTCTCTCTCTCCATGGCTGATCACTGTTGCGAATTAGCAGTGATCTGGTTTCAGCTTTCTTATCACAAATGTAGGGTGCTGGATCGGGATTTATACACTGGTGTTTCTTCCTGGTTGCTTGCTTGGATGATGTGCTCCTAAAAGAAACAGAGAAACACTGGCAAGTATCTTGTATTGGAGGCATGCCTTGAGACAACGGTGTACTACTACGTCTGAGATACATGCTGGCACCAAGGGGGTGGGGAGCAAGAATTAGGGCCCTCTTAATTGCCACCATCCTTAGGGTTAGTACTGGCACTGAACTTCTCTCTAGACCTCCCGCCCTTAGCTGAGAAGGGCTTTTGACCTCTGTCACAATGCTAGGGTACTGGTCTGGCCTCGGGAGGTGGTGTGAATGGATTAGGTGTGACCTAACCACACATTAGGTGGCTACACCCAATCTAGCCACACAACCTCCCGATAGAGGTACGTTTTGAGGCTTTTTTGAAAAGTGATAATGGAGGATGCGATGCAGAGTGGGTGTGTCGGGCTCTGAGTACCCACTAAGTGAATGTTTGTTTTTGTGTGCATGTTAGTTTGCAGAGTGGAATGCGTATGAGATTTGGGCTGACTTGTCTGTTGTTTGGGTGATGGGTTTCAGTTTGGTGTGAAGGTAAGATGGAGATTTGAGGTGGATGGTTGGAATGCAATGCAGAGGCCTTTGAAAGCAATTATCTGGGGTATGTGAATCCAGTGGAACTGGGATGATGTGTGAATGTTTGGGTAGGTGCAGTATGTGTCTTGCTACTGCGCTCTGTATGGTGTGTAGGGAGGCATGGGTGCTTTTGAGGCACCCAGTGAGGAGAGCATTTTCATAGTCCAGCTTGGATAGAGATAGTTCGAGGACTGTTGTGCGGAAGCCAATATGGGGGAAGCGTGTGTTTGATCTTCCGTAGGAGGTGTAGTTGTAGATTGCATGTTTTGGTGAATGTGGTGTGTGAATGAAAGGTGGGGGTCAATGGTGACGCATAGGGATTTGACTGGTGTGGAGAGGGATATGTGTGGGGTGCCTGTGGTGGGTTCTTTGATCCAGGGGTGAGGTTGTACAAGTGGGCAGATTAGATATTTCCATTTTGGAAGGGTTGAATTTGAGGAGGTGGGTGGCCATCAAGGTTGTGATTGTGGAGAGACAGTTCTTGGGGGTTTGGTGTTGTGAGGAGGAGGGGATTCGGAAATTTGTCTGCATACTGGTAAAGACTGGCAACTTGGTTGCTAATCGTTTTTCCAAGAGATTTGTGATGATTGCTGTGGAATCATCACAAAATCCCTACCTAAAGTCTCCTGCCAGGTGGCCAGAGGAAGGAAGCTGCTACCTGATCCTATCCCTCTGGGTAGTATTAGCCGGGTGGATCATCTGGGAGGAGAAAGCCCCCAAGGAAACAAGAGGATTCCTTTGCTAGAGATGCAGTTTTTGTCTTCCTCAGAGAGGGAGATTTCTATAGTACCAGAGTATTTAATGGCTTGTTGTCATAGTCAATCTTCCTTTCCCAAAGTTTACACCTTGAAGGTAGGGCAAACTCTTATGGCTATCAAAGAAATAATATATGTGGGAATCAGAACACTAATACCTTTACTTCTGGTAAATATAATGATCCCTTAAATCTCAAACAAACATCAATTCCTCTTAAGCTCTTCCCAATGATAATAAACAGAATAAATCTCATAATGTTGAAGTTTGTAGTTTGGGAGAAAGAAATAATCAGAACATTGGGGACTTCAAGTCCCACAATGCCCTAGTTACTGGGACGAGGAAGAGGGACTCAGATGCACTAAACTACAAGATGCAGTCTAGTGGTTCTTATGATTCAAATCTGAGCCGGACATTTGAATATATAAGGCCCCCTCAGGTGCAGGCCATTAGTACAAGAGGGTGGAGTTGCAGAAACCACCCATTGCTGTTGCAGGAGAAGCAGAAGTGGAAGACGAAGGGAGACGCCGGAGACGCCGCTATTGTTGAAGCAGGTATCGGTCCTGAGAGGGGTACCCAGGCTCATAACCTGAATTGCAGAGGTCGCACAGCAGGAATTGGCATTGAATCAAGCTTTCCCTCAGAGAGAGAGACTCTCCTGCTGGCGTTCATTGTCCCGGTGGCTTGCGAGCATCAGTGTTCACTAGTAGCGAGGGAAGCTCCTTTCCTGCTACGCGTGTGCCGCAGGACTCGAGAAGCGGTCTGTCGTGCAGAAGAAGAAGAAGAAGCAGAGCGAGCAGTGGCAGTGGTTTACACAGAGACGTGTACAGAAGCTGGTGAGTTTACCAGAAAAGCGTAATCCCGGTATGCTGCGCCTGCGACCGCTGACCAGTGACAACCATTTTGCATACTGAACTCATCTAAAGAAAGCATGTTGGTGGAATACAAACTTTGTAAAGAGGCAAGAAGAGAAAGAGTTCAATCAGTGTTATGAAAGTTAGCACCAATGCCAAAGTGAAGATGCGGCAATACAGAAACAAGCTAATCATAACCAGCATTGCCAAAGTAAAGAGGGGGGCAATCCATACAGAGCTTATAAATTATGTTGGCTGAATAACAAGAAAACATTATTGCAGGAAGATTGTAACTGTTGTATCCAGAAAAAAGAAGAGGCAATAGTTAAGCAAGATAACAACAAGCATTGCCTAAGCCAAACAGAATCAAAAGTAAGAAACATTATCAGCAGTTTGTTGATGTGGAAGTGGGAAAACAGAAGTGGCAGGAGAGGGCCCCTCCAGGTATTAAGTGTTCAGGAGGAAAGCAGCATAACCTGCACTGCCTGTGGCAAACTCAAGAGTGGTACAAACAACACCGGTGTGTAACATATTTTCCTAAAAGAAGTTGTGAATGTTGATCTGGTTGAAAGTTAAAGACTTTCCTGAAGATTTGAGGTAGACCTCACCACAGAGTACTTGTAGTAGTGTTCGGAGCTTTGCCCTGGCAGGCGCGTATACCAGGATAGGGACCTTTTAGTAGTAGTCCTGGCAGGTTTTTGGACCAGGAAGAAATCACTGAAGTACTGCATTGTGGTTTCAGTATTTGTGAAGAAGAAGTGCCAAGGTCACTGAAGTGTTTCATGAATTGTTGTGGAATCCTCCTGAAAAACTTTGTTGTTGATACAGAAGAATTGTAGAAGTGTTTAGTTGCTCAAAAACAGGTTGTGTTGAACATGTGCTATGAGAAGTGTGAAGGTATCATGAAGTACGACACAGACAAGAGATATCAAGTTGAACAAAAGAATATTTATTAATTTAAATGTCTGGAAGGTTGAATGCCTAATTTGCCCTATGCTAAGGTGGGATTTCCCGACCTAACTAAAACTAAGGAGACTCTGAGTCAAAGAGTTCAACTTAAAAATCCTTCTGTATTCAAAACCTATCATTGCCCTCACAACTACAATGAGAAGTATGGGAAAAAGTGAGGAATGTTTGAGACAGGAAAGTAGTAGAAGGAGAAAATCAACAGAAGAATTGTAACTGCAACACATGGGATTCAACCCTGTTATTACTGCATCAAGGGATTCAACCCTGTTACTTCTGCATGTTGTTGGGATTTAACCTAGTTACTATTTGCATTAAGAATTTTTTACTGGGAACTAGGGTGCGTGCCTGACCTACTTTTTCCATTTTCTCTACATGATTTCTGGGCTCTAGAGGCAGCAGCACCGGGGTTACCATGCCCCACTTTAGAGGACCACAATGCTGGTACCCTCCCCTCCCCCAATTCGGGGTAAGAACAGTGTTTTGGAGGGGTGATGGTTCCTGGCCACCTGAAATGACTGAACTTTATCACTACATGTACCAGAATCCTTTGAGACTGAAATCAAAAACTAATTAGCAGCACCTGAAAAGGTTACAGCCTCCCTGAATAATGTTTGAGACAGGAAAGTACTAGGAGGAGAAAATCAGCAGAAGAAATGGAACTGCAATACATGGGATTCAACCCTGTTATTACAGCATCATGGGATTCAACCCTGTTACTACTGCATGTTGTTGGGATTTAACCCAGTTACTCTTTGCATTAAGAATATTTTACTGGGAACTAGGATGCGTGCCTGACCTACCTTTTTACAATGAGAATTAGTTAGGGATGTAACAACCAAAAGAAATAGTGTTTAAGAAATGTTCTGAGTCCCTTCCATCTCGCAGCCTCCTTTCAGCTCTCTTTCCCAAGTATAAAAACTGTTCCACAAAAAGCCCCAGAGTTGTCCTTTGTTTCAAATTCAAGAGTATCTAGTTTGGAAACAATCCTTGGGGTTCTCCGCCCCAAGTTCAAAACATCAAAGTTCAAAGCACACAAGGAAGGTTTATGAAGTTTCAGTATTCCCTTTTCCAGGTCTTCCAGTATTTCACCAAAGTTCACAACTCACAAGAAAGGATTAAGGAAGTCTCAGGGTTCCCTTCCCAAGACTTATATTCCATCACAGTTCAAAACACACACAAGAAAAATGACCTTGGCTGTCTTCTTTATCCATTATTTGGGCTTTGCACGTTTACTTTGGTTTCCTAGCATTCTGTGATTTACTTAATCTTGAAAATTCAGTTGTTCCCAAAATGCAGGGTGCAGTGAGTTTTAATGATTGCATAGTTCCTTTCACTGCTCAAGGCAACATGCGGTATTCTCTGCTGTATTATTAAGTTTGTGTTCAATCCAATGTTCTGTTGGTATTCATTAGGCACATGTTCTGGTTTTCATTCACCTCGTTATGGAATATTCATGTCTTTGGCTTTAGAAGAACTTCTCAATGCTCAGAGACTTTGAAATCGTTCTGCTTTAAGAAACGTGACAACTGTGATACAAAGTATTTCTAATTCTTTAAAGTTCAACAATAGAGAAAGGTTTGGAGCGGAGACCTTTGAATACGTGCCTTCATAATGCACACGATTACTCAGCTGCTAGATACAAAGTAGCTCGCTCAGGCATAATAGAATGTTCACTCACTCGCGCTTTGCGTACCGGGTTTCCTATTGTACAGAAGCTCACTGGTCTCTTTAGAAGCTATCCTCGCCCCTTCCACATCACTAGGCCGGCTTCTCGGCAATGGGGAAAGAGCACTTTAGTTGAAAGGGAAAAGGGTAGCCTTCCCACCGCCTCCCTTTTCTGCTGCCAGTCAGCTCGACGGAGCTCTTGCTCCCACGCTGGGCTGTCTCAGGTCACCTCTACCCTGCAGTAATCAGCGTCTCAGTGTGTTGTGCACTTCAGACCTTCTCATGGGAGTTCCCTTCAGTGGCTCGCCTCTCTTCTCACTAGGTTCTGTGTTTGTCGTATCAGTCTCCTTGCTGCTGCTCCCTGTGTTGCTTTTTCTTCCTCCTCCTATACCCCGGCAACTCTCTAATAGGCTGCAGGTGTGTTCTCTCAATCAGCTCTGCCTGACCCTGGTTAGGAGGACATGCCAGACCTTCACACCACTTTGCATGCCTCTTCTTTGTCCCAGTACCAAAGTGGTGTGAATTTATGATGTTCATTACTCTCAGTTTGCCCATTTTAAATGTTCAACTGGTAGCAGAAAAAGATATACGTCATTTGTTGGATGCACTCAAGCCCACTAATGATTCTCTGTTTCCCGTTTCTGCCTATGTAGCTAAACGTCTATCGTCATACCTGCTCCTTTTCTGGCTAGGTTTGTCAACAAATCTTTGATGTATGGGATGGTACCTCTTCGCTTAAAATACTTTGTAGCTACACCCCTTCTGAAAAAATCTACCTTGGAGTCAGAGATCCTTGAGACTTACCAACCAATGGCGGGTATTCCCTGGCCCGCAAACATTCTTGAAAAAGTGGTTACTGGCCAGTTGCATGACTTTGTAGGGTTGAGAAATGCTATTGGATAAGTTCCAATCGGGTTTTAGACCTGGATTTGGAACTGAGACAGCCCTTTTGGCCCTACAGGATGACCTACTGAAGACCACGGATTGAGGTGAGCCCTCCCTTCTGGTGATGCTGGAACTGTCCACGGCCTTTGATACGGTTAGTCATCATATTCTTTTAGACCGATTGCAGGAAGTAGGAAGGGTGTCTGAGCAAACCATTGGTTGGTTCAGATACTTTCTGACAGATCGTTATCAGCAGGTGAAATTGGGTGGTTTCCTGTCGGATATCATTAAACTGAACTGTGGAGTCCCCCAGGGATCATCCTTCTCACCATTACTGTTTAACCTGTATATTCGTGCCCTGTTAGAGATCTCGAGACGACATGGGATGAATTTTCATTCCTACGCAGATGACACCCAGATCTTCATCAGGATTGGCAACTTTAAAAAAAAAGAATGTTAAACAATCTTTTATTGATTTTAATAAACAAACACAAAACAAACCAGACAGTGAATAATGGTCATAACATCAGGTATCATATACTGTATCATGTTTTATCCATTTAGTCCCTTTACCCCCCCCCCCTCCCTTGCTTACTCACCACCTACGGCTGTCGTATCTTGGAGCGCCGTCCTCCCCTCACCTTCCAGAGAATCCTCATCCTCAAGGTCGGACTGGGTCGACTCTGACAGAGTAGCTACCAAGTGCCTCCAGGCTCTCAACGTTTCGGCTTCCTCTTCTCCCCCTCTATTGGCTGCTTCACTCCACATCACTGTTTCCATGTCCACCCATTTCTGGAGGTCGTACCACCACGTGTCCACCCTTGGTCTATTTGTTCTTTTCCGGCCCATGGCAATTCTACGCTTGGCCAGTATGTAGGCCAATTCCTTGAGTTTGCTGACATGTGCCAGGTTACGCGGCCTCGTAACTCCCCCCACCATGTATGCCCACAAAGATTCTACCTCCAGTTTAATCCCTTTCTCAACCAAGAGATGGGCCACCTCCCCCCAGAATTTCCTTATTTCAGGACACGCCCAGAAGATATGTATAATTCCTGCATCCCCCTCCCCACATTTGGGGCATGTTTGTATCCCAGCATTCTTGAACCTTGCAATCCTCTCGGGGTCAGATATGCCCTATGAGTGATATATAGATGGATTTGCTGCAACCTCGCATTCCTGGATACCTTTTTTATGGTATCTCTGAACCCTCCTCCACAACCTGTCACTCATAGATTCTCTGGCTTCCTCTTCCAAGTCTTGTCTCAACTGGAGCACCTCCTTCCCCACCCTTGACATCAATAGTTCGTAAATTCGGGAAACCTCATGGCCACCGTCTGACATATCATAGAATGTTTCTATGGCCGTGTCGGGCGGATCCTCCAGCACTATTTCTGACCACGTATCTTTTATCTTCCGCAGCAGCCTAGTATATGTGATATGTTGTCTGCAATGTAGACCAGTGCCTGCCATCAGTGTGTCGAGCCGCACTGCCTTTCCTTCTTGCCAAATATCTCCCGACATAGCTATTCCAATCGGTTCCCACTGCTTATGGACTATCATCCTCAATTGCCCGTCTACTCCTTTCAATGCCACTAGCGGTTTTTGTGGGGAACATTGGGTTGGGTTCTCCATGATCCAACATGCTCTTCGCCAAATCTTCCATCCCAAGTCTAACATTCTTGTCTTCCTGTTTTGCTGCGGCTTCGGCACCCATATCCACTATTTAAAAGAAAACGGGCTACACTCAGCCCTCAACAGTGTGGACTCTGATGTTGGGTCTTCCGATAACTATCTAACCACATATTGTAACTGGCTGGCCAGATAGTACATCTCAAAGTTGGGCAATTTAATGCCCCCTTTTCATATGTGTTTTGCAGCTTATGCAATGCTATCCTGTTTCTAGTATTATGCCATACAAACACTCTGCATATACTTTCAAGCTTGATAAAGAATCGCTTCGTAATCATGTATGGTATATTCCCGAAGAAATGCAACAACCAAGGGGAGCTTGGCCCAGAACCTCATACTGTTTTCGATATAAGCCACTGCCTTCTCAGTATTATGCTTATATTCAGCCTCGACCGTATGGTATACTTCGATCCCCAAGTACCTGAAGGTTCTGGTCTCCAATTGTATCTGTAGTACCGACAGTTCCTCCCGTGGTATCCCCTTATATCTGCCTAGTGGGAATACAAATGATTTCTTGGGCTTTACCGTTAAACTTGACAGCGCCGCATATCTCCCCATTACTTCCACAATATACTGTAAATTCTCCTCAGGTTATCGTAAATACAACAACATATCAGCATACATTGATATCAAATGTTGCCCTCCCCTCGTGCTGATTCCCACCTCCCCACATTGCTGCCTCAAGTATATCGCCAGGGGTTCCAGTGCTAAAATAAACAGCATCGGGGACCACGGGAATTCTTGTCTAGTACCTCTACTAAGCTGCCAGCTGTCTGAGATCGTCGCTCCCATCCTAACACGAGCCTGGGGCGTGCTGTACATCAGCTGTGCCCATCTCAAATACGTGGGCCCCACCCCATACTCCTTCAAGGCCGCCATTAGCCAAGGCCACTTGACCACGTCGAAGGCCTTCACCGCATCCAATGAGATTATAGCAACCTCTTGTGGGTATTCCTCCGTTTGTTCTATGACATGATGTAGCCTTCTAAGATTATCCGATATGCTCCTGCATGGTACATACCCGGTCTGGTCGGGATGTATGAGTTTGTTGATAACCGGTCTCAGTCTGTTAGCTAACACTGCCGTGAGTATCTTGCTATCCTGATTAAGCATGGACAGCGGTCGGTATGACCCAAAGTCCGTGCATGGTTTGTTGGGTTTGAGAAGTGGGATAATAATCGCTTCTCTCAGGGGCTCCGGCAGTATCTCTCTATCCAAAGCCTCATTTAGCATTGTCAATAGCGGGGGGACCACCTCCGCCCTATTTGTTTTATAGAACTCACTGGGGAATCCCTCCGCCCCTGGAGCCTTGCTAGTAGGTAAAAGCTTAATCGCTGCTTCTAGTTCCTCCCCTGTAATGGCAACCTCCAGGGCCTCCCTCTCCGCAGTCCCCAACCTGGGAAGGCCAATATCCGCCAATATTTCGGTCACCTCCTCCCTTCACACTCATCAATATCCCTATACACATGCTGGTAAAACTCCACAAAGCCTCTCTTTACCCCTTCTTGGGTATCCAGCATATGTCCATCCCTTCCCTGTTTTGCTCTGATTGTTTGCCTGGGTGTCTCGCTCTTATAGAGACAGGCTAGTAGTCTGCCCGGCTTGTCTCCACCTGCGTGTTGTCTTTCCACGTATTATTTATAGCTCAAGTTACATAATCTCTCCCAGTGCTCCCCATAATCCTGTTGCAACTGTATTATCATTCTAGCCTCTTCAGGGGAATGCTCACCCTTTTGCATAATTGCCTCTATCTTCCTCTCCGTTTCTTGCAGCTCCTGTATTATTCCCCATTGCAGACCTTTTGATTTGGATATTGCTGCTCCCCTCATCACCACCTTAAATGCCTCCCATATTGTGCCAGCCGATTCTACACTTCCTGTGTTATGCTCAACATATTCCACTATTTCCTTTCTCATATCCTCCCTAAATATTGCATCCTTCAAAGCTTTGGCCCTCAGTTTCCATGTGAGGATCCGTGCCCTAGGTGGCGAGTATTGCCACGTTACAATTAGAGGCGAGTGGTCGGAGAGGACTCTTGCTTAGTGTTCCGACCTCACCAGATCCCCCATCAACTCTGATGCAGCAAATATGTAGTCTAGCCTCGTGTACAGGTTATGTGGGGCGGAATAGTGGGAGTAATGCCTGACCTGCAGGTGGTGCATCCTCCACACGTCTATCAGATTCAATTCACTCAATAGGGTCTTCAGGGTTTTAGCTGCCGGGGTAGGCTTGTCCATCTTCATGTCTGATCTATCGACCTTGGGGTCTAGCGTACAATTAAAGTCTCCTCCTCATATAACTGCCCCCCTCCCCAAGTATGGGCTGATTTTGTTGTATAAGGTCCTGAAGTAGCCTGTTGCATCTTGATTCGGGGTATACATGTTGACAATGCTCAGCTCCCTATTTTCCACTAATCCCCTTATTAGTACCATCCTCCCACCTGGCTCTCTGGTAGACTGTAACAGTTTAAAGGGGACATGCGGTGCAATCCACATAATAAACCCTCTGGCGTATGCCGAATATGTCGCCCCTATGGTGGTCCCCTTCCATTTCCTTCCCACCAATTCTTATTTTTCCTTTGTTAGGTGGGTCTCCTGCAATAAGGCAATGTCAATTCTCTGTCTCTTCAAGTACATCATGGCCTTATTCCTCTTTAAATAACTATTGAGCCCTCTGACATTCCATGTCACTATTTTGAGATCCCCCATCCTATCCATACCCTGTTCCGCCCTTCGCCCCCTTCTCTCTCCACATTGATGTGTGGGTGCAAGCTCGCTCCCTCTCTTTTAACACCCCTTCAGACTCCCCAACTCCCCCCAACCCCCCCATCCCCAACTGTTGCCCAAACAACCCCAACCACGGCCCAGCTCCATCCCCAGATCCCTCAAACTGTTCCCCAACTCCCTCCCCTGCTCCCCTCCCAACAAACCCCAACTGTTGCCCAACTCCTCCCTGGATCTCAGGCTATCCTGCATCTAGCCCTTTCTCTGTGATACCGTTACTCAAACTCAGCAGGGGGATACGGATCTAACGGTATCCTAGCTAAACTACCTATAGGGGATGATAGTGTCTCCCCCAGTGCTATTGATCTATTGCAACACCTTCACCAGGATTTTCAACTTTGATGAAGCATTCAGTAGATTGGGGCAGTGTTTGGATGAAGTGAGTGGGTGGATGTCCAACAATCAACTTCAACTAAACGCAGCCAAAACTGAACTTGTTTTGACCTAGACACCTTTTATCAGCGGTCAAGAGACGGCCTATTCCGACCCTCCTGGGGACGAATCTAAAATTCATTTCTAGGGTTAAGAATTTGGGCTGCGTTTGGCAGGATGATCTGGGCAGCGAGGGCCAGGTTGGAACAAAGGATCAGGCGGTGCATAATGTTCTGAGACTCCTACGACAGGTACTTCCTTATATCCCTAAGGAAGATCATACCTTGGTGCTGGGTGCTCTGACTAATGCACATCTTGACTACTGCAACAGCCAACTGCTCGGTATTCTGCTCAAACAAATTGAAAGACTCCAAAAAGCATAAAATGCAGCAGTAAGATTGATCTTTGAGCTAGGTAGAACTGTCCATGTTTCACCATATCGCAGCGCTGTACACTGGCTGGCAATAGAAGACTGCATTAGATTTAAGGTAGTCTGCCTTATTTTCAAGTGTGTTAACAGCCTTGCCCCAGTATATTTAAGAAACTGATTCAACCATATCAACCCACAAGAAATATGCAATCTAGTGATTGTCATCTTCTGTTTATCCATCATTCAGTGTACACATCAAGGGGAGATAGAAGATTTTCCGTCTTTGGTCCAAAATTGTGGAACTCGCTTCCTTTAGAAATTTAGAAATTAGGACCCTTGAATGATTGCTTCAGTTTCGTAAGGCCCTGAAGACATTTTTGTTTAGATATGGTTCCCTTATCCATTTTCCGTGTTTTGGCTTTGTTACAGATCTCGGCAGTAGATAGACCACTAGACAGACTTATGAGGTTTCAGCTGAGGTTTATTCACTTATTCAGCGTTTCGACAAACATAAGGAGAATTTCTTTTAGTCTCTTGTGTCCAGTCTCACTTTTCCCCCTCTTACAAATGAATGGGAATCGTCCAGGTTCCGGCATAATAAATCATGTTTGGCTTTTCTTAAGAGACCAATCCGTTTACTTATTAGAGTGAAATTGACACTCTTCTCGCTCTCTGGATGGTTCGTTATACAGTTCAGTGACGGCTGTAACGTTCGTTCAGCATACGCTATTCACTTTGTGGTATACAGCAGCAAACACTCTCTTTTCCTTATTTCGATCACACGTTTCTTGTTTACTTCTTACTTCTCTGATGACTCGTAGCAGACATAGCCCCTCCTTCTGCTCGACACACGCGGTAAACAGCTGATGGGTCTTTGGCCTCTGGCTCGTACCTGATAGGCCGTGCAGGCCCGGCCTCTTCTCAACACGTCACCCGTATGGCTAGGCGTTTCGCTGCGGCTCCTCCTACCGAGAGGTGGGGGCTAGGAGCGGGTCCACAGGTAGAGCCACACAGGAGGTTCGGCTGACGACTGACAGTATCTTTCAACTTGTCGACTTGAATTCTTCCGATTCAGTTTATACAGTCTATTTTGTTTCTTATTTTTCTGGCACCAACAAAGCCAACAGGTTTTCTTAACCTACGCACAACAGGTGCAACTCAGTATTTTCTTCAACGAATCTCAGTTTCTCTCTTTAATACGCCCATTCAAAAACCGGATCGTCTTCTGGTGCCACGGTCTCCTGCCAATTTTCAAAACAGAACATCAAAAACAAAAGTCACGAGTATTAAAAAAAGCACCACACCGTACCAAAGCTTATTCCTCATTGGAGGAAGGAAGTGTCTGTCACATAATAGCAGATCCACCTCTCATGACATCATCCATTAACTCTCTCCCAGGTTTCTTGCTTTCAGGAAAGGGACCTAACTTGGCTCTGATTTCCTTTCTCTTCCTCCGTCCGCTTGCTTCGCTTTCTGGGCTTGACTATGCGTTACATCAATGTCTGTTCCAACTGCGTCGCTATACTGTTCAGTCCGTCATGTGCGTGATACAAAAAGCAAAAATTGAATCAAATCAGTTGCCTCTTCCTCGTCTCAGTGCTACCAAGTGTCTTACATGTTTAATTGAAGGGAGCTGACTTGCAATAGCCCATAAAGGTCGGTAAAGGGTTAGGTAGATCATCATTAGGAAAAGGGGGGTACCATATCTCGCCTGAGGTCATCCCTCTCCCATTCCCCAAGGACCCTCCACTCATGTGATCCTCCCTCGCTTCTCCACCCCCAGGGTCCGGATCCAAAGGCAATGGCCTTCCCCTGGCCATCTGCGCAGAGGATCCAAGGGGTTTAAGAGTGAGAACACCCCTCAGGTTTCCACAACAGAAAGACGAAGACTTGGTTAAAGTGTAAGTGGAAGACTTTTGGAGCAAGAAAAACTTAACAAAAACGAGTTTGCTTATTTGAACTTTTGAGTGAAAATCCTGCTTTGAATCTAGGGAAGGGAAACCGACCCAGGTTACAAGGATATACAGTTATTGGGTCTAAGTTCCCCTGTTATTTCTGGTACAATTGAATTGCCATACATTTGCCTCATGAGTTTGATGTATGTGTAAGTGTGAGGGACAGATAACTTTTGTTAGAGTGTTTTCCTTTAGTTTATTTTGATAGGCAGGGAAAATCCTCGTTAGGCTAGGGATAGTGAGGCGTTTATCCAACCTTTTAAGTTAATAAGATGGCTTTTTGTGAAAAACCTTTATCAAGTTGTCTGCCTCTCATATCTAACCCCTCAGAGATTCAACATATATGTAGGTTGAAGAGAGAAGGAGACGGGAAGGAACCTTGTGGAGCCCTGTAATTGAGAGGGGTGGGGTCAAATCGAAACGGGGCATGTAGAGAAAGTGTGTTTCGTCAATGAGGATGGAAGTAAACCAGTCAAGACTTGTGCCCGAGAGTTTTATCCTATGGGATAAGATGTTTAGGGGAATGGGAGTGGTCAATAGTGTTGCAGCGTACGGACAGGTCGAGGAGTACGGGGAGGGCTCTGTGTCCTTTGTCAGTGATATTGTGGAGGTAATCCAGGATGTGAAGTGTAGTGGTGAAAAGAGAAGGGATGTTGGAAGAAAACATCAGTAGGTGGGAGGGTACATTCAGAGGGAAGGGAGGTTGGAAAGACCCATCAGGAAAAAGCTGGAGGATGTCTAAGAGAGAGACAGATGGGTGAAGAGAAACAACAGAAGGAGGTTAGAGGAGAGATAGGTGAGAAAGGAGGCTGACAAGAAATACTGTGAGAGGATTGGAGGAGGCATTAAGGAGAGGGTGTAGGTTGGAGAAAAAAACATCAAGATGAGCTTGGAGCAGAAGATATTGAAGAGAGGAAGGAGATTTGGAAGCAGACACCAGGAAGAGGTGGAAAGAGATATAGGAGAGGGGAAGGAGGTGTCAGGAGGAGATTGAGTAAACTACTAAAGGAGAGTTGGTGGAAGATCAGGGGAGGCCCGCTTGATCCAAAAAAAGGTAGTTCCTCAGGAGGGTGGAGGCACAAGCATGTAATGGAGCCTCCAGGAGGTGTATATGGAGGGACAACCCCTGAGAGAAGAGGGTGGAGGTGTGACGAATCTATCAATATCGTCACTGATTCCCTGGAGGGAAGCTTTCCTTACATGACAAGGCAAAGGCAGAGGCTACCTGGCTGTGACCCTTGGGGTGGTTACCTGCGGGAGGACCACGTATGGGAGGACAAACTCCAGGGAAGCAAACTAAAACCCCTAGATCAGAACAATCCTGTACCTGCATACCTGAGTGACACACATTCCACTTTTTCCCATTCCTGTATGGCCTATTGTGATGTGCAGAAGGAACACTCATGTTTTTCCAATCATCAGCCTTATAAATCCCCTCCCCATTTTTAGTACTGAGACGAGGAAGAAGAATGGAGTAATGAGGACAACTGGAAGCAGTAAGCCCACACCACTCTCTAGTCATTGGAAAAGGCTAAACAGTGCCGATACATTCAAATATGGGACATGTGTTCATAACAGGATGCTGAATGCTCCCAGCGTTGGTTGGGACTTGGGAGGAGGGGCAACAATACGCCGAGGCAGAGATGATGATGAAACCGGCATGCGGCAAAGTCGGAAAGAAAAAGGTTCGCTGCTGCAGTGCAAAGCGGGGACCAAGGAACCGGTGAGATGCCTTTCTAGTCAGCAAGTGGAGAGAAAAGAAAACAGTAACATGCAAGGGACGCCGGAGCTGCCAGTGAAGACCGGTAAACCCAGGGAAGGTGAATGGGATGCCGGGCACTTTAGGGCGAATTCTGCGTACTGTTGAAAGCACTAGAAATCCCAGATAAGGGAGCTGAAGTGTTTGACACAAAAAGTGAGACTGTTGAAAAGGGGTTGGTGACCCAATATGTGAAAAACCTCATTTGTTGGCTACATAAGAAGGTGAAGGGTGAGCTGAAATGTCCTAGCCGGAGAGTAAACCAGGCAATAAGCGACTCCCATCCATAGACGAGGATGATAAGCCCTGCCAGGAGGGTATATCAGGCACAAGTTATTGGAATGTGATACCCTGGCAAGAGAGTATACCAGGGATAGGAAAAGGCTAAGAAGGCTCAGGAGCTGAAGCCCCTCTGTGAACTGTTGATAATATAAGGGGAGAACCTTACCACTTTTTAATTAGAGATACCCCGGCAGGAGATTATACATGGGGTAGGAAAAGGAAAATATAATAAGGGAAGGACCATGCCCCTTTTGGAAGATGTGATACCCTGGCAGGAGAGTATACCATGGGTAGGAAAAGGAAAATATAATAACGGAAGAACAATACCCCTTTTTGGAAAGAAATTCGTGTGAGTGGAGAAAACTTAGGAGAAGGTATCAAGTGAACAACCAAAAGGAATCTAGGGCAAGGGAATGTCGGCTTTTCTGATGGAACTTTGTTGATCTTTCTTTTCTGCACTTAGATCTTTACGTTTCAAACTCTTGAAAGAAGCTGTAGGTGTACAGCTAGGAGACATCCCTATTTTCACCGTTTATTAAGTTTAGTGTGTGAGGATTAGTTTAGGATTTTGAACACAGGAAAGAGGATTTTCTTGATGTAAAAGCATCTTGACACAGACGGTTAGTAGTGTTGTTTAGGTAGGTAAATTCCTCTTAGAGGTATGGATAGGTAAGATGTCCCCAAACCCATTTTCTTTTGTGATAATAAATGTCTGTATCCAGCAGCAAAACATGTCACTGTGTCCGAGTCTTACTCTTGAGCCCTTACAGAGGATATAGAGGGTTACCCATAGGCAGGAGAACATGGCGACCCATTGTTGAGGAAAGTAAAGACAGAGGGCCTCATTGCAAGTGTGACAGTCTGGAAACAAGGGTGCCGGTAAGCTTACCAGAACCCTTGTTTCCGAACCGCCACACTGGTCTGCCTGCTGGGGACGTTGCGCCTGACAGGTCCGACCCTGCTGGGCGCATCGGCCCGGTAGGCTGAATCGTCACAGAAGCAACGGTGCTGGTGCTTCCGTTTCCCCACTCCCATACAGTCCTATGGGACTCTATGGAATGGGGACTTAGGAAATCCGGCACCAGACTTTCCGCGCCGCCAGGACTTGTAATGTCCCGGTGGCACCGGGAAGTCAGGCGCCGGATTTCGTGCTAAGGGGGTTGGCGGCAACCCACCAGTCGCACCGGGGGGTTACCGCCAACCTCTTAATGAGGCCTAGAGTGTTGGGAAATAGGGTTAGGAGGCAAGAGAGTAGAAGTAAATCACTGCACTCCCATAGAGAACCGGCCTCTTGGTGGAAGTTCTGGGGTATGCACACTACTGCAATACCCCAGCTTCTGCCTTTAAGCAAACCTAAAGTGCGGGAGCATGTAGATCCCAGACACCCCAAGGGGAGTCCCAGATCCGAGGATGAGAAGCAGAGGGGCCTAAACCAGGGATGTGATGCATACAAGTAAGGTGATGCAACAAAGGAGATGAGAAAAAAGTGCAGGGCTGTGAGTGACTGAAGTGTTCTTCTGGGCCCGGAAGGGAATGCAGATTTAGAATCACAATCTGAAAAACTTGAACTGTTATAAACAAGGAGACACCATCCTGTTATCATTGCAGTTTTATGTTGCATTTTCTGATTTGCCCCAACTCTGTAATGGGCCCCAATAAAACTTGGTTAAACTCTTACTTCTTCTCTTTGCCTCATGGTAATTCTACTCGTCTTTGTGACAGTTCATGGGTAAGCACTGGTAGTACATATTTGTGAGGTGAAACAACTTTTAAATCAAATATTTAAGATATGCGTGATTTATATTATCTCCCTTCTCCTGGGGGATGCTTCCCAGCACAACTCTCTTCAATAGGATATCATCAAATAGTCTATTGCTATTCCTTGTAATAGCTCCTTCTGTTCTTTCAAGGGGTCTTCACAGCTGTTATGCATTTGTACCCCCTGTTTCTTCAAACACTTTTCTTCTTCTCGGGATGTGTAGACAAAGTCTCTGTCTTACTCTTACTCGGCTCACAGTCTTGCCACTCACGGGAGCATGTATCATGTACTCCTAAGTATTTCTTATACCTTTGCCAATCACTGGGATGAGCATACAGGGTCCCCGAATGAGCTTCATTCTTTATATTCTTTTTGTCAATCACTCGGATGAGGAAGCCGGGTCCCAGAGTGATCTTCACCCTTTATATTCGTTTGCCAATCACTGGGACGAGGGTGCAGGGTCTCTGAGTGATTTTCACTGTTTATATACTTTTGCCAATCACTGGGATGAAGGATGCAGGGTCCCTGAATGATCTTCACTCTTTACGCCTCACTCCCCGGGTCTCCTGCTCTCTCTGTACCTGTGTTGAAATGGTTCTGCGTCACTGGGTCGACGTTCTCTCTCTCTCCCCTATGTGGTCGGCCAGGGTGATTCTTTGCTTGCTTCTATGTTGCTCTTCCGACACACTTTGCTTTTCTTTGGTGGTTTCAGGGATTAAAGGGTTTTTCCTTTGCTTCCATTTAACGCCAACACCTTCTTCCTTTGGTCTGTTGGACGAGTTCTCCACCCATGAGTCTGTTATTGGGGACGTATCACCTACTCAGCACGCCAGTGTTAGGGCTCTTTACTGGCCCTTCTCGAGCGTCCCTCCAGGGATTATTATAGATTTCTTACACTCGCCTGGTCTGACAGCGTGCTGCTGTCCCTTCTTCTCTGCATCTGCTTTTGGACAGGCAAGGCAGTGTCTCGTTTCCCAGCCTCCTCGATCTGGCTGGTTTGAAACCTCTGGGTCTCACTTCCTGCTCTCTTGACCCTCCTCTTTTTATGATGCACTGTTGGGGCTTCCCCAGTTTCCAAGGAAAGTCATTCCTATGTGTTGGGTTAATATTCACTATGCCTCCTGTTGGCTTCTTCATGCCAGTACTTGACAGAAACACACTCAGCATTACTCTCATGTTCTTACTCTTCAGAGTATCAGGTTGAGATTGTTCTTCTGGTATTATATTACATAGGACCCGGCAAGGGACAATGAGATTGTTACAAGCGAGTTTATTGGCCCTCGCCGGACACTTAACAGCCAGACAACTTCGTTGTCGGCCCGGTCGGAACTGCGTCCTGGACGCCATGGAAAAGGTGAAGGGACTACATGTAGCAAACACTGGGTTATAAAAGAAGACATTGGGCTTCATTACAAGTTTGCTGGTCCGGTTACAACGGTGCCGGTAAGCTACCGGCACCGTTGTTACCGGACCGGCAAACTACGAGGTATGCGAGCGGATGCCTTTCTGCATCCGTCCTCCCCATTCCCATTAAGTCCAATTGGACTCAAAGGGAATGGGGAGTAATATTTTCCGGCGCCCAGGAATGGCCAATTACCGGGTCCGCCGGGGCTGTAATACCCCGGTAATTGCCCATTCCCGGGCTCTGGAAAATTCATGACTCCGGCAGCAGCCGTGCCGGTATTTACCAGTACGGCTACCGCCAGAGGCATAATGACCCCCATTGTCATTAATGATGCACACAAATACAGTGTTCATCCCCCACCCTCATTGGCTACCACCTATATACATACTAGGAGTACCCTTATAATCCCTTGACCAATTGGCCACATTCTAATATACCCCTGCCCTCTAACACGTGGTCCCCCTACCCTATCATCTTGGTTTCCAGCTACTGGATTGGCGAGGTACATGGAATGTTACCCGCCCCATTGGCCTAATCATGTTGTGTGCACCTGGTTGACATGCGCTCAGTGAATAGCTCTGAGGTCAAATTGGTACGGTTTCCTTGATGCCAGGCATGCGGGAACCCCCACCACTCCTCCCCACTCAGGACTAACTTTGTTGGCATAACCTCTTGCTTCTTGTATCACAAATCACGGGATGTTCTGCTGCTCGCTGCCCCTTTATCAGGTACCCCTCCTTGGTACGTCTTCTTACTGCCTACTGAACAACATTAATCGGTTCAATTCTGATTACATTTTTCCAGTTAAAAAAAGATGGCCATTCTCCCGGGGTGGAGTCGGGGGGGGGGCCTTGGTACCCTAAATCTTGACCAAGCATGTTGGCAGCTCAAGACCTCTACCCTGGCTTCCATAGGTGTGTCCTTCGGGATGGGCGTAGCCCTACCCTTGATTTGCCGTTCACATTCCATTCAGGTTTCGCAGGCCTACAGCTGGAAACAATTAAACCATTATCTGGCTGGAATGAATGCTGTTATTCTCAGCTTTGCTGCTGGGGCTTGGGAATGGATGGATAATTCAAACTGTCCATTCGGTCACACTGCTCTATTCCCAACAAAATGTACAAAACGCTAGGCTTCTCTTTCACTTCTCTTTCACTATGGTTTTCACTAGTGTTTCCTGCACCCTGGCTCTATGTCTGTATTCCCATCGTCACACATCCTATTTCACTACTGCTACACAACGTCACACATGCCCTATACCTGGGCCTACCTGTGCTTCTATGCTTGCTTGCAAAACAAATGCATTTCTCGTGCCCATCTCTGCTCATGCTTCCCCCCCCCCCCCCAACCAGGCACATCCGCTTTCTTCTGCGCTAATAGATTTTTCTGAGTCTGGATTATTTCGGGGAACCTGGGAGCAGGACGTGATAATGTACCTGGATAAAAGAAAAGCAGAATTAAAAAGCATCAAGGAGGGAGGAGGTGAAACCATTAAAGGTATATATTTCAGACAGGTATAGAGGAATAAAATAACCCGATAAAATATCCGGGTACTAGTCAGGAGGAGTGTCAATGGGTCTAGGGGGGGGGGGAGAAAAATGGAAGAGCAAAAAGGCTACACAAATGCAATAATGGGGGGGATATGGCACCAGAAGGATGCAAGCCACCACCATGCACCAGTGTGGAGAGGGGAGTATTGACAACACTGGCAATGTTATTGCAATTACTGCCATGGAATATAGCACACTGATGCCATTTGCATGGCCTCTTAGCACTTTCTACTATTTACGTTGGCTCTGCTACTGTGCCCCGCTGAAGCTAATCTGCAAGAGTGGAACACTATAAACACCATGTGGTTAGAAACTATTTTCACTGTTGAAGAAACCTAAACAAATCTTCAGAATTTAAGAAAAGTGTTGTCTCAAACATTACTAATCAGACTCTTGTTATGTATTCACTTGTTCATTGGGGCCCCCCCATTCTGAGGATGTTGCAACTTTTATGTAGCTAGCGCTTAATACTTGGAGTTATTCTGCTTCCAAGCACTTTCCCAGAACCGCACAACGCGGTCAGGTAAAGGATTGGGGATTGGAACTCTGGTCTGCTGGTTCCACTGTTAACAATATAACCCACCAGACCACAGCAAGTCCTTCAATCGGAAGAGCGTCGTGTGGGAAAAGTAAGGGCGAGACCAAGAATGTTGCTTGCTGTATGGCAGAATCACAAGAACCCGTTGAGGAAATAGGTTATGGGAAGGCAAGCAGAAAGAATGCTTACAATAAAAAAAAAGAGGTGCCACGCTCTGGCAATAGTAGCCTCAAAGACTACATGGGTACCCCAGATCCTGGTTGCAAACTGGAAAGGAAAGCTTCAAGTAGACAACTGAAGTACTGGAAATTCCTTTTGTGAAGTTGTAGAGCCCACCAGAACCTTCAGCCCAGTGTTTCCTGGGTTCTTTGATGCATTAGAGGGCCTGGAAGACTCATCCACTGGCCCAGAGGAACATATTTAATTTCATTTTGTCGTTTGCCAGTCAGATAGCACAGCGAGTAGAGTGCTCCTTTTGATATCAGTGCAGTGCCTGCCGATGCAGGTTCGAAACCCGGCAGGGACAAGTTCAGCCTTTCATCCTTCTGAGGTCAATAAATGAGCACCACGCACCCTGGGTAATAATAAGCAGCGCTCAGATGCCTGAGGGTTCATAGCGCTATATAAATGCCTAATTATTATTCTTATAGCACCTTTCACTATAATTATGGTCCCAACACGCTGTTGGTTGAATGCTCTCAGGAGGACCGGAGTCCAAAATATGGGAGAAGCGGTAGGTGCTATTAGGCGTTTGTGCATTTCGGCCATTATAGTTATGACGGGGTGGCCAAGACCCTGCTAGTCACCCATGTCTGAATGGCCTGTGGATGGGCGCAACAAAGTTATACTATGAACTAAAGAGTGATGCATTGTCTTGAGGTGGATAGAAATTCGGTAAGTTACCACAGTTTGAATTTTTGTCGTGAAAGGTAGAGCTTCATTCTTATGGCAAAGGTACTGTGCAGTAGTGTTTGTATTATATGCAAGAGTAGGGTGTGTGGAATGAGCCTGTGCCTTCCACTGTTCTGAAGGTGCGGGTGCGAGAGGAAAAAATGGGTTAGCTGTTCAAACAGCAATGTGTACACCCTGGGTTCCATCTATGTACAAAGAGCAGTGCTAAGTCTCACATACGACCCAAGTGTGAAATGAACCAATACATACTTGCCCTCTGTGAGGATCTTAGAATGATGCCTTGCCATCCCTAGTTCCTTCAAGTTCAAAAAGGACCCCCTTTCAGGTCTACTTGCGGCGGCAAGGCCCACCCTCATGTGCTTTAGAGTTACATCCAGTGCCGTCTACGAACGGATCAGCTGTACCTGATTGTCCTCCTCTAGGTTGATCCCATTGCTTTCCTGCGATGAGTGGCCCACCGTCCGAGCCCATATAAGTGCAATACCTGGCCCACTCACAGGATTCTTATCATGGGCAAGTTACTAAAGTATCTTCTGGAGTCCCCCTTATGGGGTGGGTAGGACCCCAGGTGGGTTTGAGGTGGCAGAGCTCAGAAGAGGCGGAAGAGACAGGGCCAGCAGCAGAAAGAGGAACAGGTGTGAAGGAGCGTGCGAGGCGATGGGATGGGGGTGCGATGACAGCTGGATGGAGCATGTGTAGGAGTGGGTGTGGAGAAAGGGGCGGGGACAGGATGTGGGAGGGAACAGCCAGGTTTTGAGGGCTTTCCTAAAATCATGCACAAACCGCAGACAACCATAGTTATTGATCCAATAAAGGGAGATGTTATGGTGGACAGATCTCCCCACATCATGGACTTTCACGGGACAAATCAATGCATTTTAAGTGTTGTAGTGTTATTTGGCCATCATTGAATGCACGGTTTGTTATGGGAAAGTAATCCTCTGGTGGCGCAGAACCGTGAGGTCATCTGGTCTATTATGTCGGTTTATATGGTAAGTGTTGTCCTACATTAAAGTGTTGTTGATAGATCACTGTCCTTATTATGGAAAAAAGAACTCCCTTTTAGAGACAATTGAGAATATATGTAGCCATAGCTCACCTTCAGCACCCCTAACCTTACTAGTGTCTCATTCCTCCTCAGGATGGTCTCCCCGGTGATAGCGCTGGCCTTCATTCCTTTCATTATCACGCTGATCATCCGCTACCGCCACTACTTTCTTCTCTTCTACCGGGCGGTGATAGTACGCAAGCTGCAGGACTACTTAACCGGCATCACCAAAGAGGAGAGGGCCTTTCAGTACGTGATAACCCACGCCATCCCAGGAGATCCCCAACATGTCCTTGATACCTTCGACCAGTGGTGCTACCACTGTGAATACCTCAGCAACGTGGGACCCCAGAAAGGTCAGTACTGTGCAGCTCAGTGGGTAAAACATATATTGTCTTCAAGAAGCTGATGGTGGCCATAAATGGGATCAGATGCGCTCCAATGGTTGCCTTGACTTTAAGCGCGGTGTACGGGATACACATTGATATGATAAGATAGGTTGTTGATAACGCACTTAATACCCAGAGGTTTCTAAGCGCAGACCCAGGGATCAAACCTGTGTTGTTCTGTGCCGTCTTGCTTCCAAGGCGAGCAAGTTGCACCTGAGCTATCCTCCCGAAACATTGCAATAATCTGCTTGTTTTTTCTACACTATTAGACCGGATGATTTGTAACAGGAAATGAAAACAGTGATCACTGAGTAGACATTATTTACACCCATGATCACTAATCATGTGAAATAAAACCTAATGTTCATGTGGCAGTATTTACATGATTGGTGGATGGTTGGCCAACTCGTTGCACATTGGTTCATGAGTGACCAACCACAATGTCTTTCCTGTCGCCTGAATTCCCCTTAGTTCCTGGAAAAGCTATTTACGTTTGGTACCCATTAAATGTCCCCCCCCCCCAACTCCCCAGAACACCATCTTTAAAAGTTTTACTTTCAGCGTTTTATTGGGGTGTTTAATGGTAACCAATCTTGCATGCTTATTTACAGACAGTGGGCCCAGTGACCAAAATCGTAGGACCACATAACTTTTCACCACTGCATGGTCTTGTTAACTGTCACAACGCTTAATAATGTGCAAAAGAAACTACCAGAGAAAACTAGCAAGCGTTAAAAGCAGACTAGCTAAATGTGTTGGTCATTTTAGAACTTTAATTATAGGAGCTGCAAGTAGTTCAGATGGGTTTAAGCAACAAACACCTTTGTGCCAAAGTGGGTTTGCCACAAGTACTGTGCCACACGTGCTGCCCCAGTGTACGCAATAATGGCATATTTTAAGATAGCAATAACAAGGCAGCAGTGGGTTGGATCCGCCGGTAACGTCATGTGGGCCAAGTTATAGGAACGAGTGAAATTAGCTGCTAATTGCTAGTCATTTTTTTAGTGACCCCAGCATGCTTGTGGTGGAACCGGACAAAGAAATGAAAGATGGCCACCACCCGTAGCCCGTTTTCCATTTCGATGACTGGCTAGAGGTGGAATCAGAGGACGCCGGGGAGCAGGAGCTGGTGGCAAGGTTAAATGCAGGTGGGTGTGGGAGAGTATGGGTGGTGGGCAAGGCTGCCACTGCCTGCGACATGCCAGAGTGGCGGGGAATGAAACCATGAAGGTATAAGCCACAGGATAGAACTCAGGCTTGGATGAAAAGTTTGAGTCTGCATTCCTGAGCAGCCGATTGGCACAAGGAACACCCTCCACACCTGGGATTTGCTTTTACCTTAGTTTTACATCAGTCAATTTTCATTCAATTAAAGTGACCCAACACTACAGCTCCAAGTAGGCAAAAAAAATGGAGAAGTGAAAACCCAGTACTGGGACATGGTGTCCCTCATTACATGGAGACATTTGGCCACCCTAACCCATCCATGTATTTGACCTGACCCTTCAAGTCAGAGGATGGTCAAAACAGCATTTGTGGCTTGCTAACCTTGCACACTAACAACAGGAAGGTACAAGATAAATGGATACATGAGAAAGAGCTGCAACTGGACAAAGCAATTCAAATTTCCAAGGCAGTGGAAAAAACACGTCCTGCAGACACAAGGAATTGGCAGGAGGTTTGCCAGCCCCTGATGTGCATGTCGTGCAGTCCAAGGGTAAAAGAGACAAAAGGCAATCAGAAATCAGGGAGGAGAAAGGGGGATAGCGAGAACCTCTGAAATGTCACAGGTGCACTGGTACCCACTATCCTACGAACGACAGAGAGTGTCCAGCCAGAAGTAAAAAATATTCGAACTGCAGAGGTTTTGGCCACACAGCCAAAGCCAGCAAATGGCAGGGCAAGAAAGTGGCCGGAACTGTGATGAGTGAAGACACAAGGAGTGGGGAGTCGTTGGATGGTGATATGGTGAACTGTGGGATGGACAGAAGGGAGAAACCACACTGCGTCATCAAGGTGGACGGCAATGAGATGAGAGTGATGGCTGACTCGGAGTCGGATCTAACGACACTACTGATTTGCATGTACAAAGACATGGTCGCCAAAAATCAAGGTAGAGGTGAAGAGGACAAAGCACAAACCCAAAGTCTTCAGAGGTGCCACAGTGAGCCTGTTGGGGTTCACCCATGGCACAATTGAATTCAAAGGCAGAGTGACAAAGACCAGAGTTTATTTTTCAGAAGAAGGCCCGGCTGTCTTAGGGTGGGATGACCAAGCCAAGTTAAACATCAGATTGGATCCCAGCACGGCGGACCAGGTACTGTCAGTAAATACAGGAGGCGTGTGGGTGTCCAGAGGGTTCCATGTGTTAAAATTGCATAAAACATTGCTGTGGACACAAAATATTGTGGCAAAAAGGCTGTGGTTTTGCCGCGCAATCCATGTAAAGGAGGCGCGGGACACCCCCTCAACCCCTGGACCCATTATACCATTTAAGGAGAGCGGGGGGCACCCCTGCAACACCAGCTCCCCTTAAATGATGTAATGGGGTACACCTTTAACGGGTCAAACCACAGCATTTTTGCCGCATTTTTTGTACAGGTGACATTTTTGCCGTGATGTTATCACTGCATACCATCCAGAGAAGAATTTCCCCGATTATTCCCTGAAAATCTGGCGAAAATAAAGAACTATGTGCACAAAATTGTGCTGAAACGAAATGCGGTTTGGGTAAAGCACAAGGTGAGACCGTTGGCAGCAACGGCGAGGGGAGCTCTACAGGTGCAGTTGGAAAGAAAGTGAAATGAAGAAACAATAGACACTGTGGAATCGTCCGAATGGCTGAGCCCAGTTGTCCTTATAAAAAAACAGCACTGAGATGACATCAGGGTTTGCATCAATTTGCGCAGTCTGAATTTGGAGATGATCACAGGCAGCTACCACCTCCCCAGCATAAATAAGTTGATCTTCATGATGAAGGAGGCCAAAGTGTTTTCTGAACTTGACATGAGGGACGCATACCATCAGATCAGCCTGCACAAAGAATCAAACCCTCTGACGGCGTTCATAACCACATTTGGTACATCCCAATTTACCCCCCATGTCATTAGACTTGTCATCGGCTGCATCAGCATTCCAGCGAATGATGGACTGGTATGCAATGTAAGCAATGTGTCCTATTTTCAAGATGACATCTTAATCTAAGCTGAATATATTGAAACCCATGACATTTTACTGCAAAACGTTATCACCAAACTACAAGAAGCAGGAGTGAGGTTACCCTTTTACAAGTGTGTAATCAAAGACAAAGAAGTGGAGTACTTGGGCTATAGGATTTCAAGAGGGGATCATCCTAAAAAGGAACTGGTTAACAGGCCATTGCAAAAGCCCCAGCGCCAACCAACAAAGAAGAATTAAGGTAATTTTTGGCCTGGATGAATACTATGCAAAATTTGTTCCGATGTTTTCAGAGACTACTGCACCAATGTGGAAGTTACTTAAAAAAGGTGACGAATATGACTGGCTCCAAGAGCAAATGAAGACGTTTGACGAAGTCAAAGAGCGGATTGTGAATACCCCATGCCTCCAAACCTTTAATCCGTTGTGAAATACAATCACAACAACTAATGCCAGTGTGTATGACCTGGGAGCAACGCTAACTCAGAAAAAGGGCAATGGGAACATATAGTTGCGTTTGCACCCAAAGCGTTGTCGCAGGCTAAAAATAACTATTGCACTGTGGGAAAG
The DNA here is from genome assembly GCF_040938575.1 of Ambystoma mexicanum. Lineage (NCBI taxonomy): Eukaryota > Metazoa > Chordata > Amphibia > Caudata > Ambystomatidae > Ambystoma > Ambystoma mexicanum. The sequence continues at coordinate 1,024,640,938 of NC_090941.1, read as the reverse complement.
GAAATGTTAGCATGCACCTGGGCAGTTGAATATTTCAGAACTTATGTGTGGGGCATGAAATTCAGTTAGTGACTGACCACAAACCACTGATTCACATGTTGAGCCCGGGAGTGACAAAAATGCCAATGCCTTGTCTGGCCCACATTGCAGTCAATTTGCAGGAGTACACTTACGCAATTGTACCCATTGCAGCATGGAAAAATGCACAAGCAGACTGCATGTCCCGACTACTTGAAACTAGAGACGCAGCTACCAACTTCCTCAAGGACGATTGTGTAGTGGCACCCCTAGGAGGTCTCAGAAGTAAAGAGTTTCTAGAAATGAGCGAGGGTCACTGGAAAGAAGAATCGCTGAGTGATTCAACAATTGTGAAACTCACACAATGGGTCAGAAAAGGATGGCCCGAGGAAAGAGTGATTACTGAAGGACTGAGGACATACTGGAAAGTGGCCCATAAAATATTCAAGACAGAAGGTTTTTGATGAGAGGCAATAAAATGATTTTGCCCGTAGGGATGAGGAAAATAATTGTGTTCAGAGCCAATGTGGGGCACCTGGGAAGCAACCTGACATGGCGACGTGTGAGACAATCCTAGTGGTGGCCTGGCATGGACCCGGTGATACAAGCCATAATGGAAAGGTGTTGTGAGTGCCTAAATAGCGATAAGAGGTTGAAGGTCAGACAAGCACCACTGATCCCAACTGAGATAACGGAAAGGAGTATGGCACAAGCTGGCCCAGGACTTCATCAGTCCCTTTGAATCGATGTTGCCGGAACACAGGTATGGGGTAGTCATGATCGACTATCTTTCCAAATGCGTAGAAGCTGTATTTGTACCCAACATCACAACGCCCACCGTCATTGGTGTGCTCACAGCAATATTCCAGAGGGAGGGTTTGCCCAACAAAATAGTCACAGACAACAGCATCCAATTTGTCTTGGGAGGATAGCTCAGGGCAACGTGCTTGCCTTGGAAGCAAGACGACACGTAGCAACACAGGGTCAATTCCCGGTTCCGTGCTTAGAAACTTCTGGGTATTAAGCGTGTTATAAATATCATATCATATCAATTAGTCTTCTGAGAAATTGAATGATTCATGAGGGATAACAACATTACACACGTAAAAACATCACTATAATGTCCCCAGGCCAATGAGCTTGTTGAGAGAACCAATAGGTTAATGAAATGGGTGCAACAACTAGCCACAGCATCTGAAATGGACCCGTACAGAACAGTCAAGGAAGCCATAGCTGCCCATCGTCTGACCACCAGCAGGACCACCAACGTGTCCCCTTTTTGCATATTGAGGGGGAGAAGAGCAGCATCCACATTGGTACATCTGTGGTCGTTTAGAATGAGGGAGGATGACACAGTAAACATGGGGGATATGGTCTGAAGGATAAGGAAAAGTAAGAAAATGAAGGAATGGAGTGACAGTAGGAGAGCAGTCCAAAGGAATGAAGTGCAGGAGGGTTACTTGGTCAAAATAAAGTTGCCTCATAAGGATCCTGCAACAGTACATCAGGCCATTCAGAGTAAAGCAAAGCGGCACTAACCATGTATGCACCCAAGATGGGAGAAAATGGAACATGGAACATTGAGTGAGTTGCTCGGTTTAAGAGGAGTTTGAAGGAGTTCATTGAGTCGGAACGTCAAAAACAGGTGCCCAGAGTGAGAGTGTCAGGAATGGCACTCTGTCAAGAGTGGCACAGGGTACCCAGGTAGGGTTTGGGTGGCTGTGCTGAAGTAAGGTAGCAGATCAGCACACACAGCAGGAAGTTCAACAAGAAAGAAGAGTAGGAAACTGTAGCTGTGAGCCAAAAGGGGCAAAAGATACTAAGGTACAAACAAACTGGATTCCCTCTTGGGGTGTATGCTGAAATGGGAAAGAGTGTTCCACGAACCTTAGGAAACTCCAGCCTTCTGCACAGATTGCTATAACAGAGGCCCACGCTGTATGCTCATGGCTGGGAACAACAGCAGTGGGTGTCCGTAACGGTGGTCGGTCATTTTTTCGAAAAAATAATGTCGAAAAAAAATGTCGAATTCCGTTTTTTAAAATTATATATTTATTTTGGGGTTCGGAATAAAACAAAAAATGGGTAAAACAAAAATAAATTGAAAAGGGGGGGGTTGAGGGGGAACCCCCCCATTTCTAAAAAAAAAATGCATTAAAAAAAAATTCGACATTTATTTTTCTCGAAAAAAATTACTTTCGACATTATTGGTTTCGAAATTATGACTATAAACCGTCTGTAACACTGAAAACACGACAAGGGAAGGGGCAGAGGTTGCATGCCGGAAACCAACAGGCAAGCTCTGTACAAACGGATTAAGACACATGAGAAGACAAGAACAGAAATATCCAGCGAAAAGTAAGTCAATGAGCAATCTAGCAGAAGGAAATGAAGGAAAGGCAGTTAGACTGAAATAGATAACCTAAGGTGGAGTACTGAGGACTCAAGGAAGAGAACAAGGGAGCAGCAGTCAGGAAAACAGAAGGGCTGCAAAGTAGGAAGCAGGTCTGCAGTCAAGAGTGGCACTAGGTGCAGGCAAACTGTAGGGGACTGCGGAGGACTGTAGTAGGCTGCAAGGCAGGGAGTCCAGAAGAACAGGACAGAGAGAGATTAGTAGTAGGCGACAGAAAGAGAGCCCAAAAGAATAGGGCCGCGAGGTAGGGAGCCCAGAGGAGCAGGGCTGTAGGCAGCTAAGTGTAAAACAGGCTGTAAGGCAGAGGAGTGTAGCAAGCCACAAGGCAGGGAGCCCAGAGGACAAGGGTTGTAGGCAGCGGAGGGAGACAGGCTGCAAGGAAGGAGCCCAGAGGACAAGGGCTTGGAGACAGCAGAGGGTTGCAGGCTGCAAGGTAGGGAGCCCAGGGAACAAGGGCTTGGAGACAGCAGAGGGTTGCAAGCTGCAAGGTAGGGAGCCCAGAGGACAAGGGCTGTAGGCAGCCGGAGTGAGGCAGGCTGCAGGGCAGGGGGCCCAGAGGACAAGGACTGTAGGCAGCCGAAATGAGGCAGGCTGCAGGGCAGGGAGCCCAGAAGACAAGGACTGTAGGCAGCCGGAGTGAGGCAGGCTGCAGGGCAGGGAGCCCAGAGGACAAGGATTGTAGGCAGCCGGAGTGAGGCAGGCTGCAGGGCAGGGAGCACAGAGGACAAGGACTGTAGGCAGCTGGAGTGAGGCAGGCTGCAAGGCGGGCTGCAGCGGACTGTAGTAGGCTGCAAGGCAGGAAGCCCAGAGTACAAGGGCTGTTGGTAGAAGGCAGCGGAGCGTGATCGGCTGCAAGGCAGGGAGCCCGGAAAGGGCACTGGGTCAAAACAGGATAATGCAGCAACAGGAACAGCATACAAAGTAGAGGGTCAAGGCAAACAGGAGCGGGGAGATCTCAAGATGCAAGACACTGTGCTCCTGCAGGCAGCTGCTAATATACAGCCCTGCCCTGTTCTGAGGCAGGCTAATTGACAGCACCTGGAGCAGCACACCTGAAGACAATCTGCCTCCTCCCTCTCTGGTCCTGAGCAGGTGTGAAGCAGCACTGGCCGCTAGGGCTTCTGGGGATTGTGGTCCCAATAACGATGAATGAGAATAGCCAGGAATTGTGGACTGTAGCCAGGTGCATTATGGTAAATGTAGTTAATTGAATAAAATAAGAAAGAACCAAAGTTGAGCAAATGGATATAAAAGAGCAAGGCGTGAAAAGCAGTTGTTCAAGGAGTATTAGGAGGATAAATGAGTACCAAGTAGTCCATGATGGTTGCCAATGCGTGCGCTAGCGGCGCGGGCATGACAGAGAGAGACAGACCTGTTGAACCAAAGGGCCTTGATAGGTCAAGCATTAGAGAATCTGAGAGATCATGTGAGAGGTGCAAAACGCAGAGAGTGGGGTGCAGGCTGAGGAGAGATATGAATCGGAGATGATACCGCAGGATGAGGAGGGAAGAGAGAGCCGTTCTCAATGTGAGAGGAAGAGACCTACATGATTAACAGACTTTGTTAGGAGGTAGAATCAAGCTGCTCAACAAAAGGAGGTATGTGGGGAACAGGTGTCGCAAGATGCCAGGCCGCTGGTGCTCTCGCAAGATCAAAGCGGACATTCACATGCGCCACCCATCTTGTGCCATTCAGAGTGCGGGCTGTGCCAGAAGCGCAAGCACCTCAGCGCTCCTCCTCATAAAATAATCCAAGAATCCTGTTCCTATAAAGAAATATTGATATACTTTAATGAGAACCCATCCAGATGTTGTAGAAGCGAAGACACAGTGAATCAACTGTGTTCAGCACAAGGGTTCATCAGCAAAGGTGAAAAAAAGATGTTAACCTCATCACGGCCTAGTGTGATTATTCAGGCCACAACACCTTCCCCTGATTGAGAGTAGAATGATGGGTGTCACCAGTGGCTTCTGCCTGTGGTTCATCTGCAACTAATGTGAATTCTTCTGAAGTGTGATAGAGCTCCAGAGCAAAGGGCAGAGTAACTGAGACAGTGTGGTCACATTCCTGAACACAGGACCCAAAGGAAAGGTACTGACAGAGGCGTGGAGATAAAAGGGAGGCCCAATGGCACTTGACAAGAGAGAGCGTACCTCTGAGCCTAGAGTCAGCAACATCTGGGACAAAAGAAAAAACAAGAATGACAGACCAAACTACAAGGGACCAAATATGAACAGCATAAGACAACACTAAAGCAATGGCAAGTAGCTGGTGGCAAAATAAGCATCCTTGAAGGATCTGGGATTGCATCCAGTAGATCCACAGTTATGGAATGTCAATGAGATTTGGATAAACGTTGACATAGTAGCATGGTGTTGAAGTTCCGACCATGATCAAGACATGCCCACCCCCATGATATCGGCCAGAATATATTTTTCAAATGTTGGGATGCTTGACAGCCACCCCCTCTCCTTCTATGAAGCTGGCAGCTTTGCGTACTTGAGTTTTGGACACCCAGTGAACCCCAGTAGTGGGTTGCATGACAGAAATCTAGATTGACAAAGGTTCTAGCATCTCGCTTCCTGACAGCAGTGCAGACAGTGGTGAAACAGCTTATGATAACACAACACACATGTACACACTTACAGTCTCAACAGTCCCTGCCGGGATACATCCAGGGTCTAGCATCACTTGGCACCTGATGTGGCCTGCAGTAGCAGCGGGTGGTTGCCGTGGAGCCTGCAGAGACCATGGGATGCCATAATGGGGACCAGCAGCTCCGCAGGTCATAGGCTAAATCATTTGGAGAAGTTGGCAACACTTGTATATGTTAATTAGGCACAGAGTGAACATGACCATGTTATCCCAGCTCCCAAAAGCCTCCATTGGTCTCTGTTCAAGAAACAGTAGCTCTTCAAAGAAAAACATAATTCTTCAATCTCCTGCACATGCTCACTGGGCCCATTTGGCCACAGGACTAGAGTATTGTAGAAACCATTGGACACATTACACTCCCAGAGAAATCATAAGATCAGCGAATACAGGCAAACTATGCCTGGCTAAAAGCCAAAAGGAACGGTTCAGTAGAAGCTCATTAGGGGTTCTAGCTCCCAATGTATTTATACCCCATGTCAACAGACTTGACTCCAACATGACCACTTGGAGTTCAGGAAGCCCATCTCTTATGGCGGCTCTTCCCTGATTAAACTAGAGTCTCATATTGCCAATCGCTACTTGGAAAGATGTATTGATACATAACTATGTATTTATTGTATGCTTAAAAACATTTATTGATATTAGGCTGCTCAAATGCAACCATCTGGTTGTTCATTGCAATCTGAAGCTCATGTATCTGTGTGTGGGGCATCGCAAAACACTGGTGAGTAAATAAATACGGCACCAGCGCCCAGGCACTGGTTTTAGTAGAGTTGGGAAGCACAGATTTGGTTTTATGTTGTCTCCCTGGTTTACTTTGGCCGCTCTCAGAGCTATATGTCCCGTTACCCCGGTTCGGTTGGCTTCCGCTTCGCTATTTGATTCAGTTTAGACTATGCTGCATCAGTTTCAAGGCTCTTGCCCTGAAACCACCAGAGTATTCGGCTGGACAATTGCAGCCATTCAGATACTCTGGAAACACTTGCAGTTCTGCGGTTGTTTTCTGGGAAAGACCAAACTTTAAACACATTAAAATGGTGGAATTCTCTTACTGTGTCAAGTTCTTCTTGTTCTTAGCTTGGTTCATCGAGCCCTAAAAAGGATTTCTACAAATGTATCCTTTTTTGATTTGGGATTTTTAGTTCATCACTGTTATCACTCTACTATGCCATGTCCACGAAAAGTTATTTTCTTTGATTTTTTCCACTATTTATTCACAGATATACAAAACATACACGAATGCCAACACGAGGTCATCAAAAAGGCACTTTGGTCAACCACCATTTCATTCTAATTATTTACACCCAAAGTACAAGCTCCTAAACCATTAAAATGTACTGCGCCCTCCCCCCTCCTCAATTAAGGAGTTGAACGGTGGGCGGGACGGAGGTGGGAGCCTGAACAATACTACCCTTAACTTTGCAGCCCAAAATAACATCTCTAGCAATTCAACAAATCACTTCCCGGGCTCTCCGGCAATAGGATGCAACATGTGGCTGTCCAGTGCTGCAGACAAACACAATCAATTAACAGACCCCTTACTGTAGTGAATCTTTGAAAATCCCTTGCCCACCCTCTGCTCCAGACCATATAGGAAATACTTCACAGCTCCCATGTAAATGAGCACATATTACGTCCCCTTATATATACATATATACATTTGGAACCAGCAGGGCTTCTGTTTGCCCTCCTCAGAAGCATCAAAGCCCAAATATGAGAGGTGCCGTTCACCTCCATTTGTCAGGAGAACCTTGTGGGCCAATGCCCTCCACTCAATGAGCCACAAAAGTAGCACCTTGGTACTGGTGGTCAAGGGGCTTTAGGAAGGGCATTGAAGCAAGAACCTACCTCTTATTAGCCGACTGTGCACAATAGCATTCACACCACACCCTGCAGTCATCCCTTGTCAGTTACTGTGGCTTGGGCTAGGCCCTACAGTATGCTCCCAGCATGCACCACTCTACACAACACTCTCCTGCTGACATCAGTATCACACAACAAGGAATCTGTGCTCAGGCTCCTTGAGTCCCGTTATCTTTGTGAGCCATGTAAGGAAGGCATGGTATCAAAGTAAGACAGACAACAAGTGATCACAGATCAAGGGTGTTTATAAAACTTTAAAATGGGTGAGATAAACGCATAATCTAAACCTAAATCTAAGATGGGAGCAAGCTACAACCATCAAATAATAATAATACTACAGTTCTAGTGGTCTCTTAGTTAAATAAAGAGGGCCTATACTAAAAAGAACGATTGATAAGTTAGGATGGTATAGCTGGTGTCTCTCTTCCCCACGTTTTTAGAACGGGACAAGGCGGGACTCCTGAGCACAGCACTCTCCTGGGCCTCTCAGGCACGAGTTTGCAGTTCCTTCCAACAATATCAGGGCCTTCTGTGGCCAAGTCTCTTTTACACAAAGGGCCTCATTACATGGTAGGCGGTTAGGGTTTACCAGTACCGGTATTTTACCGGTACTGGTAAATCCTTACTGCCTTACTACGAGGTCCCTTTGCGGGTTGGGGAATTTAACGCCTGCTTTTTGCAGGCGTTAAAAACCAACCCGCAAAGGAACCCAGGGAGCTAATTACGGTACCGCAATTTGCGGTGCCGTAATTAGCACCTTCCCCTTTCCCATTATGCCCTATGGGGCAAAAATGGGAATGGGGAAGGGCAATGGTGGAAGGGGGAATTACCGCCCCGCCAACCTTGGAATGGGGCGGTAATTCCCCTTTCCATCAAGGCGGTGCCGGTATTTTACCGGCATGAACCATGGCGCTAATTGCGCCATGGTTCTCCGCCTACCGTGTAATGAGGCCCAAAGTCTCTTGCTTCAGAGGGCCTAATGTAGCACAAATAATACAACAAACAAAAGTTCCTTCTGTTAATCTTCACATTGGGCGATTATTCTTCACCTTTGGATCCCCCTCATCCGGGCTCCGATCCTTCTTGCAACGTTGGCCTCCCTCAATTGAACTCAGACCAACAACTCACTGTGGACGTGCCTCAGTCGGGGTCACGCTAGTCATCACAGTGTTCACGGGTGTGTTACTATCAACCCCAATTCGCAGGCCTCCCTCAGTCAGGTTCACATTAGCCAAATGTCACAGTTCAATCAGCTTTCTTTCGGCATCCCTCAGTCGGGTTCACTATGGCCTTCCAATAATATTCAGAAATTCTTAATGTCTTTTTTAACCGCCATCCAGTTTACTTTCTCCACAATGTGTCAAAGACTTTCGACTGTACCAGATGTTTGGCTTGTACCTTGTATGACCACTTTGACACTTCACAGCGGCCTCGCCTAGGGCCTCTTGGTACTTGCAGTTCTAATCACCAATCAATACATTCTTTATGTTCAGGAGAGGGGCACCAGCCAGAGACCTTCGAATGCGCCCACGTGGCTCTGACCACTCTATCTCTGGTACCCAGTTAGTTTACAAAATACCCCTATGTCTTAATATTCTTCTCTTCATACAATGTTGCCTCCACAACCCTGAGCTTAACACAGTCTGGTTTTGCTATCAGCGTCCCAGGACTCACCGGCTGTGCTTAACTCGTCGGCTTCCCTTTTGCTGCTGGAGTCAAGGACGGTACCACGGCAGCAATCGCTTCTCCCCACCCTGGCTATCAGTGCGGGAGGGCCCTGTGTACCGTTGACATCCATCAAACCATTCATCAGCTGCGATTCCCAGTCTTATGTTTCTTTTTATGGAGGCTTTGCGGGTCTGGGTTGAAACGAGCAAGTGCAACTGCCTCCTTGTTGTCCTTTCAGGTCTCGCTACCTTTCTCCTCCGTGTGAACTGCTGTCACGGAATAGTTGCTTCCTTGTGCGTTCAGCCCTGCTCAAAGTGTGCTCTCGTGCTCCGCCTTTTATCCCTGTGGGGAAGGGAAAGGGCCATCAGGTGTGTGTAGTTATTGGAAATTGGCTGACTCTGCCTGATCCTTGTGTTGGGACATGTCAGCTAAATGGCTCTGGTGTTAGTCTGTTGTCTTTCACGGTGTAAGAAAGTGTTTGTGTCAGAAGGGGGGGTAGAGCTTCTAAATATCCTACGGGTTAGGATGGGGAAAAGGTGTTATATGGAAGGGGGTACCGCATCTCACTCTTCGGTGTGCAATTTTCACTCCCCATAGACGCCTCATCCAGGTGATCCTCCCCCACTGGTCCACCCCCAGGAACTGGATCCAATAGCGATGGCCGTGTCCTGGCCACCTGGGTGACAGATCTCCGGGGTCTAGCGGGTGAGACACTTTCAGGTTTCTCACAGCCCTCAGTGACACATTTTTCCTCTGCTTCCTTAACCATCTACCCGATGCCTTTTTCCAGCAGCAGTGGCAAACACCCACTCGGGCCACCAAGGGGACACAGCAAACTTAGGTTGTTGCCACCCGGTAACAGATTGCAAGGCTATCGCTACTTAACTGGATAAGACACAGGGACTTTCTGGCATGCTTTCTGCTCCTTCACATCACTGCGTTCCAGATGCCCTGCACACGCTCCAGGGCCTAGACATTAAAGCTGCTCTAGGTCCCCACAGAGTAACATCCTCCTCGGAGATCAGCTCACCTGGCTGCTGTAATTTTATTTTCAATCCCTTCATTTCCCCTTTGCTTTTGTTTTATTTTTGTTATCTTAACTATTGTGTTACTTTGTGATAAACCTTCACTTTCATTATTAAACACTGGTTACCTTTTCGGATTAATAGTCAGGCTACAGTAAATGTTTTAACAGCTGCGTGCAAACGTAGTCCCTAGCACTTCCCTCCTTGGAACCCCTAGCACTTACCCCCCTTCCTCCTCCCTTAGCTCTCTCTGCGCTTGCACGCGCTGAACACTCACAATTCCTAGTAGGACCGCTTCGTTCTTCTCTTCATTGTTATTATATTTGCCTTTCACTTCCATGTTCCCGAAAAACAGCAAAGGTCACCAATAGCTACCCACCTCAATCACACTAAAGGTGTAGGTGACCTACTTTCCAAATTATATTGAATGTCATTAAATTATATCTTCAACCAAGGGCCTAGTATCAAAAAACATATTTTAATTCATATATCTCAAACAGATTCATCACATAAAACAAGTAAAACACTAATACATGCGATCATTGCTTGAAGAACAACACAGGGAACACACAAGTGAGGTGAAATACACTTTTAGCTGTTTCTATCTCAAATGCAGATGTCACCGATGTGCATTTTGTAATTGCGTGATGTTTGTAATAGTGACTTTAGCCATGTACAGATATTTGTGCAACATAGATTAAAGGCGTCTACACTCTAATGTGTTTCTGGGGCAGGGAACAACACTTCAATAGTCGGAATTTTGCTAGTGTAGTCCCGAGACCCGTTTTCAGGATTCAGGATTAGTGAAAGGGGTTAACTCTGTATGATACATGGAACCTGTGCATCGTAGCAGGGACCTAAAAACAAATGAAAAAGCTCGATTTAGGAGATCATCTAAAAGGGTCTTGCGGTTGAACAGAAAATATCACGAGCATTGTGATAAAGAAGTAGGAATCCTACTAACCTTGTGTTCATTTCTTTTAGGTGCGGAGGGCAAATAATTTGGGCTTTAGTAAAGAAGGACGCATAGGTTTGACAACTGGATAAATCCGCAACTATAGGCAAACCGATAAAAACAGAGTACATATGGATATTCAATAAATCAATCTCTGTATAGACAATCAACTGAAATTGATTTTATAGAAAACGTATTCCCAGTTACCGTATCTGGAGAATGAAGAGGACTAAAGTTCCTTTCAGTGGTGAGTTTGAATGACATTCCTACTACAGAGGAATATTGTGAACTGCATTACCCGTGGTACCTCAGTTAGTCCTGTCGGAACAAAACAGTGAACATAGTGTAGACTATTCCCATGCATTGCATAATGGGCTAGGGGCACAAATGAACATCTGGTTTGTATCTATCACAAACTTATTTGGTGTCCACGTTTCAACGAGTCCATGGTATGCGAAACGTCAGGAAATGACTGTCTATCTCGCTACACAGAAGTGACCACATCTGCATTCGATGCACACAAGCCTGTGTAAAGAATGATACCTCTTAGTACATTCTGTTTCTTTCCAGGCAAGTACAAAGCGTGGTTACAGGGGAAGCGAGAAACCCGGGCGGGGGACCTATGGGACCATACGCTTGCCTCCAAGCACCGTCCGTTGGTGTAACATCCGGGACAGAACGTAGAAATAAATGAAGGACTACATGTAGTGCGTAGGTATTTAAAGGGCTGCGCATCTATGTCAATTGCCGCAGTCTACAGAACAGCAAGGATGGATAAATGAATGACACGTCCTGCTTACTGTAAGTGATGGCGCCATCTTAGAAGATTTTAAATAAATGTTGGCGGGTCCCGCGAGCAATGCAATCATTGCGGCGAAAATGCCTGGATGCTTTTAATTCACTATACGCTGTGAGCGTGTGAGTTTAGTAGAGCAAGTCATTATTTAGTTGCACTGCATTAGACCTCACCTAAGATCTATATTGGTGGCAGAGCCATGTATTGATGTCTGGATCAACCAGACACACAACCTTTTTTCATGACAGGATACAAAAGGTCAGTGTCCACATGAGGTGCATAGTATGCCCTACGACCTTAAATGTGTCCATTTCCCATGTGAGCATCTGCAGGGGTCCACATAAGCTGTGCATCCTGCTGTGATATGTGTGATGCCCACTGTAAATAAACCTACATCTGTAATCATATGCCAAAGACTATTAATGAACAAATAGATTCCATTCGACCGCTATGTTTAATCCGGTCTGGGCAGTTTTCAGATCATAGATCCACATCTGTTCTAGTTTTTTGAGAGACAGATCTCTGTCTCCACCTCGTGGATGTGCCTTTGTTGTTTGTATCACAAACCAGAAAATGTCTTCACAGGTATGTTTGGCCTCTTTAAAATGGGCATCGAGGGCTTGTCTGCTGTCTCATTACAGATTGTTGAACGATGTTCGCCTATCCGTAGCTTCACTGGCCTTATTGTTTTGCCCACATATGTCAGTCCACAGGGACACCTTAACCCATAGACTACCTACTTAGTGAGACAGTTAGAGAAAGACTTGTATTTCCAAAGACGGCCTTTCAAATCAATTTGTTTCATATTACTGGTGAGATGACAGACGGAACATAGTCTGCATAGTCCCACTTATCCCAAGAAATGGAAAACTGTGCAAACAGACGACTTTAGACCCAACTGTCCCAGATTTGCATTCAAGAGGATGCCTAACCTTCGCGATAAGCTGGTACATACCTACCCTGTGAATAAAAATGTAATCTCCACCCAGCCCCAACTGTGGGACATACCACCTCTCAAAGGACACTTTAAATGCGGACTATGTTCCGTCTGTCATCTCACCAGTAATATGAAACAAATTGATTTGAAAGGCCGCCTTTGGAAATACAAGTCTTTCTCTAACTGTCTCACTAAGTGGGTAGTCTATGGGATAAGGTGTCCCTGTGAACTGATATATGTGGGCAAAACAATAAAACCAGTGAATCTACGGATAGGCGAACATCAATTCTTTACTTGTTCCTCATATAGCCAGTCATTCTGGTTTACTGCTCGAGCATTACCCTCATGGCTTTCACACGTTCTTCTGTACCTGTATCTGTCCAGGGTGACATTTCGGGCTTGGCACTCGCACATGTAACCCGCTTTGCATGGTCACTTCTCGGTCTCGACCTTCTTCCGCTTCCCATTCCTGGCGTCTCTGTGGACTGCTCTGCTCGATGGATGCTGTTGGGGGGAAGCTGTCAGCGCTTCCCGCTTCAATGATCTTGCCGTTGTTCGACAGGTGCCTAGCCCACCATGGTATGGTTGTGGTCATGCCACCATGTCTGACAGGTTTTCTCTCCCTATACAGCTTCCTTTTCTCTGCTTCACTGCTCCTCTGGTATCCACAAGCTGGGGTTCTTCAGTTTTCGAATCGCTGGAGGTTCCGCGGCTTCCCTTGGTCCTGACTCCCCATGATTACCTCAGGAGGCATCCGCTGCGCACCATACTCTCTATCCTCCTGTGATCCATTAGGCCCATTTATAAACATATCTCTTCTTAAAGAGATATTTTCCTTTTCTTGGAATTACTTGTTTAACTCAACATTGTCTGAGGCAAAATAGAAGGACGAAACTGTATTCTCCATGAAAGTCAGACCCGTATTTGCAGATATGTAGGTTGGTCTAGAGAGAGCCTCGTGGGAATGAGAGTCTGTGTTCCCCAAGGGGGGGAGGGTCACTCCCAGTGAGGTTCCACTTGCCCAGGCCCCTAGGGAGGGTCTTGCGGAGCGTGATCACCTCCCTAGCCTCAACAGAGGTGACTTCCCCCTGGGGAGAATGGACGAATACCTTTGATTTACCACAGAACCCACCAACGGCAAAAGAGACCATGTGAAAATAGAGGGACTCAAAGAAAATGTATCTGATTTCATCTAGGAGATTTGCAACCTGACCGTTGCTTGGTTTTTGAAAATTCTAATGTTCATTTAAGTTGGACTTTTTTGTAATACATTCCCAAATAAAGATATTGAACTGCAACATATGGGGCCTCATTACGACCCAGGCGGTAAGTATAAAACGATGCCGGTAAAGGATTACCAGCATCGCTTACCGCTCTGCACGATTAGGACACGCCAACCCGCTACTAGCGGCACCGTAATTAACGGTGCCGCTAATAGCGACATGAGCGCAGGCACGCGACCCATCATGGTGGCAATACCGGCATGGCGCAAACAGAGGAACATCACAAGTCAGGCAGACATGCAAATAACGCCCTAGTGAAGGCTGAAAAGTACCTTACTGGCATGGTGCAAATACCGGCATCGCGGACCACCCATAAACGGCCATGTGCAGTGTTCCCAACTGCCACAGGTGCACACAATCAGCACGGGTGGAGGCAATACAGACTGGGCCAGCACAAAAGGAGCACACCCCACCCCTTCCCACACCCAGTCACACACTTAAATGGATCCAATACTACTAGCAATGCTGGGGCTGAAGGACATGATTGCACTGGAACTGCTGCAACAACAACAACAACAACAACTACAACAACAGGCAGCACAGAGGAGACGCAGGAGGAGAAGGAGGGTGAGGCAGGCCCAGCATGCCCCACCTGTGCAGCCTGTGGCACCACGCAGGCAGCCCCCAATCCCTCGCAGAGCCAGTCCATTCAACCTAACCCCTGAGCAGATCCACACCCTGTACCGTCTGGACCGGGACACCATCACCACCATTGTCGACATGATACATGACGACATCGTCAGCCTGATTGAAACACGCACCGCCATCCCACCCCTACTAAAGGTAGTGTCTGTGCTCCACTTCCTGGCCACAGGCACCTACCAGCACACAGTGGGGCACATGCATGGCATATCTCAACCATTATTCTCACGTACGCTGAACCAAGTGCTTGATGCCCTCCTGAAGCACACAGGCGACCACATTTACTTACCACGTACTGCCCAGGAGATCTCAAACACCAAAGTTGGTTTCAATTCACTGGCCGGCATCCCTGGTTGCATTGGCGCCATCGACTGCACCCATGTGGAATTGGTGGTCCCACATGCCATGGAGGCAGCGTACCGCAACCGTAAGCTATACTACTCAATCAACGTGCAAATGGTATGCGACTCAAACAAGATCATCACACATTGTTGTGCCAGATACCCCGGATCAACCCATGATTCAACGGAACTCCACAATACCATGCTACATGGAGCGACATGCAGGGTACAGATCCTGGCTTCTTGGTGAGTTGCCTGTAAGGCTTATGGAAATGCGATGTGGGTAGGTGATTTGGGGAGAGATGCATACTTCACCTGGCTGAGATGGGGGAGATGCATACTTCACCTGGCTGAGATGGGCGGGAGAGATGCATACTTCACCTGGCTGAGATGGGCGGGAGAGATGCATACTTCACCTGGCTGAGATGGGCGGGAGAGATGCATACTTCACCTGGCTGAGATGGGCGGGAGAGATGCATACTTCACCTGGCTGAGTTGGGGGGGGGAAAGATGCATACTTCACCTGGCTGAGTTGGGGGGGGGGAGATGCATACTTCACCTGGCTGAGTTGGGGGGGGGGAGAGATGCATACTTCACCTGGCTGAGTTGGGGGGGAGATGAATACTTCACCTGGCTGCGAGTGACGGAGAGAATGGACCATGCTCATACCCCAAAGCAGCCCAGACTGGACCTGACACCTGACCATATAATGCAAGATGTAAGCAGCCCTACCATGTGAATGATGCAGTGTCACAGCCATTCCATAGCCATCTACATGTGCACTGTTCCTAATCAGACCGTATCCCCCTCAACACAATGCAGCTACATGCAATTACTATGGCCAATGCACAGCACCAAATACCATCAACTGAAAGGACAGTCCCCCATTACTGCGTACAAAGGAGTCACATGAGGGTCAAATACATTAATACACCACTACACTGACACAGAGGTCCAACAGAATTGCATGTCACCATTTGTTGTGCATAGTGAGATCATCATGAGGCTGACATAAACGGTGCCAGGATGAAAGCATACAAATCACCGGACATCAGCCAGATCATGGAAACAACCACCGTGGACTAACACAGTGCATGAGCACTCACAAGGAACTGGACCCCCCTGCGCCCACTAGTTGATGGCACGCACACCAGTCCATAAGAGGACTACACACATAGCAGTCACATCGTGTGTCTCCATTCATGCATGGGAATGTGGTTGCAATCAGGAAATAAATGCATGCTATGGTGTCATTGATTGAGGTCCCATATGATGTGATGACTTACACATACATTGTTGCCCACATGCAGGTGATGCAGGCTATCCCTTGAAGAGGTGGCTCCTTACCCCAGTCCGAAACCCACACAACAGGCACGAGGAGGACTACAATTGTGCACATACACACACCCGTGTGGTGATTGAGCAGACATTTGTCCTCTTGAAGGCACGGTTTCGCTGCCTCAGCAGGTCTGGTGGGGCACTCCTGTACCCCCATGAGAAGGTGGCCGAGATCGTCATGGCATGTGTCATGCTAAACAATATGTGCATCAGACGGAATGTGCCCTTGCCCCCTGACGCTGAACTGCAACCACCTGACGATGAGGATGAGGAGGGTGGAGATGGGGCAGCACCTCAGGGAGGCAGCAATGCACAGGAGGGACGTGACATGCGTCAGACTCTGATCAACCAATGTTTCTAGCACACATGGACAGGGAGTGTGACATGGAGGTGGCACTCGGGGCACTGGGTGTGTCAGGGACATGGACACTGTAGACTGTTCACCAATAAAGCACACGTACACAATGAGCAATGTCCACACATGTGAATCATGAGTCACCAAAATGTGTATTAAAGAATTATGAAAAAGTGAACAAGCCCTCCACCCCACACACCCTCTCCCCCTCCTCCCTCAACTCCCCCACACACCCTCTCCCCCCTCCCCCCTTGACTTCCCAACACATGGTGTGCAGTAGCGTGCACCAGTAGTCCACATGGCACTAGTGTGCATGCCTGTGCCTACTGCTCTCCCCCTCTTCCAGCACCAGGTGCCCCCCTGTCTGATCTGCACAGGTTCCTGCCAGAGCGACGCACAGGGCTGGTCCTAATAGAGCTGGCAGTTGATGATGGTCTTGATTGTCCAGGCAACTGTGGTGGATGCATGTCCCCCATTGCTGCCACCATTTCTGAGAGGACATGGCGCACTGCTGCAAGTTCCGCGCAGATGTCCTTTGAGGTGGACTCAATGGCTGTTCTTAGGGAATCCCTAATATCATCCCTTGCACGTGTGCATTCGGTAATATGGCGCCTCTGTATGGCCATGATCCCCTCTTGTGTGGTTGTCACTGGGGTGGAAGTGTGAGGCGTTTCCGCCAAGGTTGGTCATCAGGGACAGTAGGCGTGGGGCTGAAACTTGCCAGCCATGAATCTACAGGTGACAGCCCGTGCATGCTGCCGTCCACCACGCTGCATGGGGATAGGTGTGGAGAGTGGAGGGGGCCTGTGGCGGGTGTTGCGCCATGCAGCTGTACGTCGCCCTCGTTGTCCGATATGGCTGCTGTGGCAGCTGTCTCACCTACTGTGCTGCTGCCAGCCGATGGTGTGCCCTCTGCCAATGCCTCCTTGGTGATGGTGGCTGTTGTGGGTGTTGTTGTGGGGTCTGTGGTGTACTTTGGTGCTGTGGCCTCTGTGATTTTCAGGGCCTTCCGAGGTGGTGCATGTTGGCCTCTGCCCCTTGAGGTTGAGGGGCGGTGTTCACCCTCCTCGGCCCTGGCCTTCTTCTGTGGTGTGGCACCGGTGTCCTCATCACCGCTGTCAGAATGTGTGCCTGTGGGGGACCAAAGGAGGGAGAGGGTTAGTGATGGGTCTACGTGCATCGGGCATGCGTTGGGGTGGCTGCATTGATTTGGAATGGTAGATGATTAACATTGGGGGGAGTGACATACGGGTTGCCTAACTCTTGAGTGGGTGATGCATGGATGCCTCTGGGTTACAACACATATGGGGTGCAATATGCATGTGGACAAGGTGATGCTCTGCACTGCCTGTAGGCAGTCTTGTACTTATGTGTCTGGTGGACCCAGCTCTACATCAATGCACTGTCAGTTCAGGTGGACATCATCGTGGTGGTATTAGCATTGTTTCATTTGAGACACCTACCTGCATCGGCTGATGACGGGGCTCCTCGCTCCATGTCCCCGTCTCCCTCTATTGCCTCGGTGCCTATGGTGGAGGTGCATATCTCCTCCCAAGGTTGCAGTTTTATTGGGGACTCCGCAACTCTGCCTGTCGCCATCCCAAGGTTGCGGTTGGCAGACAGTATGCTCCGCACACGTAGACGTAGGTCATCCCAGCACTTACGGCATTGTTTGGGTGTGCGGGGTGTGGTGCCAACGGCACTGACGCTCTGGGCGACCTCTACCAAAATCTGCTTTTTGCGCTGCAGTGCTGGACGTGACATGTCATTTGAGAACTCCACATCTGCATGCTCCTGCAGTGTCTCTGCTAACATGGTGAGCACCTCTCTGGAGAAGCGCTCCTTGCGCATGCAATCTCCCGTTTTTTTTAACTGCTTTTGGCATATTAAATTTCAACAGGTAGTGGTGGAGGTGTGTTGGAGTTCTGGGGGTCAGATGGCTCCTGGTTGTGGTGGATGGCAATGGATTGTGTTCTTAAAGATGCCCGCCGTGCTCTTTCCCGTTCCTGTGCGATGACGCTACTTCCGGTTTCGTGTATTTACGGTCACCGCTAATAGCGGTTACCGTTATTAGAGGTGACCGCTAATGCCGATGGCTTGGATGCCGGAGGTGCTATTTCCACTACAGACGGTGGCGCAAAGGGGGATTTTTCGGACTTTAACGCCATGGCGCTGAGGTCATTACCGGCATGACGCAAAGCTCGTGCCCGTGAACTCGTAATGGGCCGCTTTTAGCAGTTTATTGCCAGCATGGACACGGTAATTGCGCCATGCCGGTAATGACCGGTACTTAGCGCCCGGGTCGTAATGAGGCCCAAGGTCTTGATTTCAGCCAGAACCATGTAACAGTACCTTTAAAAATACAAAAATGCATAGAAATGTTGCTCTGTCGGCATGTGCAGTGCAAGGAAGTTTCAGTACACTGCAGTCATGGCAGGTGCTGTGCTGATTTATTTGGCCCTGTTAAAATAGGCCCTTTGCTTGTCAGCCTAGATAGATCCTGTACATATTCTGGGACCACCGTCCTAATGATCTAACTAGCATTTGCATTGACCTGCCTGAGAAGGAAGATGAGTCACTCTCTAAATGAAGCTGGGAATCTACTGGCTAGATAGTTCATTGGGTGAATGCATGTGTTGATGAGGGTTTAGAGTAACCTGAGGACCTTAGACCTGAATCCTCAAGAGATAGACAACAGTGAGACCTACTCTTGATGTCACTAAGAGGCCAATGTCTGGCAGAGGGTGTATTATTACTGTTGTTAGTAGTTGCCACTGATGTCCAGATCTCCCCATGGACTCATTTCCTAGTATTCCGGTGTGGACTGTCCTTTTGGTAAATTCTTCTCTGTGTGGCTTTTTGCACATTAACTTTCACTGAAAGCTCCAGTCCAGTATCCATTCTTTAGGTTTGTGGGATTAGAACATTGTCTCTTTCTTTCTCTTTTTTTTGTTGTTGTAAATATTAGGCTGTCATGCATCTGGCCTGGCTATTTCTGAGTGTGTGCCTCCCAGAAGCCCCAATAGACTGTCCTTGTTATGATATTCAGTGTGTGGAAAAGGTCTATAGTCCTGTTTAAAGGCCTTCAAGTGACCTGGATCTGTTACCACTGTTTATGTCCTGTTTAGTTTGTTCGCATTCTAGTTGTGAAAGGGATTTATATGTTCAGTTGACGGTATTGAAGCAGCTGAGAAACGAGCATTGCGATATAAGATGTATGATATCACTGATAAAAGTCAATACAAATATTTGAATACAAATAAAGTCCTTCAAGAACTGTACGTCCTGGACACTGGCGTTACGGGGTTCCCCGCAGCCCCTGCGTTGCGGGGGCCGCGCTAGCACATGTCCTGGAGGGGCCCCACTTTGTTAAACCAAATGCATTTTTATTCAAATTATATTAATCTTTTTGAATTCACTCTGCATTCATAAAACAAATTTCTGTAACAGAAATTATTTCTTTATGAAGGTACAGTGAATTCAAAAATAAATATCTTTTTGAAGTCCAAGGGCTCCCCCACCCCATGACATGGAAGACCCCAGGCTGGATGCCTCCATGTCATGGGGTGGGGAAGCCCTATGACTTCAAAAATAAATAGTTTATTTTTTAAGTCACTGTGCCTTCATAAAGTAATTATTTCCGTTATGGTTCGGTCCTTAACGGAAATAATTTCTTTATGAACTCAGAGTGACTTCAAAAAGAATCAATGGGCTTCATTTTAAGTATGGCGGTCTAGAAACAACAGTGCCGCTAAGCTTACAGGCACCGTTGTTTCCAGACTGGCATACTACAGGTCTGCCTGCCGGAGCCGCTGTGCCCGACAGGTCTGACCCTGCATCAGGTCTGATACAGCGGCCACGGTAGGCAGACCCGACACGGAAGCACCGGCACCGCTTCCGTGTTCCCCATTCCCATAGAGTCCTATGGGATTCTATGTGAATGGGGAACTAAAGTTTACCAGTGCCTGACTTTCCGGGTCGCCGGGGCACTGAGAAGTCAGGAGCCAGTAAATCATTCCGAGTCCGCCGGTAGCACCGGCAGGGTTACCGCCGGACTCGGAATGAGGCCCAATTTCTTTTTGAAGTATTAGGGCTCTCCTAAACCTCATGACTTGTGCACGTGTGAGTGTATTTAGAAAGGGGGTACACTTAAATGCGTAGGCGGCTGCCTGTTTTGAGTGTATGGTTAAAGGGTGCACACAAATGTATGGGTGTCTAGGTGTGCGTGTGGGCATGTATGGTGAAAGGGTGCACACTTAAATGTACGGGTGGCTGCATTGGTGTGCCTGTATGGGGAAAGAGTGCACACTTAAATGTATGGATGGCTGAGTGTGCGTGTGTGTATATGGTGAAGGGTGTGTGTGCTTGTGTTCAGGGGCGCAACAAAACCTACATTTCGGGGGGCTAATCCTTCAAATATTGGGAGAGGCGCTAACTTCATGGGCAGTGGGGGAGGGGCAAACTGATTTGTGTGGGGGCATCTAACTTCTTTACGCATTTTAATGAGACTATTCTAGTGCAGCTTCAATGTTACAAGCAGTTGACTCTCTCCTTTAAGTCTGAAAGCACCCACTTATGGACTGCTGTGAGAATGATCAGTCTCCTGTTCCCTCTCTACCCTTCCGATCACTCCCCTGGCATGCAAGTACTAAACCCACATCACCATTTAAATTGCCTAAAAAGTTTGGCATTTGAATGCAGGTACTAACAGTGAAATGCTTTAAGTTAGTCATTGCTGGGCCCTTGTTAACAGCGAAACCCAGGTGCCGTTTAACATCTGTGTCCTGTTCTGTGCGGCAACTGTTCTGAAGTTCAGCTAGGTTAAAACAACATAGCCCAAAATTTCCAGGGGGGCTGGAGGGGAGTGCTGAAGCCCTGTCAACTCAATGGTGTTATGCCACTACTTGTGTTTAATGCCTTGATTACTTAATGTTAATCATCATTACTCCTAGCCCTATTCCTCCTCGTCCCTGTACTTGTGTATGAGGCAGTACTTGTGTATGAGGCAAGCTGCCTCATACACAAGTACTGGAATGAGGTAGAGGTACATGGAGGTAATGCCTGACTTAGCTACCTGTAATCTTCATTACTCCTAGTCCCACTCTTCATCATCCCAGTACTTACCTATAAGGCAAGGAGCCTCCTGGACCGTTGGTTTTCCCAGTGAAGCCCTGCTGCTGTGCTGAAGCTCCGAATTCGCCTCGACTAGAGAAGACCTGCAAAGGACGACTCCTCCCCTTGGGTTGGTGGGACCAATCAACCCAAGACAAGATCATCTGCACATCCTCTCGAAGCTGGCTAAACTTTCATTGCTGCTGCAGGAACCGAGTGCCAGGGAGAGGAACACCGGAATCGAGTGAGTGTCTTTAAGTTGGATGCAAGCTCTAGGAAGATCCTCCGGACTCCCAAGAAGCAGGACTGACCAAGCCTGAGCCACCCCATCAGAGTGCTGGACCCCATATGTGAGGAAAGTCCAGAGTGGTATCCGAGAACCACAGTGGTGCTATTTGCGAGAGAAGCGAGGAGCTGAAACCGCGAAGTGCCACTGATCTGAAGTTTGCCCATTGCTGCTGCTGACCTTCCATTCGTAGTGCAGGAACCCCCAGGGTCCTCCATCTTGTCTCCACGAGTGAGGCCCAGGAACACCAGGATCTGCAGACCTACACAGGAACAGAAGCCAGCTGGAATAACTTTCTTCTAACTAAGGCGTTGCTTCCATCTTGTCGTGTAGCCGTGTAGGAGTCTCGGGAGGATAGCTCAGGGGCAATGTGCTCACCTTGGAAGCAAGAAGACACAGAGCAACACAGGTTTGTTTCCCGGGTCCGCGCTTAGAAACCTCTGGGTATTAAGCGTGTTATCATATAATATCATACGTAAGCTCTGGGACAAGGAAGAGGGACGTGAAGGTAATTCTGGGCAAAGGAGTTGATTTTAGAGTTTGGGGTAGGTGGTAGGAGGGAGAGGGGGCGGGATTGTGCAATAAACCATAATGGTTGTCCATGTCCAGGCTAAGCAGGCATAATATGTGGTATTAGTGGCTAGAGAGGCATTTTGGTTCAGTCAGTCTAGTCATTCCTCAGTTTAGCATGACTTTTTTTTTAACTGCGCATTTCTGATAAAGCCATCCTGCTAGGTGTAATTACCTGGCTAGAGTGGCGTTTGGGTGCTGCCAGTCTAGCCATTTCTTACTGCTGCATTGTATATCTTTCTGGGCATCTGTGATAAAATGATATGATATAAGTCAATTATAAAATGCCTGTACACAAGTGTTTCTAGGTGCGACAAGACAAGGGAGGGAAGATAGAGGGAGGACAAGACAAACAAGCTTACTGTGCCTTGTGTCATTCAGATCGTGTAAGTGCGAGAAAGAGAAATGCAAGGGGAAAGGGAGGGGGAAATGCAAGGAAGAGGGGAGGGGAAAACAGGGCAGTAATGCTCCGAGTAAGTGAAGCCAGGGCAGCGCGGCTCTGGGTAGTGCAAGGAGAACAAGGGACTGCAGGGTTACAGTTACAGCCCCTAAGTGCATGGTAGGCCCGCAGGCAGTGCAAGCGTGACTGATCAAAAAAGAGCCTGGATTCGGTGAGACTCTGAGGGTAGCCAGGCAACCAGTCAGTACAGCAGACAGGTAGGTCAGCGGGGTAGGGAGAGAAAGAGGAGGAGAGGAAAGTTTTGAGCTGCTTCTGAAATTCAGGTGGTCCGCTCAAGTTTGAAAAGGGCAGGGAGGCCAGAAGGAATGCTGGAATCAAGGTTAGAGTGCAGATCTTCACGGGTGTTCAGGAGAGTAGTTTCCATGCCTCTGGCAGCTCTGGAGCCAGAAATTAAGCTGGGAGATGGCCAGCTTTTCCAGAGTTTGCCCAGGAAAGAGGTGACGGAGATTGGGCAATAGTTTGCCGGGCAGGTAGGATCAGCAGATGGCTTTTTGAAGAGTGGATTTACAAGGCAATGCTTAAGGAGAGAGTGGAACATTCCAATGGTGAAAGAGTAATTACAGAAATCGGCTAAGGCTGGAGTGAGAGTGTTAATATGGTCCTTGATGGTTCTGGAGGAACAGGGGAGCACCTGTTTGGATGACACTTTCATAGATCGGACTTGTCTAGAGACCTCGTCAAGTGTTGTCAGAGAGAAAGAGGAGAAAAGAGGAGGAGAGGTAGAGATGGCCAAAGGGGGGCCGAGAGAGGAAGAGGAAGAGGAGATGGAGGACATGATGTCCTGAGTTTTAGCAGAGAAGTGAGTGGCAGAGCCATACAGAGGGCCTGGGAGGGCACAGGAGAGGTATATACCGCAACAGGATTGACCAGTTCCTTGCAGATTTTCAAGAGTTTGGCCGTGTTGTTAGAGGCCGCTGAGACCCGGGCTTGAATGTGTGCTCTCTTCTTGATGAGTGTTATTGCTTTGACTGGCATTTTGGTGCAACCAGTCTAGATATGTCTAAATGTGACTTGGCATGCTTTACTGTAATGTTATTACGTGTCTACACTGGTCTACATTGTGCAGCCAGTTGGACATGTTTTCAATGTGGCATGGCATTTTTAATAGCAAAGCATGAATGTTCCTGTGCACTGTTGGTGTCTTGCATGTATTGGATTGGTGTTACCCTACAAAACAATTGCAAACACTCTGGCTTTTTAGCCAATTATTCTCAGTAAGTGTGCTGTATATTGCATTAAAACACTTATTTATATCTTTCTCTTAGTTGATTGCGTGGCTTACCCCTTCAGCAGCACGTTTGTGCGTATTGTGCAAGCATAATAATCTAGGCCCGCCCAGAGTGTGGCATGACCCATGATTTGTTGCCGAGTTGGGCGGGCCCCCTCAGCATGGCTCGCAGGGGGGGCCCACATTTTGTGTTACGCCACTGGCCCTGGAGTGACGTGTGAAGCATTTAATTGTTCCTGATGCCCCCTTTGTACCTTGGGAGGGCATTCGATTCTAGAGTCTCACCCTACAGCCACTTGTGAGGAGCTTCTCCATTTCGTATGATTGAATCTTGTTCTTCTAAGTAGACTAATGGACACTGATCTAATTGGCAGAGCTGGTAGAAGGGTTGTTCGATGATACACTGGGCCTTTTCCCAAGAAAGCTTTGTGGACTATCAAAAGTACTTTAACTTGAAACCACCACCTGAAGCAAAATCAGTGTATTTACCCCAATATTTGACTATTGTGGGACTGGGGCCTGATATTGTGGACCCATTGCTATCTAGCCACAAGATATTTAAGGATTCCCAGGTACAAGGAATGTATGCAATCAACCGATGACAAAATGGAAACCCTGATTGTTGTGTCCTTGGTGCAACACGTCCAGGAATATAATGTTATTCTCATTTGTTCACAATCTCTTGAGTTATAAAAATTCCTGACATAGTTTTCTTTCTCCTGACTTGCCATGAGACTTTGATCTGTTTACCTAGACATTTCCCAGCCCTGACAGTCATAATACGATATGAATGTGCATTTTTTCTTTAATCTTGTAGAGATGGAGTGGGCTTAGTAATCCTGGAAAAGCTGGTTTCCTGATTTTCCCTATAATGTCTACAGGGTGACCCATTCCACTAAAGGGGCATCCAGTGCCTGATGTCACAATAAGTTTCAACATTCAACAAGACGCCATCAAACTATGTAAATCGCCAGGGGGTTCTACCCATTTCAAGAACCATGGAACCCTTCCCAGAAAGAAATACTCCCACAAGCAGCAAATGTTCCTTTACACATGACAAACCTAGCAGGATCAGGTTGAATTGGCCACAATCCTTAATATGGAGAATGTAATTAGAAAGCGAGAACAAGAGCCATCCCTGCTCCCAAGGTTACCTGGGATGCGGCCATGGAAGTTGGGAGGCAGTCCTTGGGTCTCACAAACACGAGGCAGAGAGAAGCTGCATAGAGAAGGAGAGCCAGTGCGAGCTGCCCTCTCCAAACAGAACCCCTGTCAAACTGGAAATCAAAGATGGCAGCCCCTATAGTCGATTCTTCAGGACACAGATGTGAAACACAACAAATCTGATGCGGTAAGCACATCTGATGAAGTTGTAGTCCAAAGCACGCACAACCAATTCACACCAATATTGCCACAGGTTAAACCTCTGCTAACATTGGGCCCAAAATTACACGCCCATGAGGAACCTAAAAGGGCAAAGCTTAACTCGGACAGGGTGGGTGTTTACAGGAGGAGGCTGTACAGAGGACGCTGGATAAGAGCATGGACATACCGTGCGAAGAAGGCTAAACGTTAGAGAGGCGCAAGAAGCAGAATGGAGGAGGAGGAGGATGAGAAGAAAAGAGATGAAGAATAACATCAAAGGAGAGGAGGAATAATAAAAGCAGAGGAGGAGAGGTATACTATCAGAGGAGGAGGGAGGTGTGAATACCGAAAAGGATGAGAGGAAGAGGAACAACAGAGGAGGAGAAATACCATCAGAGAGAAGTCTAAGGTGGTAGTCTGTAGTAGGGTGAACCCTGAATCCCATAAGGGTAAGCTTGTGATGGGTGGAGGAACTTGCATGTGGTGGAACATTGAGGAGGAGCAGGTGATAAACATATGAGGAGGGGAATGTGAGAAGAGGAGGCAAACACGTTTTGAGGTGTCTAGGAGGAAGTTGAGAATGGTTTGGTGGGCAGGAGTCAGGTCCCAAAGGCAAAGAGTCCTAGCGACAAACCAGTCTGCTCAAGCTCTAGGCCTTGGTAAAAGGCAGGCTCAGACTCAGGTTCTTGCGTCTCCCCACTGTCCATTATTTGAACAGACCCAAGACCACTGGAGGCGATCTTCCTCCATACGCAAGCTCCAAATGAAACAGTCAAGAAAGCAGAAAGTTCAAGAAAGAGTCTAAATCCCCAGAGTGCCAGGGAAAGACCCAGAGGAAATCCCTGAGAGGAAGCTGCGAGAGACTTTTTGATTTGACTTGTTTTCCATTTTTCCTTCAGCCAGCTTTGTAAATATCTTCCCCAAAATCCTGTTGAAATGCACTTCTGGTGTTGTGTCTTGCACCTAACTCTGCACACCAATGGGTTGACAAAGTGGGCTGTGTGCTTCCACGTATCAGTGGATGATGGCCCCCAGGGCGGTATGGGGAGGACCCCCTGGTCATCCTCCTTTGGTTCACACTGCAAAGCAGAGGACAGTCACTGTACCCATTCCTATAGATCCCCTGAGGATGGGGTAGCCCAAACGTTTTCTTTTTTATTCAATAAAATGATGCAAAGTAATTCTTTATCTGAAAGGGAGGTCTGCTAATCAGACCACTTTTCGTAAATGTTCTAGGCCAAAAATATAGTGCACACATGTGCACACATGTGACTTTTGTTGAGGTAGCCTTGTGGTGCCCTCAGCACCAGCCCTGCAGTTTGAAAGGGCAGGTTCAAAGGTCACATGTGCATTCCAGACAACATCTACAGCACAATGTTACCACAGGCAGAGGCGGCTTTGTAACTGTATTCACCTCTGATCTAAAATCTAATCATTGTAAAGTGGTCTTATATAGCAACGGTGAGGGTCTAGGAGTAAGAGACTGACACAAAGGTGGCATGTTTATTGTCAAAGATTTGTATTAATAATAATAATGGTGGTGGGGTTGGAGGAAATCCTAACTAGCTCTATCACTAAGAGGGGATTCCCTGCTTCCAAAAAGCTTGCTAATGAAATTGTCAGTGTCAGAATGTTCAAAGTAAAGTTTGCTGTCTTGTGTCCTCGCACTCTAAACTAACAAAAGGTGAAAAGGGAATTGTCTCTTGACTGTCTGCCTGCAGCCCAGCTCCAGCTTCGCAGTTCACAAAACAAAAGTTCCAAAATGGTGCAACAAAGCAAAGAAACGTTCCACTAGACTCCAGGGTTTGATTCCCTATCCCCAGAGTCTTTCCAGCTTTCTCCAGGTTTATGTTCTGTGGGCAGGCCCTTCCCCGTAGCACTGCGAGAAGGGAAAATAGCTTGGCTCTTTTCTCCCAAGCTCTGCCGTGAACATCAGTACCCCTCCTCTTGCTCCACTCTCCTGCCAATTAGTGTACACAACATTTGTATTGTATCAGTTCTGTCTCTCTGTTTTCACTTGCATCCACAGCCTTGGTTTACTCTCCTGTCAAGGTCTCTGAGTGTCAGTCGTATTCCTCTTGATTATAACTTGGGGAGCACTTCCCCAACACGGGTCCCAGACCCCCTCCACTTGTTTATTCAAACTGTTCTCTATGTTTGCATTTCCTTTGTCCCACAGCCTTAGTTTACTCTCCTGCCATGGTCTATGAGAGTCGCTGGTAAAAGCAAAGTTCGTATTTCTCCTTGTTATGGTTAGGGGGGCCCAGTATGGGTCCCAGTCCCCCTTCACTTGTTCATTCCTACAGTTCTCTTTCTTTATTCCTATTCTCACCACAGCCTTGGTTTACTCCCCTGCCAAGGTCTATGGATACCACTTATGCATGTAAAGTTTGTATCCCTTCTTAATTCTGTTCATGTTATGTCTTCCCAGGGTCGGTCCCAGACGCCCTTCACTTGTTATCTCTTCCCCAGTGAGTATTGCTTCTGTATTTGGATTTTCGCTTCACTCGCTCTCTGGGTCTTCCAAACCCTCTGGTTGGCCACGCTATTACCTGCAGGGTCTTGGCCATCACCCTCTTCTGCGGTTCGGCGGCTTCCTGAGCACACCAGAGCCTCCTCCAGTACTCTGCGCATCTGCTCTGTAGTTAGGTGACGTCTCGGGCACACCAGAGACTTCTCTGATTCTCTGTGTGTCTGCTCTGCAGTTCAGATCCCCCTCTGGCACACCAGAGCTTCCTCTGTGCCTCTGCGCGTCTCTCGGGAGATGATGCCCTTCCGAGAACGAAGAGGCCATCCTTCTATTCCATCTCCTACTTTGAATCGGAGCTGACCAATGGCATTGCTCGAAAGACTAGAGAATGGGAATTCGTTCTGGTCAGTAATCATCATTACTCGTTACCTCTTCCTCATCCCAGTGCTGGCACTCCCCCAATGTAGAACATAGTTCTTTCTCGTTTTAGTAGTGGCAGGAAAATCCTTTCTCTTTACTTGATAACATAACATAGAGGATTGGGGAACAGTGATATGTGGGTTAAGGTCTAGTGGAGAGGGAAGATGCCATCTAGTCGTCCCTAACCTAATACATGTGATTCCTCCCCATGTGATTAACTCACATTCCAGAACCTCCAGTGGGATACATGGACCGTTGCTGCGCAACTCTGGTCATATTAGGAGGGGATCCACCTAGGGGAACAGGGACAACATCAGCAGATTCGTCACACAACCGTCTGCCAATAATGTTGGCCTCGCTGCGTTTAGCTCTGTAAGAAAGGGGGCGGGGGGTGTTAGTCGGATAGTGGGAAAGCAGATGCAGAAACCTTTGGTGTTGATGGGTGCAGGTCGGAAGTACATGTTACCTGTGTGTTGATATGAAAATCTCTATTATTTGTGGTCGGTACCGACTGGGCAGGTTATCCATATGGGCAGCTCCTGAATTGTGGAGTGGGAAAATGAACAGCATGGGTGTTGATAAAAGATGGATAGGGTCTGAATCTGTTAAGTACACTAGACTTAGGAGGTCGTCTGTAGGAGTGTGGGAGGTGTATGAATGCAAGATTTTAGTATTGAGGACTTACTTGAGGGATGAGGGGGTGGAGAGTGGGGGTGAGGGTGTTGTCACATCCTGGATCTTGGTGGTAGAATTCATTGAGATTAAAGGTGTGGACCAGTGCCACGCAGGAGAGGCGTCATGAATCAGCTTGGTTTCCCACTGATGATAGTGCTGAGAGTTTAGAAAAATGCTTGTCGTAAATTAGCCCAAATTTCTGGTGCACAGTAATTCTGAAGAATAGTCGGCTTGGTGGCACCTACAATTGTAAATATAAGCCATGCCTGGGTTGGAATGGTGACTGCTAGGATCACACATGTATAAAGCCACAGCAAGTTGAGATCACACTAGTGTCATTGCTGTGCGTAGGGCTGAGCTATGACAAGATGGATGTGTTTTTAGTCTGGTCTGTCTGTCTTCATGGCTGCCATGTGGGTCAATGGTGAGGATGCTACATTTTGATCCTCCTGCGGGAAGGACAACACATTCCACCCAGAGCACAAGAACTGTCTCCAGGAGACTTGCTGGGAACCTCAGCTTCAAAGGTAGCTCTGGCATAACAAAACTACACTCGTACCAGGCTTCTAACCACTGGATTCCGTTTAAAGTCAGCATACATGGGGAGGGGTGGAGACAGAGTAGCTAGACGGGAGATGTATGCTAAAATATGGATTCAACCTGCTTGGTTTCTGTTAAATCTCTCTGTCACTTCCTGTCCCCCCATTATCTGCAGGCAAGGCATTCTGATGTCATAAGGCAAAAGGCACCTGTTACAACCACCTGGATTGGACAGCAGGCTTACTTTGGACAAATCCACTGTGACACTTTACCTTTATAAGGAAGGAGAGAAAACATCTCCTGCTTTGTTTCATCTTTGGACCATCAAGACAAGAAGAATGATTCACTGGACTTCTGTTGGACGTACAGTCTGCTCCAATGTCCTCTGCCATAGAGTTGAATACAGAATGCATCCAAGTCAGAGAAAAGGCGTGTCATTATGAGTTTCCCAGTATCCTGCCGGTTATTTCCGGTGGGATACCAGGAAACTGACCCTACCGTTACCGGCACCCATTATTACAAGGATATTGCAGTGGCCGTCAACGGCAGTAAATTCCCATTCCATGCAGTCATATAGGACTCTATGGAGGGGATTGCCGGAATCACCGACACCGGTAATAAATGTGCTCTAGCACCTTGAAGCGTCTCGTGTGCTAGAAGGGATTACCTAAAAAAGATCTCAGACCAAATAACCAGACACACTCAAAGAATATGACAAAATAGTACTTTATTCTTAGTTTAATAAAGCAGGGCAAACTTGCAGACATTGGACCGATGCTTGTGCACTCACACACAAACTTGATTATATAAGGGTTTTATACCCCAATATGCGTCATCTATGACATCATTCTACATGGCAATTTATAAAACCTATTGAGGGGAAAGATTGGTTAGGGGAACAGATGTACCTGTGGTATACAAAGGGGTTAGTACATCATTGTCTGCCTCTTATCTGTAAAACACGCCTCAAACTACCTCTAAATATGCACAATACTGATTATAGCAGAGAAAATGGCAGCAGATTAGTCTATGCAACATTGCATAGCAGGTAGCCCCATATACCCTCTGATTGGTTGCCATTCATAGCCAACCTTGGATCTTTCGGCTCGTAGCAGCATGTAAGAGAAACAAAACCCAGGTGCTTGAGTCACGTCAGATTACTCCCCACTTTCCCAATTAATCCATCATCTCTCATCAGTCTGGCCATGAGCCAAAGTCTTCTCGTCTGTAGTTGACCTTGTAGCCTACTCACTGTTCTGGAACATTTATGGGAGTGTAGCACATCACTATCTTCATCCAAAGCTTAGCCCTTGTTTTCGACTTCTGAATCACATGTGCGGAGACCACAAATTTGTCCATTTCAATTTTATATTTATTGCTATTTGATTTAATTATACTGGGTTTTCTTGCTCCTCTTGGCCTCTAGAGACTTGATCCCTCCATTTTGTATAGACTTCATATACTTTTGATTGTCCAATTCTTAGCTCTTGCAGATGTTTTCTTCTTCTTTTATCTAAGAGCAATATGTCTCCCGTTCATAGCTTATCCATCTGCCTCCGCTTGTGCCTTGCAATTATTCCTTAAAATAGCCTCATTGATCTCAGGCCAACATAGACTCCTCTTTGTTTCACACATGAAGCTATTCTCCAGCGTTTCCTGATTCTGCAGCCTCGGTTTGTCTCTAAGGTAGTCGGGCTGACATTGACACAAGCCGACGTATATTATCCTTTCATGGCCGCCCTTGCCACTCTATATTTTCCTCTATAGCAAGCTTCTATAAGTCTCTTCTACCTTGCGTTACTGCGTATCTACATTTATTGGTCAGCAAATGACTGTATCTTCTTTGTCTATATGATGACTTTATCCTTAAGTACATGTTTCTCTTGTTGCTTTGGTTACATCATCCCTCTTAAAGATTTTCATATCGTTCGGTAAATCTTCATATATCTTCTTTACAACATCACTCTGCCCTCTTCAGATTTCACTTAACGCTCCATAATATCCAATAGTGTGTGCTGATATCCTTCTGTACGACATCCTTCCACTCTTTCAGTGTGAGGGTACATTCTGTATGGTTGTCTGAGTGCATATCATCTCTCGTACACTCAATGCGGTATAGGGATAAAGCATTGGGTCCCATTTACCGCTATTCTTCTGCTGTTCCAATATGATGGCAATGAGGGGGCGGGAGCTAGGGAAAGCACGTCCATCTGCTCCTCTACATACCAGTGCTGGTAATGCAGGCATTTATTTGCCGGTGAGGGCCTGATTTACCTCCAGCTCTTGGCTGGAGGTAAATCATTGTCCCGACCAGCAAACATGTGTTTTACTGGTCCTGGAAAAATGCTGGAATTACCAACAATTTTCCTACACAGGAAAATATGTAAAGACCCCCAAGGTCTATCAACTATCCATCCCCAGGGAACTTTGGGGGTGAAGTGCTGTGGACCAAGGCATTGTTGCTAGCTGCACAGGAACCAGGACCCTGGTCAGTGGAAGTGACAAATCCCTTGTAGTTGCCAGTCAACTCCCTTGAATGAGAGTTGTGAGAAAACTCTGAGGGTATTCTCTCCAGTAGACCTTGAGAATCCCTTATTCAGGTGGCTAGGGAAGGGCCAGCGCTCTCAGATCCCAACTCTGGGGGTGGACGAGCAAAGGAGGATCACTTGGGTAGGGGAGCCCAGAGTTCTGCTCAGGGAAATGCCCCAGGTGAGACGCGGTAATATACCAGAGAAGAAGGTGAGGAGGCTGTACCACACCTGCCTCACTTCCTCCCATTGAATCTCTCTTGCCCAAATCCAACTACCGCTCCGTACATAACACATCCCCTAGGATCCCAAACCCTGTTGCATTCAGAACTATCTCTCCCAAAATCCCTGTTTTCCTGTTTCCTACCTGAATACTCCCAATCATTCCTCTGCACGTCCCTCTGATAATTCATTCCCGAGCACCCAGTCTACTTGGACAAAACACTACTGTTCCCACAATCCCCCCTGTTCATTTCACGATAATAATCCCGGTCATTCCTGTTTGTTTCACAAACTTTACCAATCTTGCCATTCTGGCTTTACCACCGCCCCTTAGTACTAGCGTTATAAATCCATGTAACACCTCTTCCCCATCATACTATGCAGGATACTCTGAAATTCTACCCCACCTGCTTTTTCCGACACAAACACTTTCGGACACCACTAAAGACAACAGACTAACACCAAAGCCGTTTACATGACATGTCCCAATACAAGGGTCAGGCAAAGTCAGGCAATTGACCAGAATCACACACACCTGCCGGCCATTTCCTTTCCCCACAGGGATAAAAGGTGGAGCACGATAGCACATGATGAGCAAGGCAAACCACACAACGAGGCAGCCATCCCAGGGTGGCAGTTCAAGAGGAGGAGAAAGGCGGCGGTAACCAAAGGGGTGACAAGGAGAGAAGCGACCTTGCCCTTTCCGACCCAGAACCATGACACCTCTGTGGATGGAATCATAAGACTTCAAACAATAGCCAGCATGTGTTGCAGCAGATGTCAACGGTACACGGAGCACGCCTACACTAATAATCAGACCAGGGAGTGACCATTGCTACATTGGTACCGTCCTTGACTCCAGAGACAAGAAAAGCCAAGCGGTTTATCACAGCCGGTGAGTCGAGGGGAGAACCGATAAGAAACCAAACTATGTGGAACGAAATTTGCAAAACAGCAAATTAAGGGAAGTTCAAAGAACTGTTAACATTAAGGGAAAGACAGCTGCAGAGGGGTCTCGCACCACGTGGGTGCTCATTCGAGATACTCTGGTTGATCCCACGTTTGTTGAAACTACCGATACCAGAAGGCCCTGAGAGAGCTGCAAGGAAAAGGTCAAAGTGGTCGTACAGGAGTCTAGCAAAACACACTTTACAGTCGAAAGTCTTTGAACTGCACGTAATTGTCAAGCTAAGGGAGATGAATCCCACATAGTGAGAAAAGAGAAAGAACCGTGAGACTGGCAAGAGTTGGCAAGAATGAACCTGACGGATGGATGGCGATAGAACGGGGCCTGAAGTCCCAATGAACAGTGTGTGAACCAGACAGAGGGATGTCCACAGTGAACTGTTTAAAAAGACATTAAGACTTGTGAATGCGAAAGGTGAAATTGTTTTGGACACCAAGCAATAGTGAACCAGACAGAGGGAGGCTATTATTCGAGAGGGGTCTGAGCCCGGAAGAGGGGGATCCAGGGGTGAAAAGCCAACACCCACTGACAAGTGAAGGGAACAGACCAAGTTGTTTAAATACAAGCCATAGTGAACTCAATGGAGGGAGCTGATATTTGAGAGGGGTCTGAGCCCGGAAGAGGGGGACCCAGGGATGAAGAAAATACAAGCCATAGTGAACCCGATGGAGGGAGGCTGATATTCGAAAGGGGTCTGAGCCCGGAAGAGGGGGAACCAGGGATAAAGAATCATCACCCCAATTGCAATCAAGAAGGAACCATTGTTTGTTATTTTGCACATACCAGGCCCTCGGAAGCATGATACTGAACCACTGAAGGTCCTTATATCACTAGAAACATTTTGGTGGATCTGAGCCCGGAAGAGGGGGATCCAGGGGTGAAAAGTCATCACCCAACGTACATTTGGAAAGGAACTTTTTCCATGTTATTTTTTTTTATAGAAAAGAGACTTAATCACCGAAGGTCCTGATAGGTGAGAACGGAACTGTCGTCTCGTGCTGGGAAAGTTCGAGAGTGTGTTCTGCTCAGGAGTCCTGCCTTGTCTCATGCTCAAAAAGTGGGGAGGGGAGACCCCGGCTGCCACATCCTGACTTACCATTTGTGAACACTTCTTTCTTTCTTGTGAACCCTATCCCACACTCTTTTTGTATTTAGTTCTAAGGATTGGCAATCATTTTTATTTTAGTATAGGCCCTTTTATTTGACAAGAGGCCACCAGGGCTGCCTTATTATTATTTGATGGTTGTAGCTTGCTCCCATCTTAGATTTAGGTTTAGATTAGGCGTTTTTCCAACCTACCCATACAGTTTAATACAATCCCTTGAACTGTGATCACTTGTATCTGTCTTTACTGTTGCCACCATTAGTTCCTTACAGAGTACAGAACAGAAAGACTCACCTTGTTCTGGATTTGTCACCTCGAGACATCTTCGAGCTAGATCGACCATCCGCAAAACACTTTGAGCTACCACAAGACACGCAGTGCTCCTTTTGGCATTGTATGCAACATCGAACTGCTTGGTGCACTTTCAGCCATCCAGATGCTAGCCTGACCCATTAAAGCGGAACAACTTGTCTCAAACAGATTCTGGGCATGACCTGAGCCTCAGCAATCGAAGGAAGCAAGCAGGCAGCACCCGTCTGCACACACGGCTATCGAGAGTGGTGCAGTGTGAGGGCATGGCTTTATGCCTTTGAACTAGAGAGTATTCCTGTGAACTGTTTGAGTGCGTGTTGGATATTGCATCTGTGAAGTGAGCAATGGGCGAGTAGTGTCGCGCTTCCCCTGTGATTGGGTGTTGGCAGCAGATCACTGAACGCCCAGCCCTGGTCTGAAGGAACAGAAGTAAACTGCTATTGACGTTGTTCGATGGGCATCTAATTGAGGAAAATTGAATCCTGCCATCACTGAAAGCAGAGGCGTTGCTAGGGGTGGGGGCAGAGGGGGCTATAGCCCCAGGTCTTTTGGTTGTAGCCCAGGATAGAAGCTCAGGGGCTACAACCAAAAGGATATAGCTAGCCCCGAATCCCACCAGTCCCGACATTAGCTTAGCCCCTGATCTTTTCCAGACAAAGCAACACCTCTGACTGAAAGTATAAGTAAGGCAAAATAAGAGCAAGTCAAAAACGAACAGCTATAATTTGAGGAAGGGGGTGCCAGTTCAAGTGGTTTTGTAGCACAAGCCCCCCATGACCCTGCCAACATGGCAATTGCAGCAGTTGAAGTACATATGTCTGCCCCAGTAAGACAAAAGGGCATGATAACTTATTTTTTCCTTCCTGAGTCACCTATTACAGCAGTGTATCTGTGGCTTCTGCAGCTCCCACAGTGCAATCGCATGAGGCGACAGTCACAGTGTCCCAGGATTCCATGCGATTTGATGACATCGACAATAATTCTCTATTGGACTTATGCCTTACAATTCAACAGAGTAGGGCAGGGGCAGTGGAGTTGCTTGTACCTGCATCAGGACAACCCTCAGTAGTGGAGGCACAAGTGATTTGAGCCGAGTCAAGCCCTACACAGAATATAGCTACCAACCGCCTATCTGCTTCTCCTAATTTGTTAATTGATCCCACTGGGGCACCACTGCCGGAAGACTCCGTATCTGGGGAGGCAGCTTTTGCCGAGCTTCAATCCTTTATAATTTCCTTCCAGTTTGCTATGAAAATACTGTTAAAACAATGTGAGTGACAAGACGGATGAGGTGACTTCTGCACAGATGGAACAACCTGATAAAAGCTTGAATACAAATGCATCACAGATTAGTGCAGAGGGTTTTGATAACAACTCGACTCCTAATTCGCCACGCAGGGCAGATAATTCAGAAGGGACGACCATTAGAAGACGATTTACCAAGATACTGGGCCTCATTACGACTTTGGAGGCAGCCATGCCATAACCTTGTCCGGGTTCCCTGAATGGGGAAATGCCAGGCCATTCTGAGTATGGAGGGCCCGGTATTTCCTCCTTCAGGGAACCCGGGCCCGGACCTTCCCCATTCCCATTCGAGCCCCCATAGGGCTCAATGGGAATGGGGAGGGAGCTAACAATGGGCCCATTACAAGCGGGCCCGTTGTTAGCTCCCTGGTTCCCTCGCGGGACCCGCAAAGGACGTCTGGTAAAACCAGACGTCCAGAGCGGGTCCCGCGAGGGAACCTCGTGATATTGCAGAATGGGTTTAATGGCGCCGGCACCATTAGCGGCGCCGTTAAACCCATTCCGCAATAGGTATAATGAGGCCTACTGTGTGTTGGAGAGTAGTTTGTTTTGTGAAAAATATCAATCAAAAAGACGGAACAAGCGGTTATGCCGCTTGGCTTTCATGTCCCTTCTCCATCAAATACAACAACTGCGGGTATTGGTGTCGGAAGATTTTGACTTTTTTGAGCCGTTAAAGTGTGTCAACTCTAATGTGTCGGCTGTCC
Source organism: Ambystoma mexicanum (assembly GCF_040938575.1). Lineage (NCBI taxonomy): Eukaryota > Metazoa > Chordata > Amphibia > Caudata > Ambystomatidae > Ambystoma > Ambystoma mexicanum. Next base: position 1,024,604,377 of record NC_090941.1, on the reverse strand, counting down.
ACTGTAAACATATGGACACAGCTCATTTATTGCGTAATTTCCAGTGCCAGTTGTTGAGCTGTGGGGTTGAGCTTAACGTAAAAGCTGATACAGTGGATCTAGCCCTACCACCTATTCTAGCTGCTGATAGTCTCTAGAATATGCCAATATCCTTACTGACATGGTGATCATGGCACGATTCATGATCGATTAAGCGTCCATCTAGTGGAGAGCGGTGTTGGGGAAGGTTGTGCAACCTGAAGCGATCCATACTGAGTGATCGATTTCTCTTGATAACGTGAGACGAGTTCCCACGACTACTCAGCTCCCATTCCGGCAAGCCTTCATACCGTTCCTTATGAGCCACCGAGTGACAGGCATTGGGCCCTAAGTTCACAGGATGGCTGCCAGATCCTGAGTAGTGGATCACAGTGAATTCACCTTTGTTCAACTCATTGATCCTGAAGATGATAACCTAAATTACCCAAGTCATCGAAACCGGTCGACCCCTTTCTGCCTTGATATGCTTGAAGCAGTAAGGATACTCCTTTTCATCAAATACCTGCCCAGTGGCCAGTATATTGAGCATTACACACACTGCTCTTTCCTTGTGGTTTGCAAGAGACTTTAGACAACAGATCGCACCCATTACACATCCATTGAACAGATGGATCTGTGGGCGAATAAAATGATTTTTATCCATGAAAAATTCCCCTTTGGAATGTTCAGAATGTTAAGAAATCAGACATCAAGGGTCTGCTTCCTTTTGTGGGCTATTGTACGTTTTTTAACCCACAACCCTAATAAATTGTGTTTTCAGAATAGGGATAGCTTCCTACCTCTTTCATTTTAGATAGGCGGCACACCACAGCCAACCTAGGGATAGCTCTCCCCGACAGGTTCATGGTGTGCTTTTACCTAGGGACAGTGCTACTGGTCCTTGAGATTGATTTCAATATCCACAAATACTGTATTGATTTGTGCTCCAACCCGTTTTTGTGTGTTGTGACATGTTTTGTATTTAATGGCGGAGAGTAAGGCCCTTTATATTGATGCAAGAAAGGCATTAGGGGCAGGAGTAGGACACATGCATGTCATTATCTTTTCAAATTCTTAGGACCAGAGGGCAAGACGCCTTTATCATACCTATCCAGCCGAAATGTTTCAGGTGATAAAGAGATTATTAACAGATCATGATCACTTTCTACACGCTCTAGATTTTTGAAAGACTCCATTAGACGCAGTGAGTCACAGGTACCATGATATTGCCAATTAGGCTGTGTTTGCTCTGTGTACGAAAGGTGGCATGTGCCGGTGAGTCCTCGAGGAAATTCCTGATACAAGTTCTTAATCCATAGGAATACAATATATATAAATGAACAGCATGGGTGTTGATAAAAGATGGATAGGGTCTGAATCTGTTAAGTACACTAGATTTAGGAGGTCGTCTGTAGGAGTGTGGGAGGTGTATGAATGCAAGATTTTAGTATTGAGGACTTACTTGAGGGATGAGGGGGTGGAGAGTGGGGGTGAGGGTGTTGTCACATCCTGGATCTTGGTGGTAGAATTCATTGAGATTAAAGGTGTGGACCAGTGCCACGCAGGAGAGGCGTCATGAATCAGCTTGGTTTCCCACTGATGATAGTGCTGAGAGTTTAGAAAAATGCTTGTCGTAAATTAGCCCAAATTTCTGGTGCACAGTAATTCTGAAGAATAGTCGGCTTGGTGGCACCTACAATTGTAAATATAAGCCATGCCTGGGTTGGAATGGTGACTGCTAGGATCACACATGTATAAAGCCACAGCAAGTTGAGATCACACTAGTGTCATTGCTGTGCGTAGGGCTGAGCTATGACAAGATGGATGTGTTTTTAGTCTGGTCTGTCTGTCTTCATGGCTGCCATGTGGGTCAATGGTGAGGATGCTACATTTTGATCCTCCTGCGGGAAGGACAACACATTCCACCCAGAGCACAAGAACTGTCTCCAGGAGACTTGCTGGGAACCTCTGCTTCAAAGGTAGCTCTGGCATAACAAAACTACACTCGTACCAGGCTTCTAACCACTGGATTCCGTTTAAAGTCAGCATACATGGGGAGGGGTGGAGACAGAGTAGCTAGACGGGAGATGTATGCTAAAATATGGATTCAACCTGCTTGGTTTCTGTTAAATCTCTCTGTCACTTCCTGTCCCCCCATTATCTGCAGGCAAGGCATTCTGATGTCATAAGGCAAAAGGCACCTGTTACAACCACCTGGATTGGACAGCAGGCTTACTTTGGACAAATCCACTGTGACACTTTACCTTTATAAGGAAGGAGAGAAAACATCTCCTGCTTTGTTTCATCTTTGGACCATCAAGACAAGAAGAATGATTCACTGGACTTCTGTTGGACGTACAGTCTGCTCCAATGTCCTCTGCCATAGAGTTGAATACAGAATGCATCCAAGTCAGAGAAAAGGCGTGTCATTATGAGTTTCCCAGTATCCTGCCGGTTATTTCCGGTGGGATACCAGGAAACTGACCCTACCGTTACCGGCACCCATTATTACAAGGATATTGCAGTGGCCGTCAACGGCAGTAAATTCCCATTCCATGCAGTCCCATAGGACTCCATGGAGGAGATTGCCGGAATCACCGACACCGGTAATAAATGTGCTCTAGCACCTTGAAGCGTCTCGTGTGCTAGAAGGGATTACCTAAAAAAGATCTCAGACCAAATAACCAGACACACTCAAAGAATATGACAAAATAGTACTTTATTCTTAGTTTAATAAAGCAGGGCAAACTTGCAGACATTGGACCGATGCTTGCGCACTCACACACAAACTTGATTATATAAGGGTTTTATACCCCAATATGCGTCATCTATGACATCATTCTACATGGCAATTTATAAAACCTATTGAGGGGAAAGATTGGTTAGGGGAACAGATGTACCTGTGGTATACAAAGGGGTTAGTACATCATTGTCTGCCTCTTATCTGTAAGACACGCCTCAAACTACCTCTAAATATGCACAATACTGATTATAGCAGAGAAAATGGCAGCAGATTAGTCTATGCAACATTGCATAGCAGGTAGCCCCATATACCCTCTGATTGGTTGCCATTCATAGCCAACCTTGGATCTTTCGGCTCGTAGCAGCATGTAAGAGAAACAAAACCCAGGTGCTTGAGTCACGTCAGATTACTCCCCACTTTCCCAATTAATCCATCATCTCTCATCAGTCTGGCCATGAGCCAAAGTCTTCTCGTCTGTAGTTGACCTTGTAGCCTACTCACTGTTCTGGAACATTTATGGGAGTGTAGCACATCACTATCTTCATCCAAAGCTTAGCCCTTGTTTTCGACTTCTGAATCACATGTGAGGAGACCACAAATTTGTCCATTTCAATTTTATATTTATTTCTATTTGATTTAATTATACTGGGTTTTCTTGCTCCTCTTGGCCTCTAGAGACTTGATCCCTCCATTTTGTATAGACTTCATATACTTTTGATTGTCCAATTCTTAGCTCTTGCAGATGTTTTCTTCTTCTTTTATCTAAGAGCAATATGTCTCCCGTTCATAGCTTATCCATCTGCCTCCGCTTGTGCCTTGCAATTATTCCTTAAAATAGCCTCATTGATCTCAGGCCAACATAGACTCCTCTTTGTTTCACACATGAAGCTATTCTCCAGCGTTTCCTGATTCTGCAGCCTCGGTTTGTCTCTAAGGTAGTCGGGCTGACATTGACACAAGCCGACGTATATTATCCTTTCATGGCCGCCCTTGCCACTCTATATTTTCCTCTATAGCAAGCTTCTATAAGTCTCTTCTACCTTGCGTTACTGCGTATCTACATTTATTGGTCAGCAAATGACTGTATCTTCTTTGTCTATATGATGACTTTATCCTTAAGTACATGTTTCTCTTGTTGCTTTGGTTACATCATCCCTCTTAAAGATTTTCATATCGTTCGGTAAATCTTCATATATCTTCTTTACAACATCACTCTGCCCTCTTCAGATTTCACTTAACGCTCCATAATATCCAATAGTGTGTGCTGATATCCTTCTGTACGACATCCTTCCACTCTTTCAGTGTGAGGGTACATTCTGTATGGTTGTCTGAGTGCATATCATCTCTCGTACACTCAATGCGGTATAGGGATAAAGCATTGGGTCCCATTTACCGCTATTCTTCTGCTGTTCCAATATGATGGCAATGAGGGGGCGGGAGCTAGGGAAAGCACGTCCATCTGCTCCTCTACATACCAGTGCTGGTAATGCAGGCATTTATTTGCCGGTGAGGGCCTGATTTACCTCCAGCTCTTGGCTGGAGGTAAATCATTGTCCCGACCAGCAAACATGTGTTTTACTGGTCCTGGAAAAATGCTGGAATTACCAACAATTTTCCTAGACAGGAAAATATGTAAAGACCCCCAAGGTCTATCAACTATCCATCCCCAGGGAACTTTGGGGGTGAAGTGCTGTGGACCAAGGCATTGTTGCTAGCTGCACAGGAACCAGGACCCTGGTCAGTGGAAGTGACAAATCCCTTGTAGTTGCCAGTCAACTCCCTTGAATGAGAGTTGTGAGAAAACTCTGAGGGTATTCTCTCCAGTAGACCTTGAGAATCCCTTATTCAGGTGGCTAGGGAAGGGCCAGCGCTCTCAGATCCCAACTCTGGGGGTGGACGAGCAAAGGAGGATCACTTGGGTAGGGGAGCCCAGAGTTCTGCTCAGGGAAATGCCCCAGGTGAGACGCGGTAATATACCAGAGAAGAAGGTGAGGAGGCTGTACCACACCTGCCTCACTTCCTCCCATTGAATCTCTCTTGCCCAAATCCAACTACCGCTCCGTACATAACACATCCCCTAGGATCCCAAACCCTGTTGCATTCAGAACTATCTCTCCCAAAATCCCTGTTTTCCTGTTTCCTACCTGAATACTCCCAATCATTCCTCTGCACGTCCCTCTGATAATTCATTCCCGAGCACCCAGTCTACTTGGACAAAACACTACTGTTCCCACAATCCCCCCTGTTCATTTCACGATAATAATCCCGGTCATTCCTGTTTGTTTCACAAACTTTACCAATCTTGTCATTCTGGCTTTACCACCGCCCCTTAGTACTAGCGTTATAAATCCATGTAACACCTCTTCCCCATCATACTATGCAGGATACTCTGAAATTCTACCCCACCTGCTTTTTCCGACACAAACACTTTCGGACACCACTAAAGACAACAGACTAACACCAAAGCCGTTTACATGACATGTCCCAATACAAGGGTCAGGCAAAGTCAGGCAATTGACCAGAATCACACACACCTGCCGGCCATGTCCTTTCCCCACAGGGATAAAAGGTGGAGCACGATAGCACATGATGAGCAAGGCAAACCACACAACGAGGCAGCCATCCCAGGGTGGCAGTTCAAGAGGAGGAGAAAGGCGGCGGTAACCAAAGGGGTGACAAGGAGAGAAGCGACCTTGCCCTTTCCGACCCAGAACCATGACACCTCTGTGGATGGAATCATAAGACTTCAAACAATAGCCAGCATGTGTTGCAGCAGATGTCAACGGTACACGGAGCACGCCTACACTAATAATCAGACCAGGGAGTGACCATTGCTACATTGGTACCGTCCTTGACTCCAGAGACAAGAAAAGCCAAGCGGTTTATCACAGCCGGTGAGTCGAGGGGAGAACCGATAAGAAACCAAACTATGTGGAACGAAATTTGCAAAACAGCAAATTAAGGGAAGTTCAAAGAACTGTTAACATTAAGGGAAAGACAGCTGCAGAGGGGTCTCGCACCACGTGGGTGCTCATTCGAGATACTCTGGTTGATCCCACGTTTGTTGAAACTACCGATACCAGAAGGCCCTGAGAGAGCTGCAAGGAAAAGGTCAAAGTGGTCGTACAGGAGTCTAGCAAAACACACTTTACAGTCGAAAGTCTTTGAACTGCACGTAATTGTCAAGCTAAGGGAGATGAATCCCACATAGTGAGAAAAGAGAAAGAACCGTGAGACTGGCAAGAGTTGGCAAGAATGAACCTGACGGATGGATGGCGATAGAACGGGGCCTGAAGTCCCAATGAACAGTGTGTGAACCAGACAGAGGGATGTCCACAGTGAACTGTTTAAAAAGACATTAAGGCTTGTGAATGCGAAAGGTGAAATTGTTTTGGACACCAAGCAATAGTGAACCCGACAGAGGGAGGCTATTATTCGAGAGGGGTCTGAGCCCGGAAGAGGGGGATCCATGGGTGAAAAGCCAACACCCACTGACACGTGAAGGGAACAGACCAAGTTGTTTAAATACAAGCCATAGTGAACTCGATGGAGGGAGCTGATATTTGAGAGGGGTCTGAGCCCGGAAGAGGGGGACCCAGGGATGAAGAAAATACAAGCCATAGTGAACCCGATGGAGGGAGGCTGATATTCGAAAAGGGTCTGAGCCCGGAAGAGGGGGAACCAGGGATAAAGAATCATCACCCCAATTGCAATCAAGAAGGAACCATTGTTTGTTATTTTGCACATACCAGGCCCTCGGAAGCATGATACTGAACCACTGAAGGTCCTTATATCACTAGAAACATTTTGGTGGATCTGAGCCCGGAAGAGGGGGATCCAGGGGTGAAAAGTCATCACCCAACGTACATTTGGAAAGGAACTTTTTCTATGTTATTTTTTTTTATAGAAAAGAGACTTAATCACCGAAGGTCCTGATAGGTGAGAACGGAACTGTCGTCTCGTGCTGGGAAAGTTCGAGAGTGTGTTCTGCTCAGGAGTCCTGCCTTGTCTCATGCTCAAAAAGTGGGGAGGGGAGACCCCGGCTGCCACATCCTGACTTACCATTTGTGAACACTTCTTTCTTTCTTGTGAACCCTATCCCACACTCTTTTTGTATTTAGTTCTAAGGATTGGCAATCATTTTTATTTTAGTATAGGCCCTTTTATTTGACAAGAGGCCACCAGGGCTGCCTTATTATTATTTGATGGTTGTAGCTTGCTCCCATCTTAGATTTAGGTTTAGATTAGGCGTTTTTCCAACCTACCCATACAGTTTAATACAATCCCTTGAACTGTGATCACTTGTATCTGTCTTTACTGTTGCCACCATTAGTTCCTTACAGAGTACAGAACAGAAAGACTCACCTTGTTCTGGATTTGTCACCTCGAGACATCTTCGAGCTAGATCGACCATCCGCAAAACACTTTGAGCTACCACAAGACACGCAGTGCTCCTTTTGGCATTGTATGCAACATCGAACTGCTTGGTGCACTTTCAGCCATCCAGATGCTAGCCTGACCCATTAAAGCGGAACAACTTGTCTCAAACAGATTCTGGGCATGACCTGAGCCTCAGCAATCGAAGGAAGCAAGCAGGCAGCACCCGTCTGCACACACGGCTATCGAGAGTGGTGCAGTGTGAGGGCATGGCTTTATGCCTTTGAACTAGAGAGTATTCCTGTGAACTGTTTGAGTGCGTGTTGGATATTGCATCTGTGAAGTGAGCAATGGGCGAGTAGTGTCGCGCTTCCCCTGTGATTGGGTGTTGGCAGCAGATCACTGAACGCCCAGCCCTGGTCTGAAGGAACAGAAGTAAACTGCTATTGACGTTGTTCGATGGGCATCTAATTGAGGAAAATTGAATCCTGCCATCACTGAAAGCAGAGGCGTTGCTAGGGGTGGGGGCAGAGGGGGCTATAGCCCCAGGTCTTTTGGTTGTAGCCCAGGATAGAAGCTCAGGGGCTACAACCAAAAGGATATAGCTAGCCCCGAATCCCACCAGTCCCGACATTAGCTTAGCCCCTGATCTTTTCCAGACAAAGCAACACCTCTGACTGAAAGTATAAGTAAGGCAAAATAAGAGCAAGTCAAAAACGAACAGCTATAATTTGAGGAAGGGGGTGCCAGTTCAAGTGGTTTTGTAGCACAAGCCCCCCATGACCCTGCCAACATGGCAATTGCAGCAGTTGAAGTACATATGTCTGCCCCAGTAAGACAAAAGGGCATGATAACTTATTTTTTCCTTCCTGAGTCACCTATTACAGCAGTGTATCTGTGGCTTCTGCAGCTCCCACAGTGCAATCGCATGAGGCGACAGTCACAGTGTCCCAGGATTCCATGCGATTTGATGACATCGACAATAATTCTCTATTGGACTTATGCCTTACAATTCAACAGAGTAGGGCAGGGGCAGTGGAGTTGCTTGTACCTGCATCAGGACAACCCTCAGTAGTGGAGGCACAAGTGATTTGAGCCGAGTCAAGCCCTACACAGAATATAGCTACCAACCGCCTATCTGCTTCTCCTAATTTGTTAATTGATCCCACTGGGGCACCACTGCCGGAAGACTCCGTATCTGGGGAGGCAGCTTTTGCCGAGCTTCAATCCTTTATAATTTCCTTCCAGTTTGCTATGAAAATACTGTTAAAACAATGTGAGTGACAAGACGGATGAGGTGACTTCTGCACAGATGGAACAACCTGATAAAAGCTTGAATACAAATGCATCACAGATTAGTGCAGAGGGTTTTGATAACAACTCGACTCCTAATTCGCCACGCAGGGCAGATAATTCAGAAGGGACGACCATTAGAAGACGATTTACCAAGATACTGGGCCTCATTACGACTTTGGAGGCAGCCATGCCATAACCTTGTCCGGGTTCCCTGAATGGGGAAATGCCAGGCCATTCTGAGTATGGAGGGCCCGGTATTTCCTCCTTCAGGGAACCCGGGCCCGGACCTTCCCCATTCCCATTCGAGCCCCCATAGGGCTCAATGGGAATGGGGAGGGAGCTAACAATGGGCCCATTACAAGCGGGCCCGTTGTTAGCTCCCTGGTTCCCTCGCGGGACCCGCAAAGGACGTCTGGTAAAACCAGACGTCCAGAGCGGGTCCCGCGAGGGAACCTCGTGATATTGCAGAATGGGTTTAATGGCGCCGGCACCATTAGCGGCGCCGTTAAACCCATTCCGCAATAGGTATAATGAGGCCTACTGTGTGTTGGAGAGTAGTTTGTTTTGTGAAAAATATCAATCAAAAAGACGGAACAAGCGGTTATGCCGCTTGGCTTTCATGTCCCTTCTCCATCAAATACAACAACTGCGGGTATTGGTGTCGGAAGATTTTGACTTTTTTGAGCCGTTAAAGTGTGTCAACTCTAATGTGTCGGCTGTCCACTGTAAACATATGGACACAGCTCATTTATTGCGTAATTTCCAGTGCCAGTTGTTGAGCTGTGGGGTTGAGCTTAACGTAAAAGCTGATACAGTGGATCTAGCCCTACCACCTATTCTAGCTGCTGATAGTCTCTAGAATATGCCAATATCCTTACTGACATGGTGATCATGGCACGATTCATGATCGATTAAGCGTCCATCTAGTGGAGAGCGGTGTTGGGGAAGGTTGTGCAACCTGAAGCGATCCATACTGAGTGATCGATTTCTCTTGATAACGTGAGACGAGTTCCCACGACTACTCAGCTCCCATTCCGGCAAGCCTTCATACCGTTCCTTATGAGCCACCGAGTGACAGGCATTGGGCCCTAAGTTCACAGGATGGCTGCCAGATCCTGAGTAGTGGATCACAGTGAATTCACCTTTGTTCAACTCATTGATCCTGAAGATGATAACCTAAATTACCCAAGTCATCGAAACCGGTCGACCCCTTTCTGCCTTGATATGCTTGAAGCAGTAAGGATACTCCTTTTCATCAAATACCTGCCCAGTGGCCAGTATATTGAGCATTACACACACTGCTCTTTCCTTGTGGTTTGCAAGAGACTTTAGACAACAGATCGCACCCATTACACATCCATTGAACAGATGGATCTGTGGGCGAATAAAATGATTTTTATCCATGAAAAATTCCCCTTTGGAATGTTCAGAATGTTAAGAAATCAGACATCAAGGGTCTGCTTCCTTTTGTGGGCTATTGTACGTTTTTTAACCCACAACCCTAATAAATTGTGTTTTCAGAATAGGGATAGCTTCCTACCTCTTTCATTTTAGATAGGCGGCACACCACAGCCAACCTAGGGATAGCTCTCCCCGACAGGTTCATGGTGTGCTTTTACCTAGGGACAGTGCTACTGGTCCTTGAGATTGATTTCAATATCCACAAATACTGTATTGATTTGTGCTCCAACCCGTTTTTGTGTGTTGTGACATGTTTTGTATTTAATGGCGGAGAGTAAGGCCCTTTATATTGATGCAAGAAAGGCATTAGGGGCAGGAGTAGGACACATGCATGTCATTATCTTTTCAAATTCTTAGGACCAGAGGGCAAGACGCCTTTATCATACCTATCCAGCCGAAATGTTTCAGGTGATAAAGAGATTATTAACGGATCATGATCACTTTCTACACGCTCTAGATTTTTGAAAGACTCCATTAGACGCAGTGAGTCACAGGTACCATGATATTGCCAATTAGGCTGTGTTTGCTCTGTGTACGAAAGGTGGCATGTGCCGGTGAGTCCTCGAGGAAATTCCTGATACAAGTTCTTAATCCATAGGAATACAATATATATAAATGAACAGCATGGGTGTTGATAAAAGATGGATAGGGTCTGAATCTGTTAAGTACACTAGATTTAGGAGGTCGTCTGTAGGAGTGTGGGAGGTGTATGAATGCAAGATTTTAGTATTGAGGACTTACTTGAGGGATGAGGGGGTGGAGAGTGGGGGTGAGGGTGTTGTCACATCCTGGATCTTGGTGGTAGAATTCATTGAGATTAAAGGTGTGGACCAGTGCCACGCAGGAGAGGCGTCATGAATCAGCTTGGTTTCCCACTGATGATAGTGCTGAGAGTTTAGAAAAATGCTTGTCGTAAATTAGCCCAAATTTCTGGTGCACAGTAATTCTGAAGAATAGTCGGCTTGGTGGCACCTACAATTGTAAATATAAGCCATGCCTGGGTTGGAATGGTGACTGCTAGGATCACACATGTATAAAGCCACAGCAAGTTGAGATCACACTAGTGTCATTGCTGTGCGTAGGGCTGAGCTATGACAAGATGGATGTGTTTTTAGTCTGGTCTGTCTGTCTTCATGGCTGCCATGTGGGTCAATGGTGAGGATGCTACATTTTGATCCTCCTGCGGGAAGGACAACACATTCCACCCAGAGCACAAGAACTGTCTCCAGGAGACTTGCTGGGAACCTCTGCTTCAAAGGTAGCTCTGGCATAACAAAACTACACTCGTACCAGGCTTCTAACCACTGGATTCCGTTTAAAGTCAGCATACATGGGGAGGGGTGGAGACAGAGTAGCTAGACGGGAGATGTATGCTAAAATATGGATTCAACCTGCTTGGTTTCTGTTAAATCTCTCTGTCACTTCCTGTCCCCCCATTATCTGCAGGCAAGGCATTCTGATGTCATAAGGCAAAAGGCACCTGTTACAACCACCTGGATTGGACAGCAGGCTTACTTTGGACAAATCCACTGTGACACTTTACCTTTATAAGGAAGGAGAGAAAACATCTCCTGCTTTGTTTCATCTTTGGACCATCAAGACAAGAAGAATGATTCACTGGACTTCTGTTGGACGTACAGTCTGCTCCAATGTCCTCTGCCATAGAGTTGAATACAGAATGCATCCAAGTCAGAGAAAAGGCGTGTCATTATGAGTTTCCCAGTATCCTGCCGGTTATTTCCGGTGGGATACCAGGAAACTGACCCTACCGTTACCGGCACCCATTATTACAAGGATATTGCAGTGGCCGTCAACGGCAGTAAATTCCCATTCCATGCAGTCCCATAGGACTCCATGGAGGGGATTGCCGGAATCACCGACACCGGTAATAAATGTGCTCTAGCACCTTGAAGCGTCTCGTGTGCTAGAAGGGATTACCTAAAAAAGATCTCAGACCAAATAACCAGACACACTCAAAGAATATGACAAAATAGTACTTTATTCTTAGTTTAATAAAGCAGGGCAAACTTGCAGACATTGGACCGATGCTTGCGCACTCACACACAAACTTGATTATATAAGGGTTTTATACCCCAATATGCGTCATCTATGACATCATTCTACATGGCAATTTATAAAACCTATTGAGGGGAAAGATTGGTTAGGGGAACAGATGTACCTGTGGTATACAAAGGGGTTAGTACATCATTGTCTGCCTCTTATCTGTAAGACACGCCTCAAACTACCTCTAAATATGCACAATACTGATTATAGCAGAGAAAATGGCAGCAGATTAGTCTATGCAACATTGCATAGCAGGTAGCCCCATATACCCTCTGATTGGTTGCCATTCATAGCCAACCTTGGATCTTTCGGCTCGTAGCAGCATGTAAGAGAAACAAAACCCAGGTGCTTGAGTCACGTCAGATTACTCCCCACTTTCCCAATTAATCCATCATCTCTCATCAGTCTGGCCATGAGCCAAAGTCTTCTCGTCTGTAGTTGACCTTGTAGCCTACTCACTGTTCTGGAACATTTATGGGAGTGTAGCACATCACTATCTTCATCCAAAGCTTAGCCCTTGTTTTCGACTTCTGAATCACATGTGAGGAGACCACAAATTTGTCCATTTCAATTTTATATTTATTGCTATTTGATTTAATTATACTGGGTTTTCTTGCTCCTCTTGGCCTCTAGAGACTTGATCCCTCCATTTTGTATAGACTTCATATACTTTTGATTGTCCAATTCTTAGCTCTTGCAGATGTTTTCTTCTTCTTTTATCTAAGAGCAATATGTCTCCCGTTCATAGCTTATCCATCTGCCTCCGCTTGTGCCTTGCAATTATTCCTTAAAATAGCCTCATTGATCTCAGGCCAACATAGACTCCTCTTTGTTTCACACATGAAGCTATTCTCCAGCGTTTCCTGATTCTGCAGCCTCGGTTTGTCTCTAAGGTAGTCGGGCTGACATTGACACAAGCCGACGTATATTATCCTTTCATGGCCGCCCTTGCCACTCTATATTTTCCTCTATAGCAAGCTTCTATAAGTCTCTTCTACCTTGCGTTACTGCGTATCTACATTTATTGGTCAGCAAATGACTGTATCTTCTTTGTCTATATGATGACTTTATCCTTAAGTACATGTTTCTCTTGTTGCTTTGGTTACATCATCCCTCTTAAAGATTTTCATATCGTTCGGTAAATCTTCATATATCTTCTTTACAACATCACTCTGCCCTCTTCAGATTTCACTTAACGCTCCATAATATCCAATAGTGTGTGCTGATATCCTTCTGTACGACATCCTTCCACTCTTTCAGTGTGAGGGTACATTCTGTATGGTTGTCTGAGTGCATATCATCTCTCGTACACTCAATGCGGTATAGGGATAAAGCATTGGGTCCCATTTACCGCTATTCTTCTGCTGTTCCAATATGATGGCAATGAGGGGGCGGGAGCTAGGGAAAGCACGTCCATCTGCTCCTCTACATACCAGTGCTGGTAATGCAGGCATTTATTTGCCGGTGAGGGCCTGATTTACCTCCAGCTCTTGGCTGGAGGTAAATCATTGTCCCGACCAGCAAACATGTGTTTTACTGGTCCTGGAAAAATGCTGGAATTACCAACAATTTTCCTAGACAGGAAAATATGTAAAGACCCCCAAGGTCTATCAACTATCCATCCCCAGGGAACTTTGGGGGTGAAGTGCTGTGGACCAAGGCATTGTTGCTAGCTGCACAGGAACCAGGACCCTGGTCAGTGGAAGTGACAAATCCCTTGTAGTTGCCAGTCAACTCCCTTGAATGAGAGTTGTGAGAAAACTCTGAGGGTATTCTCTCCAGTAGACCTTGAGAATCCCTTATTCAGGTGGCTAGGGAAGGGCCAGCGCTCTCAGATCCCAACTCTGGGGGTGGACGAGCAAAGGAGGATCACTTGGGTAGGGGAGCCCAGAGTTCTGCTCAGGGAAATGCCCCAGGTGAGACGCGGTAATATACCAGAGAAGAAGGTGAGGAGGCTGTACCACACCTGCCTCACTTCCTCCCATTGAATCTCTCTTGCCCAAATCCAACTACCGCTCCGTACATAACACATCCCCTAGGATCCCAAACCCTGTTGCATTCAGAACTATCTCTCCCAAAATCCCTGTTTTCCTGTTTCCTACCTGAATACTCCCAATCATTCCTCTGCACGTCCCTCTGATAATTCATTCCCGAGCACCCAGTCTACTTGGACAAAACACTACTGCTCCCACAATCCCCCCTGTTCATTTCACGATAATAATCCCGGTCATTCCTGTTTGTTTCACAAACTTTACCAATCTTGTCATTCTGGCTTTACCACCGCCCCTTAGTACTAGCGTTATAAATCCATGTAACACCTCTTCCCCATCATACTATGCAGGATACTCTGAAATTCTACCCCACCTGCTTTTTCCGACACAAACACTTTCGGACACCACTAAAGACAACAGACTAACACCAAAGCCGTTTACATGACATGTCCCAATACAAGGGTCAGGCAAAGTCAGGCAATTGACCAGAATCACACACACCTGCCGGCCATTTCCTTTCCCCACAGGGATAAAAGGTGGAGCACGATAGCACATGATGAGCAAGGCAAACCACACAACGAGGCAGCCATCCCAGGGTGGCAGTTCAAGAGGAGGAGAAAGGCGGCGGTAACCAAAGGGGTGACAAGGAGAGAAGCGACCTTGCCCTTTCCGACCCAGAACCATGACACCTCTGTGGATGGAATCATAAGACTTCAAACAATAGCCAGCATGTGTTGCAGCAGATGTCAACGGTACACGGAGCACGCCTACACTAATAATCAGACCAGGGAGTGACCATTGCTACATTGGTACCGTCCTTGACTCCAGAGACAAGAAAAGCCAAGCGGTTTATCACAGCCGGTGAGTCGAGGGGAGAACCGATAAGAAACCAAACTATGTGGAACGAAATTTGCAAAACAGCAAATTAAGGGAAGTTCAAAGAACTGTTAACATTAAGGGAAAGACAGCTGCAGAGGGGTCTCGCACCACGTGGGTGCTCATTCGAGATACTCTGGTTGATCCCACGTTTGTTGAAACTACCGATACCAGAAGGCCCTGAGAGAGCTGCAAGGAAAAGGTCAAAGTGGTCGTACAGGAGTCTAGCAAAACACACTTTACAGTCGAAAGTCTTTGAACTGCACGTAATTGTCAAGCTAAGGGAGATGAATCCCACATAGTGAGAAAAGAGAAAGAACCGTGAGACTGGCAAGAGTTGGCAAGAATGAACCTGACGGATGGATGGCGATAGAACGGGGCCTGAAGTCCCAATGAACAGTGTGTGAACCAGACAGAGGGATGTCCACAGTGAACTGTTTAAAAAGACATTAAGGCTTGTGAATGCGAAAGGTGAAATTGTTTTGGACACCAAGCAATAGTGAACCCGACAGAGGGAGGCTATTATTCGAGAGGGGTCTGAGCCCGGAAGAGGGGGATCCATGGGTGAAAAGCCAACACCCACTGACACGTGAAGGGAACAGACCAAGTTGTTTAAATACAAGCCATAGTGAACTCGATGGAGGGAGCTGATATTTGAGAGGGGTCTGAGCCCGGAAGAGGGGGACCCAGGGATGAAGAAAATACAAGCCATAGTGAACCCGATGGAGGGAGGCTGATATTCGAAAGGGGTCTGAGCCCGGAAGAGGGGGAACCAGGGATAAAGAATCATCACCCCAATTGCAATCAAGAAGGAACCATTGTTTGTTATTTTGCACATACCAGGCCCTCGGAAGCATGATACTGAACCACTGAAGGTCCTTATATCACTAGAAACATTTTGGTGGATCTGAGCCCGGAAGAGGGGGATCCAGGGGTGAAAAGTCATCACCCAACGTACATTTGGAAAGGAACTTTTTCTATGTTATTTTTTTTTATAGAAAAGAGACTTAATCACCGAAGGTCCTGATAGGTGAGAACGGAACTGTCGTCTCGTGCTGGGAAAGTTCGAGAGTGTGTTCTGCTCAGGAGTCCTGCCTTGTCTCATGCTCAAAAAGTGGGGAGGGGAGACCCCGGCTGCCACATCCTGACTTACCATTTGTGAACACTTCTTTCTTTCTTGTGAACCCTATCCCACACTCTTTTTGTATTTAGTTCTAAGGATTGGCAATCATTTTTATTTTAGTATAGGCCCTTTTATTTGACAAGAGGCCACCAGGGCTGCCTTATTATTATTTGATGGTTGTAGCTTGCTCCCATCTTAGATTTAGGTTTAGATTAGGCGTTTTTCCAACCTACCCATACAGTTTAATACAATCCCTTGAACTGTGATCACTTGTATCTGTCTTTACTGTTGCCACCATTAGTTCCTTACAGAGTACAGAACAGAAAGACTCACCTTGTTCTGGATTTGTCACCTCGAGACATCTTCGAGCTAGATCGACCATCCGCAAAACACTTTGAGCTACCACAAGACACGCAGTGCTCCTTTTGGCATTGTATGCAACATCGAACTGCTTGGTGCACTTTCAGCCATCCAGATGCTAGCCTGACCCATTAAAGCGGAACAACTTGTCTCAAACAGATTCTGGGCATGACCTGAGCCTCAGCAATCGAAGGAAGCAAGCAGGCAGCACCCGTCTGCACACACGGCTATCGAGAGTGGTGCAGTGTGAGGGCATGGCTTTATGCCTTTGAACTAGAGAGTATTCCTGTGAACTGTTTGAGTGCGTGTTGGATATTGCATCTGTGAAGTGAGCAATGGGCGAGTAGTGTCGCGCTTCCCCTGTGATTGGGTGTTGGCAGCAGATCACTGAACGCCCAGCCCTGGTCTGAAGGAACAGAAGTAAACTGCTATTGACGTTGTTCGATGGGCATCTAATTGAGGAAAATTGAATCCTGCCATCACTGAAAGCAGAGTCGTTGCTAGGGGTGGGGGCAGAGGGGGCTATAGCCCCAGGTCTTTTGGTTGTAGCCCAGGATAGAAGCTCAGGGGCTACAACCAAAAGGATATAGCTAGCCCCGAATCCCACCAGTCCCGACATTAGCTTAGCCCCTGATCTTTTCCAGACAAAGCAACACCTCTGACTGAAAGTATAAGTAAGGCAAAATAAGAGCAAGTCAAAAACGAACAGCTATAATTTGAGGAAGGGGGTGCCAGTTCAAGTGGTTTTGTAGCACAAGCCCCCCATGACCCTGCCAACATGGCAATTGCAGCAGTTGAAGTACATATGTCTGCCCCAGTAAGACAAAAGGGCATGATAACTTATTTTTTCCTTCCTGAGTCACCTATTACAGCAGTGTATCTGTGGCTTCTGCAGCTCCCACAGTGCAATCGCATGAGGCGACAGTCACAGTGTCCCAGGATTCCATGCGATTTGATGACATCGACAATAATTCTCTATTGGACTTATGCCTTACAATTCAACAGAGTAGGGCAGGGGCAGTGGAGTTGCTTGTACCTGCATCAGGACAACCCTCAGTAGTGGAGGCACAAGTGATTTGAGCCGAGTCAAGCCCTACACAGAATATAGCTACCAACCGCCTATCTGCTTCTCCTAATTTGTTAATTGATCCCACTGGGGCACCACTGCCGGAAGACTCCGTATCTGGGGAGGCAGCTTTTGCCGAGCTTCAATCCTTTATAATTTCCTTCCAGTTTGCTATGGAAATACTGTTAAAACAATGTGAGTGACAAGACGGATGAGGTGACTTCTGCACAGATGGAACAACCTGATAAAAGCTTGAATACAAATGCATCACAGATTAGTGCAGAGGGTTTTGATAACAACTCGACTCCTAATTCGCCACGCAGGGCAGATAATTCAGAAGGGACGACCATTAGAAGACGATTTACCAAGATACTGGGCCTCATTACGACTTTGGAGGCAGCCATGCCATAACCTTGTCCGGGTTCCCTGAATGGGGAAATGCCAGGCCATTCTGAGTATGGAGGGCCCGGTATTTCCTCCTTCAGGGAACCCGGGCCCGGACCTTCCCCATTCCCATTCGAGCCCCCATAGGGCTCAATGGGAATGGGGAGGGAGCTAACAATGGGCCCATTACAAGCGGGCCCGTTGTTAGCTCCCTGGTTCCCTCGCGGGACCCGCAAAGGACGTCTGGTAAAACCAGACGTCCAGAGCGGGTCCCGCGAGGGAACCTCGTGATATTGCAGAATGGGTTTAATGGCGCCGGCACCATTAGCGGCGCCGTTAAACCCATTCCGCAATAGGTATAATGAGGCCTACTGTGTGTTGGAGAGTAGTTTGTTTTGTGAAAAATATCAATCAAAAAGACGGAACAAGCGGTTATGCCGCTTGGCTTTCATGTCCCTTCTCCATCAAATACAACAACTGCGGGTATTGGTGTCGGAAGATTTTGACTTTTTTGAGCCGTTAAAGTGTGTCAACTCTAATGTGTCGGCTGTCCACTGTAAACATATGGACACAGCTCATTTATTGCGTAATTTCCAGTGCCAGTTGTTGAGCTGTGGGGTTGAGCTTAACGTAAAAGCTGATACAGTGGATCTAGCCCTACCACCTATTCTAGCTGCTGATAGTCTCTAGAATATGCCAATATCCTTACTGACATGGTGATCATGGCACGATTCATGATCGATTAAGCGTCCATCTAGTGGAGAGCGGTGTTGGGGAAGGTTGTGCAACCTGAAGCGATCCATACTGAGTGATCGATTTCTCTTGATAACGTGAGACGAGTTCCCACGACTACTCAGCTCCCATTCCGGCAAGCCTTCATACCGTTCCTTATGAGCCACCGAGTGACAGGCATTGGGCCCTAAGTTCACAGGATGGCTGCCAGATCCTGAGTAGTGGATCACAGTGAATTACACCTTTGTTCAACTCATTGATCCTGAAGATGATAACCTAAATTACCCAAGTCATCGAAACCGGTCGACCCCTTTCTGCCTTGATATGCTTGAAGCAGTAAGGATACTCCTTTTCATCAAATACCTGCCCAGTGGCCAGTATATTGACCATTACACACACTGCTCTTTCCTTGTGGTTTGCAAGAGACTTTAGACAACAGATCGCACCCATTACACATCCATTGAACAGATGGATCTGTGGGCGAATAAAATGATTTTTATCCATGAAAAATTCCCCTTTGGAATGTTCAGAATGTTAAGAAATCAGACATCAAGGGTCTGCTTCCTTTTGTGGGCTATTGTACGTTTTTTAACCCACAACCCTAATAAATTGTGTTTTCAGAATAGGGATAGCTTCCTACCTCTTTCATTTTAGATAGGCGGCACACCACAGCCAACCTAGGGATAGCTCTCCCCGACAGGTTCATGGTGTGCTTTTACCTAGGGACAGTGCTACTGGTCCTTGAGATTGATTTCAATATCCACAAATACTGTATTGATTTGTGCTCCAACCCTTTTTTGTGTGTTGTGACATGTTTTGTATTTAATGGCGGAGAGTAAGGCCCTTTATATTGATGCAAGAAAGGCATTAGGGGCAGGAGTAGGACACATGCATGTCATTATCTTTTCAAATTCTTAGGACCAGAGGGCAAGACGCCTTTATCATACCTATCCAGCCGAAATGTTTCAGGTGATAAAGAGATTATTAACGGATCATGATCACTTTCTACACGCTCTAGATTTTTGAAAGACTCCATTAGACGCAGTGAGTCACAGGTACCAGGATATTGCCAATTAGGCTGTGTTTGCTCTGTGTACGAAAGGTGGCATGTGCCGGTGAGTCCTCGAGGAAATTCCTGATACAAGTTCTTAATCCATAGGAATACAATATAGCATTGATCATCGCTGCTAATGGGTACATGCGCGATGAAAGAGGGACATGTAAGGGGGTTCCCCATGTCTTATCCTCTAGCGACAAATCTGAAGAGAGTTGATCGGATTCTTCCAGTTGGCATTTGATATCACCCACCATTATCAAAAGCCTATTAGGAGACTTGGCCATAAGATTAGACATTTTATTTAAAGCCAGTTCTAACTGGGCAACTGCTTGTCAATTTTGCCTCAGGTACAAATTTAATATATTTATGGTTAATCCCCTCTTGAACCCCAGTACCATGCACAGCAAATCCTGGGATTTCAGTTCCACCTGCTTGCAAGAGGCCTCAAGACTAACATAGGCCCAGATTAACATCCCCCTTTTAATCACCCTCTACTCGCTTTAACTGCTGGTTTGATAGATACGTTTCTTGCAGGCATATAACCATATGATTGTCAATTAGTTCAAGCCAATCAGGGTTGGAATGTTTATTAATCCAGCCCATTAATATTCCACAAAAGAATTTTGAGAGAGCCGCGTGTCAGGGGGTTGTCTGGTGGACGGGAAATTCCTGCCTGTGGGGCATGTTAGATTAAGGATGAGTCAGCACCATTAATCGATTGGGGCCATGACCTAAGCCATCCTAATTTGGCACATTGCCCTTTGAAGTAGCATCAAATTCTGGTTGGGGGGACAAAGTTAATAGAAACTAAACACACTCTCTGAAGCACCATGTGATATAAATCTACTCACAGAAAAGGAGTTTCAGAGCGAGGTCCAAAACGTTGCTAGGTGTGAGGAACTTGGGGGCGTCCTTACTTCTTTTCCCCTAGTAACTTCCTCTCGGATGGCAAGGAAAAGGCCATTGCTTTTGGATCCTGACCCTGGGGGTGGATATGCAAGTGAGGATCATCTGGCAGGAGGAGACTTAGGCAGTGGGGAGAGGACTTCCTTAGGTGAGACATGGTATCCCCCCATTTCCCTTTCACAATGAACCCTAAATCCCTCAAGCCTTTGTAGGTTTTTGTCGACCCATTCCCTGTTCCTCCCCTAAAACCTTCCCCAAAACACTCCAGTATGTTACTGGGACAAAGAAGCGGATAACTAGAACACCACATCCTCATTTTATTAATGCAACCACATATCGACCCAAACCAAGTACTGAAACGAGGAGGAGTATTACACGAGTAAAGCAGGACTACCACTTTAATAGTGAGCGAACTAGTCCTTTTTGGAATACTCATGGAGACAGGAACTTTAAAAGATGGAATAAAGAGGGAAATGAAGTCAGATATGGCGGTAGACTCAGCTGGGAAGGTCGAGGCTGCAGCTGGGAAAGCAACTCCAGAGCAGCGGTATGGCAAGAGGAACTCTGTGTGCAGATGCAGAGTTTATGCAGCAGGAAGTGAATCCAAGGTGTGCTGGTAAGCCGGTAGCAGTGCGCGAGAGGGAGGCTGGAGTGACCAAGGAAGAGGTCACAGGAATCCTGCCCTGCAAGTGAAGCATCGCTAGCGAGCCGCGCCACGAAGAGCCGCTGGGAGAGGACGACGAAGCAATTCACAGGAAAGCAGAGACCCGTGGTGGCAGAGACCTCGCAACACCGTAAGTTTTGACTGGAGAGTGTGGGAGACACCGGGCTGGCAGGCGAAGATGAGGTGAGCATGCTTTTGAATATGCCGAATGAAATGAAAACTTTTGCAAGGGCTTTCGAATATCATACAGAGCAATTCCAAGTACTTTTGAATAACGAACAAGCTGAAAGTCATTATAAACACTTTTGAATGCCGAGCAGAGCCAAAGCAACTTTTGAGCATTCGTGAGTGGAGGCCCACAGACAGACATTTGATTTGGACTTCCTGACACAGACTACCCCTAGTTTTCATTAGGTAGGGAAATCTCACCTTAGCATAGGGCAAGTTAGACCTTACTCCATCCTGATTTTAATATAATAAAGCCTTTTGTGAACCAAACTTGAACCTGATGTCTATGTCTATGTCGTGATGCCTTCACATAGGACAATCCAGAATCAGCTGTTTGTCTAAAGACAATTGACAACACTCCCTTCCCTTGCCCCAGCAAATGGCATAAGAGCAGCTAAATTTCCTACAATGGGGTCATGCTAGGAATCGTGGTGATGACAGGTCTTGAAAACTGAATCCAAGTACACCATAATCCAGTTCAGCATACAAGTCCTTACATATGAACTGACAAACCCAAAACTAATGTTAAAAACCCTGCTGAACGTACAATCAGAAAGTATTCGGCACACTGCGAAAATACTGCTTGCAATGTCATTTACTTCTAGTATTTCTGACAGGGCCTTGACAAGGGCACGCTTGTATGCGTTCTTATTGCCACGTGACCTGCCTTTGAAAGTACAAATCAAGTTCATAGATCGCCATCCCTGTAGCAAATCAGATGCAGACTCCTTAGACGAGGTCACTGAAAGGACAGGGGGCAATTCCTTCTCTGGTGAGTTCCCCAGTGAGCTCTACACCCCGGCTGCTCCTCTGAGCAGCCCTGGGCTTTCTTCACCCGATACGCTCAACGGAGCAACCCAGGAGTTCACCATTGCATCTTCACTGTGGTTGGCCAACTTCAACGATTACAGACCCACCACGCTGGCCATGATGCGGACCAGGCCGGGCTGTTCTTAATGGGCCCAGGCAGTTGCTGCCACGCTACCTGGGCCACAAATGTCTCTGGACCTGTCCAGTCTGGCCCCAGGTGGGCCGACGGGCGCCACACCCATGGGTGGCCAACCTCCCCTGGCATAGCAACTTGGCCCCCCTGCTGATAGTCTCTGGAGGGCTCCCCATGCGTTGCCTAGAGCCACTGGATAGATTAGGCCCCAGGGAACTGCTTGAGGCAGCATACCCCCACTTGTGTATAGGTGTGTTACAAATGCCAAATGCCATATCATATCGCTCTGCCTCCCTTCTTTAACTGTCCTTTTCAACTGTCTTTTTTTCAAATCCTCGTGGATTCTTTTTCTCTCTCCCCTGCCCAGCCCATTCTTGGTCAGGGGAGTTTTATTACTGTTCTTTTCTTTTTAACATTCCATCCAGCCCCATGGTGGGCTGGATGGTTTCTTCCAAACACATCAGACGCATAAATGAAATGTACACTACACATTTAATAAAACCAATAATTCCTTGATGTCCGCAACTTTCTTTCTAGGAGGTCCTTCAGCAAGGAAGTATGTAGTGTGAAGGCATCATGAGTCAAGACACAAACAACAGATTTAAAGTTCAAAATGAAATGGTTTATTAAATTAAATGTCAGGATGGTAGTAGGCCTAACTTGCCCTATGTTAAGGTGGGATTTCCCTACCTGAAGGACACTAAGGAAAGACTGCGTCAACAAGTACAACTTAAAAGTCTGTCTGTGTCCAAAACCTATCCTTGCCCTCAAAACTAAAGCCAAACAATGTGTAGGGATGTCAACAACAAAAGAAACAATGTGCATACAAAGTTCTGAGCTTCTCTCAGTTTCCTTTTCGGCTCTTCTTCCCCAAGTTTAAGAAAGTTTCCCAAAAGTCTTGAGATTACCTTTCCCAAGCTTACACAGTTCCACAGTTCCTTGGGGTTCCCTTCCCCAATTTCAAGGAAAAACTGTTCCAAAAGAAAACGGGGTCTTGAGGCTCCATCCTCAAGACAACATTATAGTCCCTCAAGCCTCAGGGTTCCCTTCCCTAAGGCTCTGATGCATCAATTTATGCTTGGTGTCAAACTTCCAATGCTTCGCACAACTTGGTTTCTTTCACAATGTCTTTTTATCTTTCACCAATAAGGGGTTCCCTGTTCTAGACGCAGTTGTCGGACCGCACGGTCCACCCATCACAGGTCGCGCAACCAGGAACCCTAGGCTCTTCCGCCCACACAGGTCCTCCTGTATTTGACCCTGTGAATGGATTTACTTTCACTTCAATTCTTTGCATTGGCCTCTTGGCTTTCTGTGCAGGTTCACACTCTCTTGGCCTCTCCTGATTAGCTCTTGACTTTGCCACACTATGTTACGCATCTTATTCAAGTGTTTGGCCTTGCCACATGATTATTATTCATAAAGTTCCCTTGACTTTGCCAATTCACTATGTGGTGGTCTTATTTGCTCCCCACCTTTCTATTAGGCTCTTTCAAATGGGTGCTTTCTCATTTGCCTTTCATCATCATATCGTAGGTTTGCCCACAACATTTCATTCAGTTCGGTATTCAATATTTGTTTAATACTTCCTTTATAAGTGTTCATTCAGCATTTTCAGAGCACACGGCAGCATTAGTGGAGCGTGCCGGACAGAGTGTTCCCTTAATCACACGCACCGGTTATGCGTAACCGCTCTCTGCAGCTTTGCCGGTTCTCCCACTGTGAGCCTCACAAGCTTCACCTCTCTTGCGGTGGCCACAGATAGCTTCCCTCGCTCTCCCGCTTTATTAACAGCTTAGGAAATACTCAAATTCAGCAAATCATCAGGGCTAATGCAAGGGGAAGGGGATAGCATTTAACTTGGGCCATAATGTGGAGTAAAGAAGAAAAAACAAACTGGAGATGGATGAACGAAGAACCAAACGGTAGGCAGAGTGATCTCGAGGAAGGCTTTATAGTCTTCAGTCTTGCTCAATCTTCCCAGTAAGATGAGTTGTTAAACTCCAAAAGGCCAGGGACACCTGATTTGTATTAGCTGAAATTGTTCCTTGGGTTGGTCTAGTTCACAGACCTTTAGTTGCTGATGGTTCAGAGAAATCCAGCCCACCTCATGTCATGCATGTTCTTGAGTACAGCGGGCAGTTGCTTGGGTGCAGGTTTGTGGATTCATCTCACTTACACCTGTTGAACATATACATGTACCGTGTTATTTTGATATCCCCTGGCCATGTGCATAATGGGGTTTCTGTGACACCATGTTTCCTCAGGTGATAATAAATATACATTGCTCATTTCATGGATTTTTGAAATGTGAAAAACTAACTCCACCGTGCCCGCATTCACATTTGTGACCTGCAGGTTATACACTGATGTCTGTATTTATGTATGCATGCGTGGATTGTATGTATGTATGTTGTCTCTGTTTGTTTTTATTAATGTGTGCAAGCAAGGAGTTGTATGAATGAGGTGTAAATGCACGGGTGAACATTTTGTGTATGTGTGTGTCAGCCCCCACCCTTAAATTTAAGGGGGGATACTGGCGGCATAGCATTCTTTTTTGCTTTATCCCTGATGCACAGTACCGTGCATCAAGGGTAAAGTAAAAATGGCAAGTGAAGTGTCATTATGTGGTGTGACAATTCGCTAGGTATAGTCACTTCCCCAAGGGGGAGCCCTTTCCCATGAGGCTAGGGAAGTGTGGCTGCTATCCAATAGTCCACTAGGGTTGATATAATGCAGAGAACCTCATGGGGATGAACTCCCCCGCTGGGGATAAGGGCTATCACCTTGGGTACAACTTGTTACTTAACATCACGCCATCGCATGCCTTAGCCCCCCATCAATTGCCAACCACTATATTGAAAGTAAAGCAATTTATTTCTGTAGTGCCAGGAGTACAACTAAGATTGAAAGTACTAGGACGAAGAAGAACATATAAAACATAAGATTACTGACTGTCCTGATTCTGCAGGGAAGGATTCGGTGGGAAACGGAGAGAGTGTGACAGGTCCTGCATCAGTAGGACCGAGGTCAGCTGCAAATAGGTGAGGCAATGGCACAACCTCCAGGAGGAGGTGGACTGCATGGTGCCCGAACGGTGCAGAGACTGCAAGAAGCCTCAACATGCAGAGCCGCCACAGAAACAGACAAGAAGCTTACAGCTGCAGGAAGCAGGAAGGAGATCGACCCCAGTCCCTGGAGTGACTGGCACCGTGCAAGCAAGTCCCAGAAGGTAATGGGAAGCATGTGCAGACTGGTAGGGACATGGGGGGGGAATTAAGAGGTCTCCGCTTCAGGCCAAGGCAAGTGCTTCAAAGATCTGGGACCCCAACAAAAGTAAAGAGTGCATCCAAGGAAATCTTCCTCATATCAGTGGCAGGAATAAGACCACTGACCACCAGAGAAGAGTCTGGGACCTGAACAAAAGTAAAGAGCGCATCCGAGGAAATCTTCCTCATACCAGTGTGGGGATAAGACCACTGACCACCAGAGAAGGTCTGGGATACGAATAAAAGTAAAGAGCGCATCCAAGGAAATCTTCCTCATACCAGTGGCGGGGATAAGACCACTAACCACCAGAGAAGGGTCTGGGACCCAAATAAAAGTGAAGAGTGCTGTGATGAATCCTGCGGAATCCTCACAGAATCACTCCCTAAGGTTTCCTCCCAGGTGGCAGGGGAAGGCAGCCGCCACCTGATCCTTACTCTGGAGGTGGTATTAGCTGGGTGGATCACCTGGGTGGAGAAGGCCCCCCAGGGGAACAGGAGGATTCCTTTAGGAGAGATGCTGTATTTGTCTTCTTCAGAGATGGAGATTTTTATGGTGCCAGAATATTTAATGCTTGTTGTCAGAGTACGACTTCCCTTCACAAAGCTACCCACATTGAGGGTAGTGAAAACCTCTTGTGATCAACAGGGAAATAAAATATGTGGGAATCAGAATCTTGACACTCTGGCTTATGATTAATATAATTTTCCTTAAATCTGAATCAACTATTAAAACCTCTAAAACTCTTCCCTAAGGATTTATTCAATAAACAATGTGAATACAATAAAGTTGAAGTTTATAGTTATGAAGGAAAAGGTAATCAGGGCATTGGGGACTTCAAGTCCTACAATGCCCTGAGCACTGGGATGAGGAAGAGGGACTCAGAGGCACTAAACTGCAGTATGCAGTGTAGTGGTTCTGATAACCCTCACCTGAGCGGGACCTTTGAATCTTTGAATATATAAGGCCCCCTCAGTTGCAGGCCATTAGAACCAGAAGGTGGGGATGCAGAAACCACCTGTCGTGGTTGCAGCAGCAGAGGAAGATAGAAAATGGAGACGCCGAAGCCGACGCTACCTGTGAAGTGGATGTCGGTCCTGAGAGAGATTGAAGAACTTAATTGCAGAGGTAGCACAGCGGGAAGCAGCATTACAGCAGGCTTTCCCCCTGGAGAGAGGCTCTCCTGTTTGTGTGCGGTGTCCTGGTAGTTAGCAAGCACTGGTGTACATTAGGAGTGAGGAAAGCTCCTTTACTGTTCAGGGTGGGCCGCAGGAACCCAGAAGCAGTCATCTGTGCAAGTGGTGACAGAGGAAGCAGAATGAGCAGTGGCAGCGGATAGAACGGACGCATGTGCAGAAACCGGCGAGTTTACCATTGTTGGGTAATCACGGTATGCTCCGTAATCGACCGCTGGCTACTGATAATTATGTTTAATACCGAAATAAAATAAGAAAGTTACACTTGCATAATGAGAACTTTGTAAAAATACCTGAAGAGAAAGGTTACAATCATTACTATCTAAACCAACATTATTGCCAAAGTTAAGAGTGGGCGATACCAAAGCATGCTAATCATACCCAACATTGCCAAAGTAAAGCAGGAGCAATACCTTACAAAGCATTTAAATCCCAGTAGCAAAATAACAAGAGCACATAATTGCAGAAAGATTGTTACTATTACTGCCATAGAGAGGAAGAGGCAATATCTACTCAAGACATCAACACGCATTGCCGAAGTCAAAGAGGGGCAAGTGTAATAAAGAAACATTATCAGCAGTTATTTGATGTGAAAGTGTGAAAACAACAGTGGTAGGAGGGAAGCCCTCCTGATAGAGAGTGTCAAGGAGGAGAGGAGCATAACCTCCATTGTGAGTGGCAAATATAACCTTGGAACAAACAACACCAATGTATATGTTTTCCTAGAAGAAGTTGTGAATTCTGATGTTGATGAAAGCCAAAGACTTTTCCAGAAGGTAAGCCTTACCACAAAGTACCTGTAGTAGTGTTAGGAGCTTATTTCCTGGCAGGCGAGTATACCAGGATAGGGCCCCAGCATAGGGCCCTTTTACTGGTAGTCCTGGCAGGTTAGTGGACCAGGACGGAATAATTGAAGTACTGCATTGTGGTTGAAGGTTAGGAAGAAGAAGTGGCAAGGCCACTGAAGTGTTTCATGAATTGTTGTGGAATCATCCTGACAAAACATTGTTGTTGATACAGAAGAATTGTGAAAGCATTTAGTTTCTTGAGAAGAAGAAGTGGCAAAGTCATGAAAGTGTTTCATGAATTGTTGTGGAATCATCCTGATGAAATGTTGTTGTTGATACAGAAGAATTGGGAAAGTGTTTTGTTTCTTAAGAAGAAATTTGTTTAAACTCGGTTACAGTCCAAGTGTAACACTTTTGGAGCAAGAAGAACTTTATGATCAGAACTTGGCTACAAAACAGAACTTACGTATTTTAACTTCTGATTGAAAATCCTGCTTTGAATCTGGGGAAGGGGAGCCGACCCAGCTTCCAAGTATACACAGTTATTAGGTTTATGTTGAACTTAACTCTTATTTCTGTTTGAATTGAATAGCCATATATTCCCTTTTTGAGTTTGATGTGTGTCTATGTGTGAAGGACAGATTCCTTTTATTAGAGTGTTTAACTTTAGTTTATTTTGATAGGCAGGGAAACTCCTGGTTAGGTTAGGAATAGTGAGGCATTTATGAAACTCTTATGTGTTAATAAAAATGGCGTCTTGTGAAAAACCTTTACCAAGTTGTCCGCCTCAAATTTCTGACCCCTCACAGTGCATCCAAGGAAATCTTCCTCATACCAGTTGCAGGGATAAGTCCACTAATCAGCAAAGAATGGTCTGGGACCCAAACGAAAGAGAAGAGTGCCTCCAAGGACATCTTACTCGTATCAGTGGCGGAGATAAGCCCACTGCCTTCCAGAGAAGGGTCTGGACCCTGAGATAAGTAAGACTTGGAATCTTGTTGATTCTGTGAAAAAGCGCTAAGGCAAAAAGCAAGTGAGAAAAGAACTCTGAAACACCAAGAGAAGGGAGTCATTCTCCTCGTGGGAAAATCGAAGCCAGTCAAATACGCTGAGGAGATGCCAGGGGAATGAGTCAATCCGGTTAGCATTGGAGAGTGCCTACTGATATCAGGAGAAAGGAGCCATTCTCCTGGTGTAAAAGGTTGACTGTACAAAGTGCTGGAGTTACCAGCCAGGAGAAGGGAGTGATTCTCCTGGGGAGAGATCTTTCTGTGAGATTGCTGTAGGCTAGGGGATTTCTTTCGGTGCCATGACATTTTTTACTAGCTGGGAGACCTTAAAGTGTAATACTGGCATATATTGGTGCAGCATTTATGGGCACTGCCAGCATGAACATTTCTATATACTGACAAATGTTGTGGGCAAAGGCATAGTGAAAATGCATTGGAAAATGGTTCTGTGCACTGTGATTTGCATCTATTGTTTTTTTCATGTGCTACCATGCACAATTGATTGCAAACTGTGTGGCTTTTCAATACATTTTTCACAGAAAGTGCTGTCAAATTCACCATTTTAACCTTTTATTTTAAAAATGTTCTCGGGGGATGAACTCCTCCTTCGGTTCAAGCTCACTCACTGTGCTTGTTCAATCCCACAAATTAGACACATACATTTTCACCAGCCGCCACTGCATTTTTCCCACCGAGCTGTCTTACCTAAGAAGAAGAAAGTTGAAGGCACGCCCCTAAACGCTCACGCCAGAAAAAATACAACCCACTAGGGAAAAAGGCCCAAGAAACTCTTACAGGGATAACAAGTTTTATTTCCACAAAAATAGGTGCGTTAGCAAAGAAACTTGCTGCCAAGGAGCGTGCTCAGCAAAAAGGTGCAAGCAGAAGCTTAAAAGGGGACACAGCACCACTCATATACAGTAACAACCCACGCGGCTGGTTGTTACGACCCTATACATGGCTGGCCTACTCTATAAGGCCATTGGTCCCAGCCCTGTCAGTCGATCTTCCATCACGTGGGGTCGGCTGAGCTCATCGTCTCCAGGGAACCAAGGTTGAAGAACCAATTAGATACAATTGCTAACAATACTACTCTATCATTATACAGGGCACCTGGCATGAGCATAGGCTGGTAGAGGGGGAGTCTCGAGGTCACTCTGACCCACACATATTTCACTCATCTCAACCGCGTTTTGGCTTGCAAGGCTTCCACCCTTGCTTTTGAACTATTAATCTATCTCTTCCTGTACCTCGCATCACAAATGATGTGATTATGAAATAAAGGTAGGGTGACGATTCTCTTGGATCTTTTATAGCTTTGGTTTATGGTCGGTGATCTGGGGTCAACTGGTGTCTTCAAAATTCATGGGTCTTGGGACTGTGACGGTTGTAGGGGCCATTACTTGTAGCTGGCTGGCTGGGTGGGGGTCGGAGCCCTGCTCTGGCCTGTTTGTGACAACACGTGCATCACGGTGGCTAACATTGTCTCGTTGCCTTGCAAGGCACATTCTTTCTTGGAATAAACATATTGGCAACAAAAGGGGTTATGGAAGCTAGCAGCGTGGGCCTCTCATCAGCGCTTGGGCCTGTTCAGATTTCCCATTCAGACTCGCGGCCTATTTGTATCACACCAAATAATACTGCATGACCGTGCAGTCCCCATGCTTCAATTCTGGCTACAAAATGGCGTCTGCTTATATACGTGCACTAAATCTAAACATCTAAATTTCACATAATATTACCATTGTGCAGGGGCCGTTAGGACACCCCGCTGGTGTATCACAGGGTTTCCAAAGGGACTCGCCTCACCCTGAAGCGCCTACAGGGGTAGGATGGGGTCATTCCTTTCCCAGCAAAGTCTATATTGATATAGGGAAGATAATATAATGTTCATCCATATTACTTTTTAGTACGACTGCTCAGTGGCTAACAGACCTGCTGCAGACACCTTTGTGCAACTTGTACAGCACAATTTAAAAGGCAGGTATGGCGGACTCAACCTTTTACCCCTCCTTCTTAAGTCTATGGAATTAGTAACTCCTGTTGTTTCACCAAGAAATAGTTAAAGACCATATGATCAGGGTGACCAAATGAGAGCACACCACTCAAATATTAATCGAATTACAACGCAAATGCCATTTGTTAGTATAGTATTGAAAATACATTTTTGTTTTTAACCATGTGATTCAATACATTAATTCGTGGTCGATCAAAACTTTTTAACAGGACATAGACTAATAACTGTACAATTAATACACAAAATAGACAGAATTTTTGTCAATGCTTTGTGAGCTGGACATATATAAAACACAAAAGTCCCATATAGCGTACTCTGATCATGTAATCAGATTCAAAGAGAACAAAGTTATCGTGAACAAATAACAGTATTGACACTGTTGACAGTAAAAACTATTTATTTTGCATTTTTAAAGTGCTCACACAGCCCGCAGGCATCGAGGCACTGTTACAGGAATGGGATTGTTTGTTTTTTAGTTATGTAATTGTTATTTTTTTGTGTCTTACTTGCGTATTTATAATGCGCTTAAACACCCAGAGGTTTCTAAGCGCGGACCCGGGAATTGAAACTGTGTTGTTTCGTGTTGTCTTGCTTCCAAGGCGAGCACGTTGCCGCTGAGCTATCGTCCCGGGACTGGAGAGGATGTCAACACTAAAGTGTTTCGGCCATTGATAGCTGGTCTATTATCCATGAAAATTGATGGCCTTCATCAGAAGAGGGGGTTCAGCGATGAGGTCCTATTTATTTCTGTCAAAAATGAACCAAGGAAAGTGTGTAAGAGTAAGTGTGGTCGTTGGGTCAATCATTGAATATTATGAAACAGGCAATTGATGCTCAACAATTGAAAAAAGTGCCAGAGGCTGAGTAGTAGCTGCACGTACCATGGAGCCTGAGGAGCTAGCTAGGACACAGCGGGACACCGGACATCCCATCTCATCTTTTGCACTTAATGGCTTGTGGCCTAGGTCCGAGAAGTAGCAGGAGAGAGACAAGATCAGGGAGGGGGAGAAGGACTGATGAGCAGAGAGAGAGAGTTGGAGATGTACAATGTGCGTTGAGCAAGGGACTGAGAGGTGATGTCAGCATTGTGCTTTGCGCACCGCTGCAGCATCTCTTGACCATGTACATTTTAAGAAGCAAATCTCTGCCCTCGCCTGGCCTACCGAGATCTCACTCTTTGGAGAATATTGCTGTGACTATATTCTCTCCTCTCACCAACTTTAATGCTTTGGATTTAGTGCTTGTTAAATCTTTAGATCCATCAGTCCCTCAGCCTTTGACATCCTCTCTAACAATACTTTCAAATCAGAACTACTTAACGTTACAGGCGCCGTCCGTCAAATGGCCACACCTGAGTAACCTCCCTGGGCAAGGTGCACACCGCACACAGGCCTTCAACTGGAGGCAACCCTGTCAGAGGGCAGGCCACTTGAGCAGCACTGTGGCCCTCTTCCCAGAATAAATGCACAAATGCAAGTCATCTGTTCAATGCAGAAAGCACACAAACACAATACTGCTGAAAAGCTGCCCCTGGATAGCACTGAGCCCTGGAACCACCCTCTGCGCCGCCAAGAAAGTGAGCCCAACTTCTCTGCCAGGTCACGGTCCCAAAACTGCATAACACACCTTTTCTAGAGACTGTCAACCCTGCAACAAAAGCACTAGCATGCAACCAGCGCCTAGAGGCGATTCAATCCATTGCGTTCAACACACTCTTCCTATTTGTCAAAGAGAGAATGAGCAGGCTGGGAATGTTTCCAGCTAGATAACTCGTGGGTTACTTGCAGCACAAGCTAAAGAGTGCTGTGTGGGTCCTATTCTCTTGCGTTCTAGTCTTGTTCAGCTGTGCAGCCGTACAATAGAGGCAACTTCTGATACTATCTGTGCCCTAAAGTTCATCAGGAAATACAAGTTGTATATAGCACGGTATAACGAAAATTCAAGTTTCAGAGCACTTGGTAAACGGTGTTACAGGTTACTTAACTATTACCCACATTTGATGTATTCAAATTGAACTCAAGGCATGATTAAGCCGGAGGGTAGCAAACCCATGTCAAACCATGCGCAGAGCAAAAAGTGTAAAGAAACCCTTCAACTGAACCTGTGGATCGTTCTTCCGTAGTTGGATTGCAAAGAAAAATGTCTCTGACGTTAGAAGCAGCACCCAACAACTCCATAGAAAGGCATAATGGGGATCAAGCTGAAACAAGCCTAGAGCATAAGTGTGATCCCTTTTCCAGTTTAAAAACATTTGGTAAGTGGTGCCTCAACAGCCTCAAAGAAACTCTGTTGACAGGATCTTAAACAAAAGAACATCCTATGTCCTGTGTCCAGAACCTTAAACTGACCCTTATACACTACAGTCAATATAAAGTGTAAAAGGGGACTTCTGTAAGTTAGGTACTTGTAGTTTTCTGTTTTGTAGTCCAAAACATAAAGTCCTAAGGTGTTGAAAACAAAGGAATAAAGTTCCACCAAGAAAAGGGTCTTTCCTTACCCTGGATTTCTTTGGGTAGCTTGAATGTCACTTTATCACAGTTCAAGGAGGACCACTCTTCCCTTGAGTCTCCCATAAATACACGGTTCTTTTAAATATACAGTTAATCCCACTCTGTATCTCAATTAACCTTAAAGGGGTATATGGTTCTTCCCTTTTACTGTAATTGTTCCTCTTTTTACCCCTGGTGTACTCTCCTGCCTGGGGATTGCGAATTTATCACTGATCCTTAAAAGGGGTATGAGTCTTCCTTTTTGTATTCGTTCTTATTGTTCCACAGTGTTAGGTTTACTTCTCTTCTCACTCTTGGTTTACTCTCCTACCAGGATATCAAAGTTATGTTTCTTGGGTGGGGGTCCCTGACTCGGTCAGTGCCTGGTTTACTCTCCTGCCAGGGCTTTGTATCCTTTTATGAGTGTGAGTCCCAGACACACTGTTTGCCTGATTCACTATCCTGCCTGAGATTTTCTGTTCTCTGCTCACTCTTTCTTTCATCCAAGAAATAATGCTTTTCCGGTATTGCGTCACCAACCATCTATTAGCAAAGTTCTTATTGCTATCAACTCTTCTTTTCAAATATTGGGTCACCGGCCCTTTCTTAACATTGTATGTATTTGGTTCAACCCCCCTCTCCAAGTATTGGGTCACCGACCCTTTCTTAAAACTGTTCGTATTTGTATCAATCTTTCTTTCCAAGATTTGGGTCACTGACTCTTTCTTAAAACTGTTTGTATTTGTATCAGTTCCTCCAATTATTTTAATTGTGCTTTCTCACGCTGTTAATAGTATGCAACACTAGTTCTCAAGTGCTCAGGTAACCGACTCACACTCTCGGGACTTACCGGACAGCTCTGGCGTTCCTCGCATCCTTCCGTCTTCTTCTCCTTCGGTTCGCTGACTAGGGTTGTGTCCCATTAGCCGGTTGGCTGACGGCTCCAGCTGCCTACAGCAATAAAGCGGTGAACATCTCTTTGCATGCATTTCTCATCAGCCTCTGTGCTGCCTACCACAGTGTGCTCGCCTCTGGCATTCCAACCAGCGTCTGCACAAGCTGCTGTGATGAATCAGAGATGATTCCCCCAGAAAACCTGTCTTGGGACCCTGGCCTTCACATGTGGCCAGGGAAAGGCAGGCACTCCCTGACCCTCGGGGCGGTGAACTGTGGGAAGATCACATGGGGGAATCAGGTCAGGAGTTATGGAAAACCCCCTTTACTAACTTTCCCAGAGCCCCTACAATCTTAATGACCTACTGTAAAATTTAAACTGTGAAAGAAAAGATTAACTTGAAAATTGGGGACTTCAAGCCCCACAATGCCCAAAGTACTGGGACGAGGAAGAGAGATGCAGAGGCACTATGACCCATACCTGAGCGGGACTGGGAAGTATAAAGGGCTCCTGCAGATGCAGGCCATAAGGAGAAGCAGGAGGTGAAGTGATTGCTGTAACTCCATGTTGCAGTGGCAGCAGAAGTCGAAAGAAGCAGAGAGGCCGGAGCCACCGCTATTTGCAGAGCGCATGCCACTTCCGAGAGGGTCTCTACCTTTGAAGACCTTGGATGCAGAGGTTGTGCAGCGGGAAGCGTTGTTTTGGAAGCTTTCCCCCTGATGGCCGTGAATGCAGAGGTCGCGCAGCGGGAAGCATTCATTTGAAAGGCTTTCCCCATTGTAAGTTGGACTGCGGTGACAGGCGAGCACTGGGGTGTCCCTGTAGCAGGGAACGTTCCTCTCCCGACGAGCCTGGGCCACGGGAAGTGAAGCAGAGTGGTCTGCCGTGTAGAAGGAGTTCACTTTTACTGTGTAACCCAAGAACGCTCTGTAATTGCCCGCTGGCCATTAGTGATGACTTTGAATAGCGAATTGATGTACAGAGGTTAAAGTGGCAGAATAAGAATAACTTTGAATACTGAACTGATACAAATAAGCTAACTAAAAACTTTGGGAATAGACAAGAAGGTTATAATTATACTTATAAAGATTGAAGTATTTGCCAAAGTCAAAAGAGGTCAATATTAAAAGAAGTGAACAAGAACCTTTATTGCCAAAGCCAAGAGAGGGCAATACTAATGTCAGTTGATAAGAAACATAATTGCCAAAGTCAAGAGAGGGCAATTCATAAACAAGCAAAGTATTACCCATATTGCCAAAGAGAAAAAGAAGCAATAGTTGGAAAAGAATCAAACAAGCATTGTCTAAGCCAAAGAGAAGCAAGTGTAACAAGAAGCCATTAGCAGCACTTGGTTGATGTAGGAGTGGCAGGAGAGCAGCCCTTCGGATAGAAAGTGTTCAGGAGGAGAGGAGCATCACATGCATTGTATGTGGCAATCACAAAGTGTGGAACAAACAGCACCAATGGGTCTCATGCCTTCCCAGAAGAAGTAGTCAATACTGATGGTGTTGAAAGTCAAAATTATTAGCCAAGTTGTTTACAGTAAAACTTTACCACAGATGTACTTGTATTAGGGTTAGAAGATGTTGGAGTCCTGGCAAGCAGGTATATCAGGGCAGGGGCTTTGTAGTGGTAGTCCTGGCAGGTGAGTAGACCAGGAAGAAGTTATTGAAGTACTGTGGTGTGGTTAAAGGCTGTGAAGAAGAAGAAGTGGCAAGACAACTAAAATACTTTGTGAACTGTTGTGGAATCATGCTGACAAAACATTGTTGTTGATACAGAATTGTGGAAGTGTTTTGTTCCATAAGAAGCAGTTGTGTTGATCTCTTTACTCTAAGTGGAGAAAGACTTTTCATCTATTTTGAACTGATAGTCAAAGTCCAAGTGAGAGACCTTTGGAGCAAGAAGAACGTTATCATTCGAACTTTGTTGCAAGACGGAACTTTCCTATTTTGAACTGGTGACTGAAAATCCTGCTTTGAATCTGGGGAAGGGGATTTCACCCAGGTTTCAAGTAGAAACACGTATTGGTTTTCTGTTGAACATAACTGTATTTTCTGTTATATCTTATATTCCCTTTATACATTTTTGTTGCATGCATATGTGTGAGAGCATGTATATGTGTGAGAGATGGATTCCTTTTGTTATATTGTTTCCTTTAGTTTATTCTGATAGACAGGGAAATCCTCTTCAGGGTAGGGATAGTGAGGTGTTTGCCAAACCCTTTTGAGTTAATAAAATGGCATCTTATGAAAAACCTTTACCAAGTTGGCTGCTCCTCACTCGTATTCTGTTGAGCTGAGTGTATTTTAAACTTCCTGGCATTAGTTAACACTTTCCAAAGACTAGACCGCAGCGCTTGCTTACCGCTTCTGATCATCCTCATTATTCCATCCATCTTCCTTATCCCAGTACTAAAAAAAAGAGTGGGGAAGGTAAATAAGGTTGTTGATCAAGTAAACCTGGGAATTCTTTATCTGTGTCATAAGCCATACAGGCATGTTCCAAAGGCACACGGCTGTCATTAAGAATAACATCTGATTGTTTATTTTGATACAGTGTTTTCCTGCCTCTCTGGAGTTTGTCCTCCCCTACGTGGTGCTCCTGCAGATTGTCACCCCCAGCCATGGTCAGAGTTAGGTAGCTTATGCCTTTTGCTGGCCACATAAGAGAAGCTTCCCTCCAGAGAATCAGTGACGATGTTGCTAAATTAGTCACAGCTCTCTCTCTCGCAGGGTTCCCTCTGTCTTGAGGCTTCTGATTGGATCTTTATCTGGTGCAGCCCCAGGGGTCTAGGCCATCCACTTTTTCTACTCTTTCAGGTGAAGACTTCAGATACTTGGGGTCAGAATCCAAACCAGCCTTTGTAACAGGAGGTTTTGGGTTATATGTTTCAACTCCCAGCCAACAAAGGTATTAGAGCATGTCCTGCCCCCTAAGAGGGTGCGGGGGGGGGGTCACCCCAGTAGGATTACACTTGCTCTGTATCCTAAGGGATATTAACCGTAGCAAGCTCACCTCCTTTGTCGTAAAGGTGGTAGCTCCCCCATAGGGAGAGGGGACAAATTCCTTGGATTCATCACAGAATATTCTGAAATAATCTGATTTTATTAAAATAAATGATGTTGTTTATGGCTGAAGAAATACTATTAATGAGCCTCTATTATGTATCCTAATATATTTTAATAATGTCAATGTTACAACATCTGAAAATACAATGAATTAAAGCTTCTTGAACTGTTAATCAACTATTGTAGGCCTACATGTGTTTCACTCCTAGGTGGAGCTTCCTAATGTACCAGTCGGACTGATAGAGAGATTTTCGGAGCATACAAAGATGAAACAAAAAAATGAAACAAAGGAGAAAAGATATGTTAGGTTATGTTGATTTATACCATGCACTGCTGCCATTAGCATGGGCTCCCAGTGCTCATGTGGCTCTGTAAGAAAAGTGAGTCGGGTTCCTTAGTGAGGGAGAGAGGGATAGGATCGAGGTTGTGCTCATCTGTTGATGCCTTCAGAACCAGGAGAAACTGACATCTGTGGGTGTGAGCTTTCTTGGTGTGCTTGTTATGCACACTGGGCGTGTTGTGTCCAGAAGGGTGGCGTCCAGTGTCTGAGTTGTTTGTTGTCTGCAGATATTGGGATTGTAGCATGATTAGAGAGGGGTTTGTGGTTTGCATGTTTTAAATGGGTTGATTCACTAGTCCCCTAGGCGTCTGCAGAACATGAGATTTGTGAGGATGTGGAAAAGAGAAGGCGGGTGGTTAGTTGGCTTCTGGTGAGCTCTGGATGTTGATTAGTTTTATTGTTGGTTCTTCATTCTGTTACATTCATCAGTATGGAGGAATTTGGCTCTTTGTCCGTGCAGTGATTAATAGGCAATGTACAGGTCTCTGAAGTTAATGCCTTTCTTTACTGGCAGCCAGTGTAGACTTCTCAGGGCCGGTGTGATACGATATTTTCTATTTAGTCTCAGGAGTAGTCTTGCTGCAGTATTTTGGATGCGCTGTCGTTTTTTTGTGGGGCGTTCTGGTATTCCAAGAAAGACTATTTGCATAGTAATGACAAGGAAATGATCACAAGAGTTCTGTGTTGGAAATGGAGGTAATTATTAATTGAAGGATGTAGATTCTTTTTGTTGCTTTTGCATATAATTGTGGTTCCAAAGTGAGGCCATTGTCCATGAGGGTTCCCAGATTTGTTATCACTGCCGATGTGTCTGGTTGGGTTCCCATGCTTGGTGGCCAGGTCAGGAATGGCTGTGTTGTACTGTCTTCTGCTGGGGAGATCATTATTTCTGTTTTGGTTGGATTAAGCTTGAGATTGTTTTTGTCATCCAGGTGTATATGTTGGTGAGGCATTTGTTGAGGGTCTTGACAAGGTCTCAGTCGGAGGTTATCATGAAGATGAGTTGGCTTTCGTCTGCGTAGCTGTAAGCTGGGTTTGAATGAGTTTCATTCGGGGAGTCATGTTGATGTTGAGAAGCGTGGCAAGGTCTCTCTTTAACATTGAATATGATATTCCTAGTGTGAATAAAATGAGAACGTGTGTAAGTGGTGATTAATATCATGTTAATGTCACCTTTGCTGCAAGTAATGTCTAAAATGCAAATAATTGTCAACTACTTAAAGAATGTCAATCGGATCATATATCGCCAACTGTGTTAGTCGCTAATTCAGGAATTTTATTTAGTTGGTATATTTATTTGGATGCTAGATTACCTTATTGGTATAAGTGTTTGAGGATTACTCTTTCGAAGTAAACATAATCTTGCTCCATGGGTGTCTCTTTAAGTATCTCGAGGTGAAAAAAGATTTTAGACTTGTAAACCATTAAGTGGAAATAATCAGCAAGGTGATGTAAATATATAAAATCTGTAATACTAGAAATACTTCAAGTGATACCAAAAGAGACACCAAGGATACAAGATTAAAAGATCACTAACAAGCATGGATATGAGAAGCAACCAAAACTTGGGGAACTCCCACAACACATCAAGCAACAGTAATCATTAAGGAAAAAACGTGTTGAAGAAAATAGAGGAAAAGAGTAAATGGTTGTTTAACATATTTATATAATTCTTACCACATTTCGGACAATGAAATTGCTTTAAATGAAAATAGAACATGGAACCTGTGAAATGCGGAAGTAATGTGTAAGGAATGAACTAAATTGGTATGACGAGTTACAAAAGCTATTTTAAAAGAAATTCATGGCCATTTCCCAACTGTTTGTCACAAATTCTGTTTCCTTCCAGGTAAGATCTTGGATCGTCTGGTATATGAAAAGGCCCCGCTCAATGTGCTGGAGTTGGGAACGTACTGTGGTTACGCAACCATTCTGATAGCGCAGGCACTGCCGCTTGGTGCGCGGCTTTATACGGTTGAGATGGACCACAGCAATGCGGTCATTGCAGAGAAAGTCATCCGCCTGGCAGGCTATGATGAAGACACGGTGAGTAGCTCCGCCACTGCCTGTTGGTCTTCCTGATTGTGCGCATTCACACTCTCTTACCCAGGAGTATAAATAGGCGGGAGATGGAATGTGAGGAGGGACACACACAGCCTGCAGTTTTTTTTAGGATATTTATCTACCCACTAACCACCTAATGCCATGCTAATACCCATGGTCATTACCACCCACTATCCACTACTCCCCATCCAAAACCCACCCACCTAGGATCTAGCTCTATCAGTTGTTATGAGGCTGTAATTGTTATTCTTAAGAAGTCTTCTGAAACGTAATGTCTTAATTGCAGCTGTAAAACAGGTCCTTGTTAGAATTAGTTTAAACTACAAAACCTGCCAATCTTAACTTGAAGGGGTACACTGGTTGGGGTTGTTCGGCTGGGCAGCTGTGGAAAATGTGGAAGACAGGGTCATGGGGGACCAAAGGACCGGTCTGAAGATGGGGTAATAGGCCTAGCATAGTATTGCCAGAGCAAGCCCTAACCCAGAGGGGGTGTGAGGGAGATGGAAGGGATGCCTGACCCCGATTCCTCTGTATGCATGGAGTCATGTATGTGCTTCTGTACTTATTTCCCTGTCCTGGTGTGCACCAGCCTGTATTGGTTTGGAATCTCTTTATAATCTTTCTGGTGGTTCAACAGATACTAAAGCTACACGCATGCACCACCCTCCTCATATCAATGGAATTGTTACTGTATCCCAAGGAGCAACACCTTCTAGTGATTGACTTCAAGGACCCCACATACCACAATGCACCTTGGTCCAACAGCTAAAACCCAGCCCAGACCGGAAGGAAAAGAATGATAGCCTTGTGGAAAATGGAGCATCATCACCCTTCCAGGAGTCGAATGCATGAAACAATGCCTGCCAAAAGGGTCCTAGATTCACCACAGAGGAGCAGTGAAGTAGCAGCAGTGTACCGACCTGGAAACAGCTGGGAGCAGCAGAGAGGGTGGGGGCATCAGGGAAACCTCCCCAAGATCCATATGGACCGCAACTTAACTAATACAGGAGGGGAACAGAGAGCAAACAACTCTAGAGTCTGCCTGGTAGGCTGAAAGGAAAAGTAGGTTAAAAAATGGGTGGCGCAAAGGCCCTTATGAAGACTCCCAGGACGAACCCCAGCCCACAAGGGGAGGAGATTGTAGGCGTTTGTGGTAGATCAAGCAGAGATTGGCCCAGGGAGACAGCTGACCCGAACACCCAATTTGGAACCTGGAGAACTTTCTAGACAGGATATAAAAGCGCAGGAGAGTCACTCTTCAGTGGTGTTCAGGTGAGGTCAGTGGAGGAGCAGGAGTACCAAGAGAAGTGTGCAGCAGGTGGAGGAGGAATTGGAGAAGAACACTAGCGTGTTTTTGGACAGTGAAAGTAAGGTGTTGGGATTGAAAAAGTGGGGCCAATGTTGTTGAATGTCTGTTTGTCAGTGTGTGAACATGAGAAAGAGTGAGAGGGGGGGCGCTAGAGCGCGGCCAAGATGGCAGCTCTGATGTAAGCTCCACTGCGCACCCATAAATTAATCCTCTTAAATCTTCGCCAGGGGCCATCCAACCTAGTTAAGACAACTCTGGCACTCCTGAGGGCACCCGCACTAGCCCGCATCTCCCATCTGTGACGAGTCCTGCCGTGGGCTGAGGGGTGCGCGACAAACGCACTCAGGAAAGACCCGCCAAATGATCCCGCTACGGCCGCCGCCTTCCAGCCCAGACAACGCCGAGGGAAGACCGGGTGCTGGGAAACACCAACCCCAAACGTCTTATCTACGACACGGGAGCCCTCATCAAATCGCTGCGTCACAGCCTTCTCCTCCAAGCCCGGGGGTTTTGCCTCCGGGGGAGCGCTGGCCTCCTGCTTCCTGTCTGCGGCGCCGGGGTTCCGCCGTGGGCTGAAAGGTACACGGACCACACAGGGAAAGACCCGCCAGGCTGCCGCGCCAGGGCCACTACCTCCTAGCCAAGTCCACACCATCATCGACTGGCAAGTGGCAGAGCGCGGAGGCGGGGCTGTGGCGACTGAGCACCGCCCCCAGCCGCGGCACGGCAGTCCCAAGTGATTTCTGCGAGCCGCACAGAACAGGCGTCCCCGTGAGAGGGCCCCCATGACAAGCAGGCCCGGATCCCAGCTTTCAGTGTACCGCGGCGAGGACCGCCCCACGGTAACCCGCCGCCACCGTTACCACCCGGGGGCCGGCCTCAGAGTATGCAGAGAGGGTGCTGAGCCTTCGGTCTGCAGAAGGCCCGCAGCGGGAGCCGGAGGCAGATGCGGCGGAGCAGTGGCCTTGGAGGTGCAGAAGGTGAGCCATCCGCACCCCTCATCAATTAGGCCCTCCATTCACTGGGGCAACGCACATTGGGTTCCAGGCCCCGTGGAGCTACCCCCCAAGCTAACCTAAGACCGTGGCACAGGACACAATCCTGGGGACATTGGCAGACTCGAGGACCTCCACTACATAGCGTCCCAGGCACAAACTTAGGAGCTCAATAGCCACTCTGCCAGTCGGGCCAGTCGGGCACCCGAGCACAGGGTGAGATGGGAGCCTCCTCTCTTGGGCCGCGCACCAACCACGAGACTCCCCCGCAGGTGGGGTCCTGAAACATCCCGCTTAGCCGGAGTCCCGACTCAAGCACCAGCAACCTCAGTCTTTCAGACAACGCATCCAGAACAGGCTGCCCCTTTGTTTTGGATACCAGACGAGGCACTCTTGTAGCCAACGAACCCAGGCACCGGAGGTTCCCTCACACAAGGTGGCAAACCACACTGAGCTTGCGCCCTGCAATATCCATCCAACGCATCCTGGTGAACGACCAAATAGTGGGGCTATTAATCAAGAGCAGAAATAATCGGCTGGAAAACAATTGCGCCTCTGGGATGGGGAAGTCTGATAAGTCTCAGAGAAAGCTGACATTCGAGTCTGGGACCATAATCAAAACCCCCAAAACAATCGCCCAAGCAGCAAGCCCCGAGATGGCCCAACAACACGTTGACGGTCACGCCCAGGACAGCGACATCAGAGGGATTCTCCTTGAATTGAAAGCTGGTATAGCAAATTAGACACCCTCTCCACTAAAGTCGATTTACTACAGCATCGCCTGGATAAACATGGCGACAGACTCGACACTGCCGAGCAACGGATCTCCGACCTCGAAGACAACTCATCCTCAATATCCAACAGGGTAGTGGCATTGGAAACCTAAATGAAAGCCGTCATCGCCAAATACGAGGACCTTGAAGGTCGCTCCCACCGGAACAATATTAGGATTCTAGGGGTGAGAGAACAGCAAACGACTAGGAAAGTGGAAGACTTTGTGGAAAACTTATGCAAGGAGCTGTTTGGAGCCCCTGCGTTTTCCAACATGTTCATGGTTGAGAGAGCCCACAGAGTACCCACTAGTCGGCCCATTCCCGTAACGGCCCAATGCCCGATCATAGCCAAAATACTCAACTC
This sequence comes from Ambystoma mexicanum, assembly GCF_040938575.1. NCBI lineage: Eukaryota > Metazoa > Chordata > Amphibia > Caudata > Ambystomatidae > Ambystoma > Ambystoma mexicanum. Next base: position 1,024,561,510 of record NC_090941.1, on the reverse strand, counting down.
CAAGGACCGCGACACAATCCTGCGCCTTGCAAGGGAGAAAGGACGGCTACAATATGACGGTGATGATGTCCAGTTATTTCCTGACTTCTCCCCTGCTGTTCAGACACAATGCAAGACCTTTGCCGGAGTGAAACGCTGACTGCAGGAGAACCAAATGCTCTATTCCATGCTTTTTCCCGCTAAACTACGGATTCAACACGGAGGCAAATCACAATTCTTTAATTCCCCCGAGGAGGCAAATACCATTTTAGACATGCTCGGATGCAGACAATCCAGTAATAACCCGAGACCTCCTGGCAGAGACCGTGCAGGCAGGGATCCACCGTGATGGTCGAACCTGCACACAATTGGGCGCGGTATGCCACGACAGAGTGCCCCTGGCTTTTGGGAAATCGTGATGGATTCTGGGGTGCGCTGGCTCCTGGAAGTTCACTGGCGCCCCAAGCGCAGCTATGTTTGGATTTTTGTTTATTGGGAGGGGATATCAGACGGGCAAGTTGGGGGTTGCCCGCGTTGGGGAGGGATTCCGTTCACAAATGTTTTGGAGAGGTGCTCACCAGGGGACTGCGCCCCACCGCCCGCGACCTCCCGACCGGCGCAGCAAATACTACTTCCATCTTAGAGAGCGAGTATATGTACTCCCTGAATCAATAAGGAGGCTTAATTTAGGCGTCCACATACACGCCCAAGAGCTAGATCAACAACCCATCTACTACTGCCATTCAAGTTGGCTACCTGGAACATTAGAGGGGGCAATAACCTGACTAAAACGAGGAAAATGTCACAATATCTTCAGAGGCACAAGGTGGACGTTGCCCTGATTCAAGAAACCCATCTTCTTCCAGGTTCGGAGAATCGCTGGGCCCGGGACTGGGGCTGCCATAGGTACTTTGTCTCGTACTCCTCGTACTCCAGAGGAGTGGCGATCCTAATAAACAGATCCTTGAAATTCAAATTAATATCGCGTAACAAAGATGCAGAGGGGAGGACACTCCTGATATGGGGGATCCTGGAAAATATTGAGGTTATTATTGTAAACTCCTACGGGCCAAACAGTGATGGACCCAACAATTTTAACTGGGTGATGACAAACCTGGGAGATGCAAGGTCCGCAACAATTATATGGAGAGGCGACATGAATACCACACTTGACCAACGGCTAGACAGGTCGAACCCCTCAGCAATAACTCTGCCAAAAGCAGCCCTCCAAATCCTCGAAATCTGCAAAGCATACGACCTGGTGGACGTTTCGAGATGCCAACACAGAGAGTCCCAGGACTACACGTTCCACTCCTGGGTTCACCAAACCAGTTCCCACCTGGACTATATATTGGTCTCCGCACACAGCAAAGTCCAATGGAAACAGTGTCAAATTCTGCCCAGATCAATGTCAGACCACTCACCAGTCACAATTGTGTGTTCCCCACAAGATCCATCGGAAGGGAGACGACACTGGAGATTTAAGCCGGGCTCCCTTCAGGACCAGGTATTCGCAGATGAACTGTGTTCAGAGATCTTATCCTTCCTCGAACTCAATCAAGGCTCCGTGACTTCAGCCGGGACATTGTGGGAGTCCCTGAATTGCTACGTAAGGGGGATCTGCTTAACTAAAGAACAGGGAATTCTGAAACAGATCAGACACAAACTGTCCCTATGCGAGACCCGGCTAAAGGAGCTAGAACACCTACTTGACACGTTGTCAGAATCACGCAATCTAGCCTCACTGAAGCAGGAACTAGAAAAATGTAAAGTTTTAGCAGACCGCGAACTGAAATTCCTTTCGCGAGGGCACCACATCCGCCAATACGGAGAAGGACAAAAACTAGGTGCCCTTCTCGCAAGGTTGATAGCAGCTGACTGGAAACCTACAGCGATCGGACAGATACGAGATCCACAAGGTACGCTAGTCCACACCGACAAAGAAATAGTCAAATCCTTTCGTGCCTTCTATCAGACACTATACAGCTCCAACTACACAGCGAATCAAGAAGAACTAGTGAACTATTTAGAGGAAATAGAACTATACTGGGTAAACTCTGCATTACGGGAACCACTAAATCAACCCATCTCGTTAGAAGAAATCCTGCAGGCGATTAAAGGTCTCCCGAATACCACAGCCCCTGGTCCTGACGGATTAATCGGTGAGTTTTACAAAGCGTTCGCACCCATTCTTGCACCCTTATTGCTGCAAGTCTATGAGGAGGCCGTTGAGTCTGGTTCCCCGACCCTTAACAAAGCAAATGTGATCCTCCTGCATAAAACCCACAAAAGCCCGGAGGAATGCAGTTGTTATAGACCAATCTCGTTAATCAATCTGGACAATAATATATTAGCCAGAATCCTGGCCGCTAGACTCATTCCTCTGATGCCCGCATTGATACTCGCAGACCAGGCTGGGTTTATTCCAGGCCGCAATACTACCTTTGGCATCAGACGTATGTTCGGTGTCATGGAAGCACTAGACCCAACGCAGCAAGCAGTAGCAGCTCTATTAGATGCCGAAAAGGCATTTGATTCTATCGAATGGCCCTACATCTTTAAGGTTCTGGAACGTATGGGCCTTCGTAAACTCTTTCTCAGGCTGACAACCCTCCTGTTCACCCAACCTCGATCACACATAACTATGGGTAAAATGAGATCATCGGCGATCCACCTCCAGTGGGGGACCAGGCAGGGATGCCCCTTATCTTCTCTGTTGTTTGCACTTGTGATGGAGCCCCTCGCATCCAACTGTCATGATGCCTACCTCCAAGGAGCCAGGTCCGACCCAGCAACCCCAGAGGCAGGCATCATTTCCCCCAGGGGAGTGCCAGCGGGCCCAAGCTGGAGCCCTTTGGACGCAGTCCTGGCGCCTTAGGCGCCAGGTTCATGTTGGACCCCTGTCCTGGCGCCTTAGGCGCCAGGCTCATAAAGCTAGACATGTGTTCAAGTGTTTTAATGTGCACTTACCTGATGCAGACCATGCTGCCACATCCAGGCCCTCTTGAGGCCTGAATGGAACTACTTTACCTGTGGGATTACTTTCCACCCGGGTGTGGTCGGGGAAGGATACATACCTGATCGGAGGAAGGATACACACTTGGAACTTCTTCCAAAGCTATTTATACCACACCCGATCAGCAACTCACACTTCGCGTTGTTCTGCTCCTCGCAGCTGGACACTCACCGTGTCAGCTCCTGCATCTGGACCTCAGCCACGCCTGTCAGTATCCTGGGTCACCTGCAAAGGGAGGCAAAATACCTTACCTGCTAAATCAGCACCACAGAGGCATCACACCGACGATCCTGAAAAGGAAGACATCATTTTAAAAGCATTTCGCTACGATCGCTGCAGCACTGCATTTCACTCACCTTTCCTGGACGCCACCATCTTCAGCAGCGATCATCCGGATCCACAGCCACTTCCCAGAACCTAGAGAGAAAGACAAGAACAAGGTGAGAGAAGGAAGGTTCTCTCACCTTGTTCTTGGTTCTCTCAAGGCTGGACTACTGCAACAGCCTCTATCTTAATCTGCCTGCCTCCACTCTCCGCCCTCTGCAACTTATCCAGAACAGAACTGCGAGACTTGTCCTTGGCCTCAAGCCCAGGGACCGTATCTCTCCAGGACTGAAATCTCTTCACTGGCTCCCAGTGGCTGCGAGGATTAAGTTCAAAACCCTCTGCATTGTCCACAAGGCCTTCTGGGGCCTGGGGCCTAAATACCTTCAACTCTCTCTTCCTAAATATCTTCCTTCACGAGCCCTTCGCTCATCCGTCTCCAACTCCCTCATGGTCAGCCGCTTCTCTAAGCAACGAGCTGGGGGTAGATCTCTCTCCGCAGCAGGGGCCTCCCTCTGGAACAGCCTTCCTGCCTCCCTGAAACTTGAGGAGAACCATCTCCGGTTCCGGAAGCACCTCAAAACCTTCCTCTTCGCTTCTGCCTTCTCTCTCCCTCTCCCCTGCTAAACCTTCTCAACTCCCCACTGAATTCTGCACTAAACCTGCATCTGGGCCACTCTCAGCGACCTCGGTCCAGGGCCCAGCCACTCTCCACTTGCACTGCCTCCCTGGCTCCCCCTGCACTGTGGGACTGTCACTGTATCCCTACAGCCCCCTTCCCTGCACTTCCCAGCACTTGCTCTGCACTTACCTCGCACTTGCCACCAGCTGGCCCTTTTTATTTATCATTTATTATTTATTTTTTATTACGCTACTTACCTTGTACTGCACTTTCCCCCCACCTCCTCCCCCTCCCCCCTTACCTCTGCACTTGCGCGATCTGAATGACACCTGGCCTAGTAGGATCGTTTGTCTGTCTTCCCCTTGTTTCCCTCCCTCCCTGCCTCGTCGCGCCTTGAAACACTTGTGTATAGGCGCGTTACAAATACCATATCATATCATATCAAGGGAATAGGAAAAGCTCAGTTTCCTTCTAAGTCTTACCTGTTGGGTCATTCCCATTTCATTTCGGGTCTTGCCGCTTCCAGGCATCCGGACCCCAGCCCCTATGGGGAAAAAAGACAAAGACATTGAATGAGCGAATGCAAAGACATTACCCGAGCGCTCATCCAGAACTTACCTGTCATTTACTGGAACTGCACGCATCACTTCGGGTCGGCGCCATATCTCCGGCATTCTGAACCCCGGCCCCTAAGGGGAAAAAGATAATGAACATTATTATTAAGCTTGGACTTTTGAACTTGCAACAGAACTTTTACAGAGCCTTACCTGAATAGTCAAGCTTACCTGAACTCCCATAAACCTCAATCCAGTGAAGTAACTGGGTTTCAACGCGCCCCTGCATCAGAAGCAGGATGGAGAGCTCATCCTTCCTGACCCTAAAGTGAGACTTCACGGGGAATCGTGGAAGGGTATCGTGGAGGGTTGGAAGAGAGTGGGAGGCTTGAGCATAACTCAGTCAGTAGGTAATACTCCCTTTTCACGCACAGGGGAATATTCCTGCGAGCCGGAGAAGCCAGAGTAGAGGGGCCCTTCCTGTCCATCTTCAGAGTCCTGCGCTTCACCATTGAAGAAGCATCAGCACTCGAAGCCAGACCTGCGCCTCTGTGGGAATCAGGTGAGCGTTACAGAACGCGAAGCCTACTCACAATTTCCCACCCGGGCGCTATGGAGACTTCCAAGACTGACCAGCTGGCCCAGCTTTTGGGGGAATTACGGGCGGAGGTGCACTCAGCCCACCAGGAGACTAACGCTCTCAAAAGAGAACTGATCTTATCCAAGGAAAGAACAGATGACCTAGCCAAAAGGTTATTACAGGCCCAGGCAGGGCACACTCCTTTACCTAATTCCGGAGACATTTCCACATCAATGGGTTTGAGTAACCCGGTACAAATTAATCTACCTGGACACATGCCTTTGGCCCCGCCTGAACGTTTTGCGCGGGATCCCAAGAAATATGCTGTCTTTATGAACTAATGTCGTTTACACTTTCTGTGCAGACCCGGAGCCTTCCCTAACGAGCAGACCAAGGTAGCCTTTATACTATCTTACCTCAGTGGCAGTGCTGCCGATTGGTCTATTCCATTGGTAAATCAGGGTGATCCCATTCTCCAGGATTTTCAGGGCTTCCAGGCCAGCATGGAAAGATTGTTCGCTCAACACTCTCAAGGACAGGCCCTTGATAATGAACTGCTATCCTTACGACAAGGTAATCAGGATCTTCTGTCCTACATTGCCACCTTTAACAGACTGGTTGTGGAAACTGGATGGCCAGAAAACAAAAGGATCACATTGTTTCATCGAGGCCTGCGCGGAGAGCTAAAGGATGTTCTAGCTCAGATAGTAAACCCACCCCAGGTCTGCGCAGACTACATAGACTTGGTGGTTCAACTTGATCACAGACTTCAAAATAGAAAAGCAGATCGGTTCAAGTATGAAAACCGAGTACCGATCAAAACCCACGCTAACTCCAAGAGTACCGATGTATCTGAACCTATGCAAATCGGTGGCGTTAAAGGACCATTAACGCAGAAAGAACGAGAGAGAGAGAAGGCGGCAAATGCAACTTTGTCTGTATTGCGGGACTTCCGGTCACTTTCTTCGAAATTGTCCAGTTAAACCACTTAAGAAGGTGGTTGGAGCTACTGATAACGAATTATTGACACCTGATTCGGGAAACGACCTAGCCCGACAAGCGTAGGGGTCCGCTTGCCGAGCTTGAAAACTAACTTTTTGACCTCGCATTTTGTCATGCCAATGGTGCTCGGGAACCCAAAACAGCCTCAGCAGTTGCATGCTATAAGAGCATACATCGACAGTGGAGCTATTGGAAATTACATAGACCGTGAATTGGCTTCCAGGATCAAGCTTCCTCTCCGCCCGAAAGTAACCCAAGATGTCATTACTACAGTAGATGGAACCGAAATAGCCTCAGGGCCAGTAACGCATTCCACTGTTGAAGTGACTCTGGTGGGTCAGGATGGACATCGGGAAGCAATCGTGTTTGATGTGATCAAGGCCCCACAATTTCAAGTAATTCTTGGAATTCCTTGGTTAGAAACACATAATCCCAGAATTGACTGGCGAGCAAAGAAGATAAGTTTTCCTGATTGTGAACCAACTTGTTATTCAAGAAATCCAGCTATGGGTCTAGCCTCAGCAACTTCCACCCCTGTACAGCTACCGTCAGAATACCAAGAATTCCAAGACGTTTTTCAGAAAGAACAGGCTATCACGTTACCTCCCCATCGGTCTTATGATTGCCAAATCGATCTGGTACCCAATGCTCACCTACCTTGTAGTAGGATTTATGCTCTTACGGAACCTGAGAACCTGCATTTGCATCAGTATTTAGATCAGTACCTAGCCAATGGTTTTATTCGCCCGTCCAAGTCTCCTGTCTCTTCAGCTCTGTTCTTCGTGCCGAAAAAAGAAGGCGACCTTAGAACGTGTATAGACTATCGCGCCCTAAATCAAATAACGATTAAGAATCGTTATCCTCTGCCCTTGATCCCTGAGCTTATCGACCAGGTGAAAGACGCTTGTGTGTACACCAAGTTAGATCTCTGAGGAGCTTATCACCTGGTGCGCATAAAAGAAGGCGACAAATGGAAGACTGCATTCCGCACCAAATTTGGGCTCTTCGAGTATCAGGTGATGCCCTTCGGGTTGTGCAATGCACCTGCCGCTTTTCAGTACTTTATGAATGATGTTCTTCGGGAACTTATCGATGTCTGTGTCATTGTTTACATTGACGACATCCTGGTGTACTCTTCTTCAGAATCTGATCACAGAAAACATGTTAGGGCAGTTCTTGAGAAATTGCGCCAGCACAGACTATTTGCAAAACTCGAAAAATGCGTTTTTCATACCACAGAAGTTGAGTTTCTCGGATTCATCCTGACACCTCAAGGAGTCCGAATGGACTCGCGAAAGGTGGACGCCATCCTCAAATGGACATCTCCTAGCTCGGTGAAGGGAGTTCAGAGCATGCTCGGCTTTGCCAATTTCTATCGAAGATTCATCCCGGAATTTTCCCGAACAGTCCAACCCATCACCGCTCTCCTAAAGAAAAACAAACACTTCGAATGGACTCTTGAAGCCGAACAAGCCTTCCAGGACCTGAAAACCAAATTCACCTCTGCACCTGTACTGAAACACCCGCACCCAGATCTCCCGTACATAGTGGAAACCGATGCATCCAGTTCGGCCATGGGAGCTGTCCTGTCGCAAAGAGACCCAAAAACTAACCAACTACACCCAGTGGCCTTTTGGTCCAGAAAATGTTCTCCTCCTGAAATCAACTACGCAATTACCGATAAAGAGTTACTGGCCATCAAATCTGCTTTCAAGGCTTGGCGTCACTATCTTCTCGGGGCAAGACACACCATTACCGTAATTACGGACCACAAAAACTTACAGTATTTAAAGACGGCCAAAGCTCAATCTTCACGACAATTCCGGTGGGCTCTATTCTTTGCGGAATTTGATTTTGTAATTACCTATCGCCCTGGCTGCAAGAATGGAAAAGCGGACGCCTTATCCCGGATTGGCATGGAAGAACCTAATTCGAGTTTAGAACCTGTGGCCATCATACCTGAGCAAAGAATCTTAGGCTTAACTTCATTGCACACTATTGAACACATCCAAACGCAAGTAAAACAACTTCTAGACTCTTCAACCTTACTGGAATGGAGTCAGAAGGGTTCTCATTACACCGTTAAGGATGACTTACCCTACTTCCAGGAGCGGTTGTTTCTGCCAAGTAAAGAATTGCAAGAACTTGTTATTGCCCATCATCATGAATCTTTAATGGAAGGACATCCTGGTATCGCTAAAACGGAGGAAAAAATTAAACGTCACTTCTGGTGGCCTTCTTGGAGAAAAGACATAAAGTCTTTTGTTCTGTCTTGCGGAATTTGCGCCCAAAACAAGGCTCAAAAGAAAAGGCCAGCCGGCCTACTTCAACCCTGGGATATTCCACCGGCACCATGGCACACCCTGTCAATGGACTTTATAACCGACCTGCCTCCTTGTGCTGGTTACAACACAATCCTTGTAATTGTGGACCTATTCACCAAAATGGCCCACTTTATCCCTTCTGCTTCCACCTTGGCCAAGGAATTCCTGGAGAATGTAGTTCGCATACATGGTTTCCCTTCCATATTAGTCTCGGATCGTGGAAGTCAATTTATCTCCCATTTTTGGAAGAAGTGTTGCCAACTAGCACAAATAGATGTGCGGTTATCCACCAGCCACCACCCCCAGACCGACGGACAAACCGAGAGAACCAATCAGACTCTCGCGCAATATCTTCGGTGCATGTTACACCAATCCGAGTTAAATTGGAAAGACATCCTTTGGATCGCTGAATATGCATACAACAATTCAGTGCATTCTGGAACCGGACAAACCCCCTTTTATACTTTGTATGGTCACCATCCTCGGACCTATGACCTAGATCCACCTCTGACCCTGGAAATGCCCGCAGTAAATCATCTGCATTCCACAATAAACCGAGCCTTCAAAGAAGCTGCAACTCATTTACAGCAAGCCAAGAAAAAGTATAAAGAAAACACAGATTTGCACCGGAGTAAAACTCTGCCTTACCAAGTAGGAGACCAGGTATGGCTAGCAACTAAACACTTATCCCTCAAGGGCCCGCGAACCTTCAATCCCAGATTCATAGGACCTTATCCCATCAAGGCTATAATCAACCCAGTGGCCTTTAAACTGGATCTACCGTCCAACATGCGTATACATCCAGTTTTTCATGCATCACTTTTGAAGCCCGTACAACCAGGAACCCCAAGGAGCCAGGTCCGACTCAGCAACCCCAGAGGCAGGCATCATTTCCCCCAGGGGAGTGCCAGCGGGCCCCAGCTTGGGCCCTTTGGACGCAGTCCTGGCGCCTTAGGCGCCAGGCTCATGTTGGACCCCTGTCCTGGCGCCTTAGACGCCAGGCTCATAAAGCTAGACATTTGTTCAAGTGTTTTAATGTGCACTTACCTGATGCAGACCATGCTGCCACATCCAGGCCCTCTTGAGGCCTGAATGGAACTACTTTACCTGTGGGATTACTTTCCACCCGGGTGTGGTCGGGGAAGGATACATACCTGATCGGAGGAAGGATACACACTTGGAACTTCTTCCAAAGCTATTTATACCACACCCGATCAGCAACTCACGCTTCGCGTTGTTCTGCTCCTCGCAGCTGGACGCTCACCGTGTCAGCTCCTGCATCTGGACCTCAGCCACGCCTGTCAGTATCCTGGGTCACCTGCAAAGGGAGACAAAAGACCTTACCTGCTAAATCAGCAAAAAAGGAAGACATCATTTTAAAAGCATTTCGCTACGATCGCTGCAGCGCTGCATTCCACTCACCTTTCCTGGACGCCACCATCTTCAGCAGCGATCATCCGGATTCACAGCCACTTCCCAGAACCTAGAGAGAAAGACAAGAACAAGGTGAGAGAAGGAAGGGAATAGGAAAAGCTCAGTTTCCTTCTAAGTCTTACCTGTTGTGTCATTCCCATTTCATTTCGGATCTTGCCGCTTCCAGGCATCCGGACCCCAGCCCCTATGGGGAAAAAAGACAAAGACATTGAATGAGCGAATGCAAAGACATTACCCGAGCGCTCATCCAGAACTTACCTGTCATTTACTGGAACTGCACGTATCACTTCGGGTCGGCGCCATATTTCCGGCATTCCGAACCCCGGCCCCTAAGGCGAAAAAGATAATGAACATTATTATTAAGCTTGGACTTTTGAACTTGCAACATAACTTTTACAGAGCCTTACCTGAATAGTCAAGCTTACCTGAACTCCCATAATCCTCAATCCAGTGAAGAAACTGGGTTTCAAGGCGCCCCTGCATCAGAAGCAGGATGGAGAGCTCATCCTTCCTGACCCTAAGGTGAGACTTCACGGGGAATCGTGGAAGGGTATCGTGGAGGGTTGGAAGAGAGTGGGAGGCTTGAGCATAACTCAGTCAGTAGGTAATACTCCCTTTTCACGCACAGGGGAATATTCCTGCGAGCCGGAGAAGCCAGAGTAGAGGGGCCCTTCCTGTCCATCTTCAGAGTCCTGCGCTTCACCATTGAAGAAGCATCAGCACTCGAAGCCAGACCTGCGCCTCCGTGGGAATCAAGTGAGCATTACACCAACCTCCGAGCAAAACACATAAATAGGGGCCTTGCCTTTGGCCCACACGAATTAATAATGTCCCTATACGCCGATGACATTGCCCTTTATATCCGCGACCCCGTCGAGAATCTGAACCCGATTATTTGGGATATCATTCAATTCGGTAAATTCTCTGGCCTAAGAATCAATAATAGTAAGTCGATCATATTCCCACTAACCCCGGAACCCTGGGAGTTCCCAGACGACTATGGCTTCAAATGGGAATACACAAACGTAAGATACCTGGGTGTCCAAATGGCTAGAGACCACACTAACCTCTTTCAAGATAATTATGGGCAACTGAGTCCCTACGAGAGAAAGTCAACAGATGGAAGTCATTACCACTCACACTCTGGGGGCAGGTGTCACTAGTCGAAATGGTAATACTCCCTAAACTCCTGCATCTTTTCACAAATCTTCCCCTACTGGTGCCCCAGAGACACCTGCGGAACCTGAGACGCTTGGTTTTAGGACTGATTTGGGCAGGTAAGCCAGCCGGAATAGCCTACAAGTCACTGATTCAGCCAGTGACGAGGGGAGGCATGGCACTCCCAGACTTAGAATGTTATTATTGGGCAGCAGAGGCCCAGTTCTTGGGCCACTGGTACGCAACGCAATTTATCCGTTCCCACGTCTAACTTGAGCACGCTCTCGCATCCTCCAACCTGCTCAGAGCCGTGATCTTTGGCTGAACTCACACTTCCCACACCACCATAAATACAGTGCTCTCTACCATAGAAATCTGGAAGAAGATAGCACAGAGATATGACATCCAAACCGGGTTCTTCCCTCTCCTCCCAATAAGATTAATTCCTGGAATTTCCCTGACTACAGAGAAAGTCTACCTAAATTGGACAGGCAAGCTAAAATTGAAATCCATGGGTGACATATTTACCGAGGGGAAATTCCTCACACCCCAACAGGCTAGATCTTGGGGGGCTTCCACCGCTCTCGACACATTTGTCTACTTCCGTCTCAGACACGCTCTCGTATGTGAACGCCTCATAAATGTAGATATGTCAATGCAGTGTCTCTGTTAAGAGAAGAGAAAATACTCTGAGCATGACTGTGCGCGGCTTAGTAGCCTCGTCACCAAGGAGATATCGGCGCCGTCTGTCGTCCATGATTGGACAAAACCGACGTGCCTCCGGCCCCACCTCCTCGCGTGAGCGTGGGGGCGGGATATTGTGTCACCTAGGTAACGTATCGTCATCGCGAGGTCACTTTCGATCCGTAAAAAACACTTACAATCAGGTACAAAGGTCCACATATGCATTTTCATCATCAAATCTACATTGGGCAGTATAAAAGTTCTACTGTCGTGTGGCTTTCATCTGTGCACCCACCCAGGCCGTTATGTAGTTGCATACCTTGCTGTTTGTCACTGTGGTTTCATCGGTGCAATGTGTCCAGATGGGGACAATTATAAATTATACATTTAGCATCTCGTTACTAATCGGCACTCTTTGCTTGTTTACAAAACTTCATGATTCTCTCAATGCAAGGTAAATCGACCAGTCGATAATCGTTGCATTATCATTAAACTGCTATACCGACACCCATCTTGTCCAAAGGGCATACCTATTACATCCAAAGGGAAAAAAAACCATTGTATAGATAAAATTGTGTACTAAAAAAGGTTACTGTTACATCTAGTGTGTGCATTACATTAGAGGTAGTTCAAAAAGAGGAACCTCACATGAATCTACAGCAAAGACTTGAACAAGAGAATCATTTTGGATAGACTGCCTTGGAAACCTTACACCTAAAGGGCTCAATGAAGAGATCAATTTTGCTTGCTTTCTCTAATGTAATGCACACACTAAATGTAACACCAAGGTGCATAATTATAGTTATAATTGGTTATTTATAACGTGCTTAATATCCAGAGGTTTCTAAGCGCGGACCCGGGGATCGAACCTTTGTTGCTCCGCATTGTCTTGCTTCCAAGACAAGCATGTTGCCCCTGAGCTATCCTCCAAAAAATCCTGTCTGCTTTTGTTATTAGGGACTGAAAGCTCCTCCCCTTGCGTGCACTGGACGTGGCGTATGGTGGCGATCTTGTGGATGGCAGATTTCATTGGTGGTATGCTTGTGCTGGTTGGCAAAGTCTTCCTCCTTCAGTGATCCCATACAGACCATGGTGGAATACGACAACTGACAAATATGCTCATACAAAGGTAGTAGGATTATTTAGAGGAGATGTGGGGGTGCTTCAATTCAACACAATTGCACAAGCACGTCACACCTACCCTATCACCACCACACGGCTACCAAACAGAACACACCTCTGACCTGGCTGCAGACCCATCCTCGGCTTCTCATTCTCACAGACCCCAAATTTTCTTCTGTGGGTAAGTGTAAGGGAAGCATGGCATCAAAAGCAAGACAGACACAAAAGATACATTTGGAAAACCTCGATTGTTCTTGAAAAAGGGATTGGAAGAATGCCGATCTTGCCCTACGTCTAGGATGGGAACACACTCGACCATCAATATAATAAATAACACAGCCCTAGTAGAGTCTTTCAAAACAAAATGGCCTATGGGAACAAAACCTAATCCCAGCCGTTACTCTCATGTAACAAAATATGTGTGGGGAAAATGTACATGCAAAAGAAGTAATGTGCAAAACTATAAGGAATCAATGTGTCTGAGACAGCTCTCCTCCCCAGGTTCAGGCAGCATGGAATAAAGCAATCTCTGTAGGCAGGATGACACACTCTGGCTCAGGTTCTTCAAAATTAAAGGCAGTTCATAACGTGCATTGAGGCCGGTCTCCCTCAGTCAGGCTCAGGCCGTTTCAAAACACAAAGTTCACGGCGGTCTCCATCAGTAGGGCTCGGACCTTTCAAAGTACAAAATTCACGTGTATCCCCCTCTGCCGGGCTCAGACCTCATGTGGGTCCCCCTCTGTCGGAGTCAGACCCAAATGTTCAACATTGGTCCCCTTCTGCCGGGCTCTGACCTCAAAATGAAATTCACATAGGTCCCCGTCTGTCGGGTTTAGACCTCTTTAAACAATGTCCAACAGGACTTGCAAGGGGGCTCCCTTCCCCAAGCTTTCTTACACTTCGGGTCCCCTTCAGCAGGGCTCAGATCAATTTCGGGGGTCAAAGACTTTGGAATGTGCATGGCTTTCTTTACAGACCTCTGCAGGACCACTTCGACTAACAGAACATGGGTCAACTCTCTTTAACACACACCGGTCTCTCAGGTCACTTGCCAACTCACTGGCTGTGTGCGTCTTCCTTCTTGTTTCTGCAGTTTTCCACGAGTCAAGGTTAATACCACAGGCTTGGCCTCGCCTCCCCAACTCTGCCGTTCACCCAGTCATCCTTGAAGCACAATTCAGTTTCCTTGTTTTTTTCCAGGGGTTTCCCTCGATCAGGCTCTGACCCCTCCTTAAAGTTCACACATGGGTCTGCCCCAGCCGGTCTGGGAAAAATCCTGGTAAAAGTGGTGGTAATACTGTGACTGCCACTTTTCTCAGACTGGCAAACTACAGTTTTGCCAGTGGGGGTTCCCAGATTTACCTCCAGCCAAGAGCTGGAGGTAAATTAGGCCCCCCCCTAGCAAAAAACAGCCAGTATTTCCGGCAACCCCCTCCATGGAGTTCTATTGGACTCCATGGAATGGGGATTTATCACCCTTTCTGCCACGTGTAATATCCTGGTAGTTCCGGCATATCAGGCGGTGGAAACGGTAGGTCAGTTTGCCGGTATCCCACCAGAATTACCAGCGGAATACCGGCAAAATTGTTATGAGAGCCTATGTCTTGGCCATATCAGTCAGCCCACATTGTAAGAAGTGCGACTGACATGCATGAGAAAAGGCATGAAGGGAATGTGAAGTTTACTCGTGTAGGCTCGGGGGAGACTGATAATATGAACCTAGATTGGATTTGTGTGGCTGGCAGTCAAGGGGTTGTGTGCCTTATGTCAGGGGTACACATGCCAGGGAACTCTCTAAGTGCGGGAGCTGCAACCTTTGGATCTCCAGATGTCTTGGACTGCAGCTTTTATCCCCTTTAGCCAGCATAGTCAATGGTAAGGGACCATGGGAGTTGTAGTCAAAAACTTCTGGGGAGCCATTGGTTGTACACTCCTAGGTCAAGCCTGAGTCTTAATGGTGTGTAGTGTAATCTTAGTGTCTAGTACAGGATAATGTTCTCAATGATGCTCACAATTACTATTGTCTTTTTGTCTGCCTTTGGTCCCCTTTTCAAGTGTGTAACCCCTTTAGAGTTTCTTTTCTGGGAGAGAAATATCTTTTTGATAGCTAATGCAGCACTCATTCTACTTTGCTTTCCAGTCATACTGAGGGCGGGGGTCAAGGTGCAGTATATGTGCTTTTGTCAATGCCGTGGTGTGGATCAAAACTTAACTTGCATCCTCTTCTTTCTGCTTCTCTGTTTTCCCTCTGACCGGTGGGCCCGGCGGGCAGGTGGAGCTGATCAAGGCCCCCTCGGACGAGGTGATCCCTCAGCTTAAGGAGAAGTACGGCGTGCAGAAACTCGATTTTGTGTTCATAGACCACTGGAAGCGCTTCTACCTGCGCGACCTGCAGCTGCTGGAGGAGCACGACCTGCTGCAGGAGGGCACCATCATACTGGCCGACAATGTTATTTTCCCCGGGGCCCCCCATTTCCTGCAGTACGTCAAGTCTTGTGGCAAATACCAGTGCAAAGTCCACCGCACCAGCTTGGAATACTTCCGCTCCATCCGGGACGGGATGGCCGAGCTCTCCTACACCAAGCTGCTCTGAAGTGGACCAGGGGTGCCTGTTGAGGCGGGAAGTCACCCTAGCATCTTCTTGACAAAATCCTTCTTGTTTCATGTATCGATGGACACAGATGGGTGCAGTGTTCCCATGTGTGGTTGACCTGGAGTACAGTGGTCTATGCTGCATGAATGTTGCCTTATGTAAACTGGAAGCTGCCTGACATATGAGCAGATGTACTGAGCTCCCTTTGGGCAAGTGAAAAATAATTGGACAGTTGCAAGCCCCTTCTTGCCAACCGTCTCTTGCTACGCCTTGTAAGCGGGACATGCTTAACCAGTTTTTGTTTTTTGATTGGTGAACTTGGCAGCTCTCTGATCTCGGTTGACTAGGATACATTTTCACTTAAAGATTCCAATTCCGGATCCCCGATAATTAACGGGTAAATGAAAAGTAGCAAAGTTTAGCCTGTGTAACCTTTTTTTAATGACTTTGGGGAAAAAAATGAACTTAAATGGCAATGCAACTCCTAAATGATTGTGATCTTTAAATAACAACAGCCTAGCTGGATCTCTTTAATCCATGTATTGTAGCAGGGATCCGCCTTGTCTCTGTCCCTGTTTAACATCTACATACAGCCTCTTGTTTTGCTCATCCACACCCACGGCTTCCGCTGCAACTCCTATGATGATGACACTCAAATCATCGTCCAACTGGACTTCGGCCAGCCGGACACAGCATCTCAGTTTAGGGGTTGCCTGGCGGCTGTGGGTACATGGATGGGCAGCAACTGGCTGAAACTGAATGGAATCAAGACAGGGGTATTGGTGGTTTATCCCCCTAACAGTCCTCGCTCTGGCCCTCTTTTCTCTTCTGCTTGGTCCTCAGCCGTTTGGCCCTCAGAGTTAGACCTTTTTCCTTCCCCGGTATCTGAGGTAAAAAATGTAGGCTTCAAATTCCTGTCATCTCTATCTACTGCAGTACAGGTTGGTGCTGTCTGTAAGGCTTGCTACTTTCAGTTAAGAGTTATCTTAAAGGTTCTGCCCTTCCTTCCCAGTCATCTGTGCTCTTTGGTGGTTGCCTCTTACCCTTAGCCGATTAGACTATTGTAATGCTCTATTCCTTGCCCAACCTTTGTATTTATTTCACTGCCTGCAAATGCTTCAAAATCTGGCAGCCGGTATAGCCACTGATACCTTGTATGGCTGCCATATCTCAGCTGTACTTTGCACGCTTCACTGGTTGCCGGTCCAAAAAGGATTCAGTTTTAAGTCTCTATACATTGTCCATCAAGCCTTCTATGGCCACGGGGCAGAATACTTGCAGGAAAAGTTCTGTCCATATGCTCCAATGCACCCCCCGCGCTCTCAGAATGCTCAACTTCCTCCTGTTGTGCATTTCCTCCTGAACAGAACGGGGGGCACGCTCCTTTTCTATCGCAGCGGCTACGTTTTGGAACTCACTGCCTTCTAACCTTCACGCCATAGAAGATCATCTTGTTTTAAGGCACGCCGTGGAGATGCACTTGTTTTAGGCTACATTGCCCCTGTTGTATTCTCCAGCACTAAGATGCCTCTGATGGATGCACACTTTATAAAAACCTAATTCAATCAATCATGGTCAGATAATAAAAAGCACTTTAAAAGTGCTTTGATGTGGGGTTTCCTGCCAGGCCATCCTTTCCTCAAAATGACCCTCAGTGCCGCATGACACCATAAGCTGCACCCTTGAAGAGAGGTGATCCCAGGAGTCATGCGCTGTGCAGACTCTGTTTCAGGATGTGAAAGAAGGAAATGACTGGCACAGATCCCTCATGAAAGGACCTTGAAAGTGTTTTTGTAAAACCTGACATGTCCTAAAAAAACAATATCAAGAAAAACCCTGGTAACACATCCAGCAACTTAAAAAGATATACAACTAGAGTGGCCATTTAATACAGCATGGATATTATTCTCTGACTGATATGGCGATTTAAACCTAAATGTTCTAGATTGGGGTCAGGAGAATTCATTGAGTTAAAGAACTCACTGCAAGCATTTACTCTTTGAGCACAGTAGACGGTGGTCGACCCATGGCTCAGCAGGTGGTCTGGAAAACCCATGCACACCTGTCGTACCAGAAGCTTTACTTTGTTGTGTTTTGTGATGAGAATTGTTTTGGCGGTGTCCCCACTCCTTGGTCCTTCTTCCTCCTGGATGTGCCCTTTTCAGCCATGCCCCAAACTCTCTGTTGCTTTTCAATACAATGTTCTTCTGCTTTTGTGCCGTCATGTAAGCTCTGACATAGCTAAATTCTAATACTGATAATTAATAGAAGATGATGGAGCTATAGACATTATGTACTTCGGTTAGGTGGAGGGATTTATTGCCTATAATATCGGACAAGCTGGGCACCTTACTCTTACCTTCTTCAGGACAGATACCACAGTTCAATGAAGACAGGGAAGTCACATATCATGAGAATTAATGTTTATTTTATTTATTTTTTAGAGTCTCGTAACACGCTTCATTGCAGTTAATATTGCTTTATGTGCAGGGGAGGGGGATGAGAGAATGGTGGCATTCATAGCTAAGCTCAATGACAGCATTCCTTATGTTGACTGAAGGAGGAAAAGAATGGAGAGGGGAAAGGGTGGACAGAGTGGAAGAGGCCTTCATGAGAAAACCATATGAGAATATTCCAGAGAGACTCAACGCTCCCTCGCTGTCTGCTCCCAGCTCATAGATCTGGTAAAAAGCTGGAAAAGACTGTATCAAACACTTGAAGATATAAGGGCATGGCCAGAAGGGCAGGCTCTTAGGCATGCTGTGGCTGAGAGTACTGAGCTGGCATCATGTAGATGTGCTTTACCTCCAAGTATACCTTTTTCAAACTGAGCAGAGGAGCGCGGGGGAGGGCATGGTTGGTTGTTGCTAACAGGACAGGGAAGCTGAATTGGTGAAACAAGAGACTGGGACAAGCGGTTGATAGTGTGACACACTGTGTTGTGTTTCATTGTTGTGCACAACACTCGGCTGGGGTTAAGGTGAAATAAACCATTAAGGATATACATACCTGGATGTTGTTTCACCTACCACCCACTGAGAGACCTCCTTGCGATGAGGCCTGTTAATGTTTTTTGTGTTCAGACCTCAATAAAAACATGGAAAGATGGTGACGTGCATGTATGTCCTTTTATTGGTGGCGGGATTCCATGGCAGCTGTTTCTCTCTCAAGATGGCAGCAATACAAATGTACACTCCCGCCCTAGCACCAGGTGTAAACAGGAAGAATTAAAGGGGTAGTTAATTCAGAAATTGTATTGGCCCAATAAATCGGGCATGAAAAGAGGTAATTAAGTCCACAAAAACATGGGCAGCTGTTTCCAATAGAGGCTACAGCTACTGAACATTGCATGGTTCTCATTTTTTGTTTAACTGTAAACGGTGATCTTATAATGCTGATTCTGTTCATCAATCGATTAATCCCAATCTGCATTTTTCACAGAAAGTTATTATCTTCCATCGCCGATATCTGATCGACGTACATGACATTCCATTACAGAGAAGAAATTAGATGTTTAAATATCAAATGCAACACT
The DNA here is from genome assembly GCF_040938575.1 of Ambystoma mexicanum. Classification (NCBI taxonomy): domain Eukaryota; kingdom Metazoa; phylum Chordata; class Amphibia; order Caudata; family Ambystomatidae; genus Ambystoma; species Ambystoma mexicanum. The sequence goes on along the minus strand of NC_090941.1, from coordinate 1,024,542,583 downwards.
TTCACATCCATACGTTTTCTGAACCTATAGGATGTCATGTTGCTCCTTATTACTGCAACTGCAAAAGGACAGATTGGTGTCTGGCGATCGTCAAAAATAATGGTTATCACAGACGCGTTGTTGATGATTATTGTCCAAATACGGTTGAAGAAGCCGTGGACCAGTAAACTGTACCCATGACAAGCACACATCGGTAAAATATAACTATGTAAAATCAAGAATGCAAAAATATATTTCAGTACCCAATCTATAATTGTATATAATTTATGTTAACTATCAATTTAATTTACAATGAATACGTACAATGTCTATTATTTGCGTCAAATTGAACATTCACCCGTCACAACGTGAATCATATAGCATATAGCAAGCACACTTGCTATCCTCACATGCATAAATATTATTGAAAACTTTGATTACATTGGGCCTCATTACGAGTTTCACAGTAACCCGCCGGTGCTACTGGCGGGTTGCCGCCGAACTCGTAACACCATTTCCACCACCTGATATCCCGGTATCATTGCAACATTACAAGTCCTAGTGGCCCAGGATATCAGGCGGCGGAATGTGTACTCCATGGGATTGGGGACACAGAAGCACCAGCACTGTTGCTAACAGTGCTGGTGCTTCCATGACAACTCCACCCACCGGGGCTGTAGCGCCTGGCAGGTCAGACCTGTCAGGTGCATCAGCCTAGTAAGGCAGAGTTAGAGTGTGGTGGAATTAGACACTCGGAATGAGGCCCATTGTGTCTTGTGTTTCCATTCTCCTATGTGGCGGATGACCAACCACTTCGAAAGACAGAGCTCATAATAGAAACTTAACTTTCCTATATAAGCTTTCAATATAGTGAATCCTATCAATTATTTGTGGATATTTGACACATTTTGTCCTTCAAACTGTTAGTGCTGTGGATTCAAGGATAAATAACAATGCAACCCTTCATCCAGCGTTCACAGCGTGTCAGAGGGAGTTTCGTTTTGGGAACACATGCAACAAAAATGAACAATATTAATGACAAGTTGTGCGGTGAAAAACAACAAAATATTTCAAGTATGTATGTTTATTGTTTATTCCGGTAAAACAAAGCATACCATAAAATCCCAACAAGAAATAAACAAACAACATTACAAACACAAATTCAAATTATTGGGATCAAATATGCCCCTCATAATAAAACCCTTCAAAACAAAACCACAAAGTTCAAAATTAACCAAACCTTAAAACAATGCTCTCAAAGACAAATCACGCTTTAAAAAAAAAAATCAATACAACCCACCCCACCTGTACGGATTCCGCCCGTTACAAAAAATGCATAGCTGGCTCATAACACTGAAAGCCTGAGCCCTGCAGAACTGGTTTCAATGTGTACTCCCTTATTGCTGAAAAAGCGGGGCAGAAAATAAAGAATGTGCTAAGTCTTCTTTAAGCACCCCACAGAGCACACATGATTGGTCCATGTTCTCCTCATTAGATCCAGCCGCCACCACATATCTTAAATGAATACAATTCAAATGTGCCCTAGAAACAAGAATGCCTTGAGACGACTGCTGAGCCCAGCTCAGATACTTGGGCAAACCAGGGGACTTGATGATTGAATGTTTCCTTTTGGCTGGTCTCATAAACTCCAGGGACTCTCTCTTATCCCAAATAAAATGGAGTACATTTGTCTTTGCAGATTTTACAGCCCTAATAGATGCAAAAGCAGTAGTAGAAAAGCGGTGACCCACACCCGCATCCACTAACAAAGCTTTTACATACCTAAACCAAGGGATCTTCAAATGGGTATTTCTAAGCACAAGATAGCTAATTAATTCCTGGGTCAGAATAGCTTTAGTATTCTAAAACAGTGTCTGGCAGGTAAGGATGCAACCAGATCAGCAAGAAACCAGCAACCCAGTTCTTGGTGGACTGCAAAATTGGGAGCAGACCCAGGTAGTCCCAAAATGATCTTAAAAAAGATGTTCTCAACCACCTGGATAGGTTCAATTTTGCCAAATTCTCACAGCTCCATACCATATGTTACCACAGAAGAGGCTTTGCCATGAAAAACATTGAGCACCAGCTCTATCGGCTTTGTTTTAAACTACCCCAAAGCTCTGGCTACACCCCCAGTCGCCTCTTTGAATCTTAGGGTTTGCTTCTCGACATGTACCTCAGCCCCAAAGTTCAATGAAAATCTCACATGCAGGTAATCAAAATATTCTGCCATAGGGATTAACCCTCCTTACAAAAGATAACTTTAAACCTTGGGGAACGCTTCCCCCTAAAGCACACCATGACAGATGATTTCTGGGTGTTAATCTTCAGCCCCAGAGTATCCATAAATTAGGCATACTCATTAACAAGGAACTGTAGGGACCTGAGAGTGCGAGCTAATAAAGCTGTGTCATCTGCATAAGCAAGTAAAGGAAAACGCCTATTACCCAACCTAAGAAAATCCGAGTTGGATTGCTGCACTCCACTTTGCAGAATTACCACCTCGCAGAAGAGATGATTGTCATATCAATTTGGTACTGGATGAACCCATTACTTTCGGGCGCATGTACATGCTTTCTCAAAAGGAGAAACAGGCATTGAAGGAATACCTCCAGACAAATCTTCAGAATGGACTGATTGCAGAATCTACCTCACCAGCAGGGGCCTCGTTATTTTCATCCCCAAGAAAGACACAGACGAACTTCGCCCTTGCCTGGATTATCGAGGTCTCAACAAAATCATGGTACCAGATCGGTATCCAATGCCCCCCATCCCTGATATACTAGAGGCAGTTAATGGGGCAACTGTATATACCAAGCTTGATCTCAGGGGAGAGTATCATTTGATACGGATCGCAGAAGGAGACGAGTGGAAAACTGCCTTTCGCACTCCATTCGGACATTATGAGTATCATGTGATGCCATTTGGGCTCTCAAACGCACTAACAATATTTCAAAGGTTCATGGACCATTTATTCGCTAATGTGCTACTACATTATGTAGTCATTTACTTAGATGATATTCTGGTGTTATCCACCACAGAAGAAGAGCACGTCAAGCATGTACGATTAGTCTTAGTCTTAGTTTTATCTCTACTGTAAAATGGAGAAGTGTGAATTTCATCGTTCCCAGGTTTCTTATTTTCCATCCATTTTATCAGCTCAGGGTATAGCCATGGATGCATCCATGGTATCTGCGGTGTTTGATTGGACACCAACGACTTCAGTCAAAGAAATCCAGCCTTTTGTGGGATTCACCAACTTTTATAGAAAATGAATTCCAAACTTCTCTGATACCATTTTACCAATCACAAGATTGCTGAAGAAGGATGTTCCATTCCTATGGGATTCCCACGTTTAACCATTTAAGCGTTTACAACAAGCCTTTTCCATGGAACCCATACTCATCATGCCAGATGAGAATAAGAAGTTAATTCTAGAGACAAACACTTCTCATTATGCCCTTGGAGCGATCCGAATGCAGGAATCGAATACGGGTCAAGAATCTCCTGTGGCCTATCGTTCTAAGACCTTAAGCCCTTCTGAATTAAACGATTCAGTGCTCAAAAAAGAGCTACTGGCCATTAAGAAGGCCTTCAAAGAATGAAGGCATCTCTTATTGGAGTCTAAATTTCCTATCGAAGTTCGCACTGACCACCAAAATCTGAAAGTTCTGCAATATGCCGTAATATGCCAGACCACGAACAGTAGGCAGGCCCGATGGCTCATTTCTTTTCACCATACAATATCCGGTTTACCTTCCTTCCCGGTAGACAAAATCTATATGGCGATGCTTCGTCCCGTAAAGATCATTCCACAGTCCAGTTTCAGTCAGAAAAGATGTTACCTAAGGCCGTATTTGTATAGGTCATTACAGACTTTTTGCACACAGTTAAACAAGAAACCCTGGCTCATTCTGTAAATGTCAAGCCTTGGCTCAACGGCATGATTTGATTTTAGAGAATGGGTTTTACTTTCACAATCATCAATTGCTGATTCCTACTCCCACTCTTCAGGTTGAGATAATGCACATGTGCCATGACTCCCAGGCAGCAGGACATAGGGGTGTTTTCAAACTTTAGCCCTAGTAAGACAACATTTTTGGTAGCCCACATGACTACTGATATACGAGAGTAGGTCTTCTCCTGTTCTATTTGCTTACAAACTAAGACACCCCAACATCATTCATCTGCACTTCTATCCCGTATGCCCATTCCTGACAAACCATGGCAGATCATATCAACTGATTTCATAGTAGATCTCCCTCCTTCAGAACAACATACCACCATTCTGGTCGTCATAGACTATTTCACTAAGATGGCTCATTTTGTTGTACTACCAAAGGTCCCAACAGCTTCTCACATGGCTAGGGTCTTCATTCAGACAGTTTTTGCTAAACATGGTTTGCCTGAAACTATAGTGTCGATAGAGGCCCTCAGTTCCTTTGCCAATATTGGCGAAAGGTTTGTTCACTCCTTAACATCTGCTGTGCCCTTAGTTCAGGGTACCACCCATAGACCAATGACCAGACTGAGCATCTGAACCAGACTCTAGAAGGCTACCTAAGTTGCTTTATCTCTGCCACCCAAGAAAACTGGGTTGGCCTCCTACCATTAGCGGAGTTTGCATACAATAACGTGCACCATACAACTTTGAAATCCAGTCCTTTCTTCTGTACATATGGGTTCCATCCTAACTGTTTTCCGACTGCAGCTCCTTCCACATCCCACATGCCCGATGTGGATGCCCTTGTCATGGACATTCAGCAAGGTCACCAATCGGCTCACAAGGCCCTCCAAGATTTCCAGGATTGCATCAAACGGTTTGCAGATCGGATCAGACAGCCTGCTCCCAAGTATTCGGTCGGGGTCTTGGTGTGGTTAGCCTCCCGTTTCTTGCCATGACATCTATTCCCATCCAAATTGTCCCCACGCTATTTTGGCACATTCCAGATCCTTCACCTAATTGGACCTGCAGCAGTCCGGCTCCAACTGCCTCCCTCATGGTACCGTATTCATCTGGTTTTCCATCCGTCACAGATCAAGCCTGCTCCTCCGGGATCGCTTCCAGTGCGGATCATCTTCTCATCCCCTTCCTGTTTCCACTGCTACCGGACCAGAGTTCGAAGTGTCTGATATTTGCGACTCCCATTACTATCGGGGTCATCTACAGTACCTGGTGGACTGGAAAGGGTACTCTCCTGCAGACAGTTCCTGGGAACCAGCTACTGGGGTGCATGCGCCCCGGATGGTTCATCGCTTCTATCAACTACATCCAGGCAAGCCCAGCGGAGTACCCCTGAAGGGGGTGCATACTGTCATGGACCATTGCAAGCGCGGGCTGCGGCTGCTCCATGTGGGGGCTAGCCGTGCTTCTTGTGTACAGTATGACTCTCCCAAGATGGCCACTTATTTGTTCCCTTCACTCAATACAGTGCACACACTAGTTACCAGCAGTGTTACACTCCAACTTCCAGGGCTTCCAGGATATATACGGTGGATGCCTGTGGCTAGATGCATCACTACTCATTTGTCAGACGCTACGTAAGTCTGCTCGGAGCCTTTGCTTACTTTTGTTTACTTTAGACTATCTGTGCTTTGATCATCCCGTCTTGAGTAACTGTACCCATACTGTTGTTCTTATAGCTTCTCGGAATCCTCGGTCGGTGGCGTGGAACATTTACATGCTACCTGGCCTTCCGACTGGTACTTTCCTCGCTCTACATTGGACCAGCTGTTTTGGCTTATTAATACTCCTCACAGTTGTTTATGCCTTCCATTCGCAGGCACGAATCTTCAAATCAATATCGGGGTAAGCGCTAGTGGGTCACCTTTGCGTTTAGTTCAACATGCCCTGCGGATAATACTAACGTCTCCTGTAATTACAGCCTGCACATTATTTCTGTGAGGGTCCTAGCAAGCACGAGTATCTTTGGCTTCAAGCTCAATCTGCCATTTCCGTCCTTTGAGCAATCCAGAGACTCCTATACAGGTTAATTCCCGCTAAACCTCTCTCATATCTATTCTCTTTCCCTTTTCTTGAACTAACTGTCTCTATCACGGTTTTCTAGCACAACGAACATTACAGTCCTTCCAGATTATCTCGTCTGGGAACCATTGCCCTACAGCCCTATTTGAGGTATAGGGGAAATTCCAAAATGCACGCAACATACCTGTGACACCATCACCTCAAGATACATTGATCAACAATCAAGACTCCAGGGTTTTCTGTCCCAGAGGGTTTCCCTGGGTCTTCTGTGCCTCTCAGTTCTGTTTACATAGGCTGGGGTCCACAGAGCATTCGGGGGGGACTCTTACCTTCAGCTCCCTGTTGCTGTTTGCTGCTTGCTGCTTCATTGGATCCAGGTTGGTGGAGTTTATTTTCCATCCATTCAGTTGTTTAAAGGCTATCTATTATCCATATGACAGAAGCTCTCTAAGAGGGAGGTATTTAGGGTTCCATGTGATATTTTCACCACAAAAATATTGCGATGCAAAATATCAACATATTTTTGCGTCGCAAATAACACATGGACCCTGCGGGGGACACCCCCGCAACCCTCGCATCATTTTCTTATGTGCGGGGGACAGCCCCGCAACCCCTGCACCTAATATTTTCGCCACCAAAAATATCGCCTATGGCCGTTGCCGACGACCATATGTTCAGCGATATTTTTGCTGGCGAAAATATTACCTGATACCGTATTTAGGGAATGAGCAGGATGTAGTGGGGTCCTGTGTCCCCAGAAAGCCTTCTGAATGTTGCAGAGGGTCTTGAACTTGATCATCACAGCCACTGAGAGCCAGTGGAGTTTTTTTTGGGCTTGAGAGATGTGGTGCCTGGGTTTGAGGCCAAGGATAAGTCTTGCAGTCCTATTCTGGATTAGTTGAAGGGGGTGAAGGGATGATTCAGGCAGATTGAGGCAGTAGTCCAGCCTGGAGAGGACCAGAGCTCTGGAGACATTGAGTTTCTGTAGGTCTACTGCTCCAATCTTCTGCTTAAATTCTTCAACTATTGTGAGTTGTGAGAGAAATTACGATTGCATAAGCAGGAAATACAAGAAGTACCTGGGTATCCAACAGTATCCGGTCTCCAGGTGCTACCACTAGGGAACAAAGAGCTATTTTATAGCGTTACATTAGTTGGCCTAGGGGAGCCAAAAGTAACTCCTGGCAACTGTTGGTGTTAAGCTCACCGGTCTCTTCTACATTTGATTTGATTTGAGTCACAAACTTGAAATAATCAGACTGACATTTATTGTTGTAATATAAATCAATTATATTGCTGGTAATAAATACAAAAAACAAAGAAGAATAGAAATGTTAAGGCCTATCTAGTGACATTAATTCACAAACAGCAATTAATGAAAAATATATAATTTCAGAATTATATCTTTAGTGACATACTATTCCATTTATTGCACAATGAAAACAGTTTCCAAACAATGTGCAAAAGGTTGAAACTGGCTTTGTTAAACATTGTGAAGAGAACCACACATCATTTGACTCCTGAAGTCAACCTTTCAACAAGTTCCGGTTTGGGAGGGCAAACCTCTTTTGCAATATTCTGTGGCATAGACTGGGCCCTGCAATCAAAATCTGTATCAATTCCATGTTTGTTTGTTTGTTTATTTATTTGTATGGCGCACCCGACCCAAGGGTCCATACATACCAAGGATATCTGGGCGCCTTTGTGTTTGCATGGCCAGCACATTCAATGTCATATTTTTCACAAATTCAAAATCCATCTGCTAGAAGATTGGCTTTGTCACACACAGTTTGCTTCTTTTGGTAAACTCCTTGTTGTAAAAAGGCATCCCGAAAATTCCTGCAGTTTTTGCTTGTTTCCGTCTGACGTTCTCCTAGTGTGCAAGTACAGCCAGTCTTGTTCTGGCCTTCATACCGTCTATTCCAAAATGCAACCTTTTAGGCCTGTACTTCAGGCATATATTATGGAACAAAGGGGGCACTGAAAGATACAGTGTACAGGGTGAAGCCCTAACAGGCTACTGTTTTAATGATAATGTTAATGTTAAAGGACATTTGTACTGCGCACTATCACCACCGGAGTGGTCCCCTGGTGCTCTGGCAGCTCTGAAAGAGGAGGGGAGGTTGAGTTAGTGGGAGGAGGCAGGAAAAGTGCAAGAGAGCAGTGATGTGCTGTTGGCGGCCTCAGCCTGGTGGGTCCGTTGGCTGGGCCTGGGGTGTTTTTGCGGCCGGTAGTCGTTGTGTAATGTTGTGCAAGACTATGTGTGTTTTTGTTTTGTTGTTGAAATGTAGTGAAGTTTGTGCGGTTTGTTGTGCTGTAGATTTTGGTTGTGTTTGGTTTGGAGTTTGAGAGGTGTATGCAGAAAGGGAAATTGTTAGTAGGGTTGGTTAGTTTGCGTCTCTATCCTGAATTCAGGCGCTCGGCTTGCGCAGTCTCCCCTGGTGCATCTCTGTCCTGATCTGGGTCCGACTGGCATACAAGGTTCCCTACTCCTCTGGCCCCCACCTCTAACATGCTCTTTCATAGCTCCCCTTATCCTCCCTTCATACTCCTGTGGCCAGTGCACCTGCCAATGTCAACCTCTCAGGTAGAGTGGTGATTGCCAATATCTTGACAATTCCACACCACTGTTGTACCTGGCGGTAACTAAGGGACAGGCAAAAGTGTTGGTGGGATTGTCTGGGGGAGTTGGCTCAGTCTTCACGCGTGCCGCCTATGTTCCTGTCTATCCGGTGTCACCCGTCCAAGTGCCGTGGGAGCTACCTTCTTGGGTCAGGGATGTCCGTGTCCTTTCCGGATTAGTCATCCTTTTTCCGATTTCGGTTTCCAGATTTAGTCTGTGGTGTTGAAGAGCCAGGTTTTTAGTGATTTCCTGAATTTTAGGTGATCTTCAGTGTTTCTTATATCTTTTGGGATGTTGTTCCAGGTTTTTGTGGCTAAGTGGTAGAAGGAGGTGCCTCCAAGTTTTTTCTTAAGGTATGGTTTGAGTTCCAGGCGGATTTTGTTGCTTGATCGGAGGGGTCTCGTTGGTTTGTAGACTGTTATTTTCTTTTGTAGGAATTCTGCTCCTTGTCCGCTGATTGCCCTGTGCGTTATGCACATTGTTTTGAAGATGATGCAATGTTTTACTGGGAGCCAGTGTAGTGTTTTTAGGGCTGGAGTGATGTGGTCTCTTCTGGATAGTTTGAGGAGTAGAAGGAATGAATGTTTAAAGTTAACACATATATGGGTTTTAAAGGGTTGGGTTGAAAGGAAAAATATTGATGATAGAGACACTTATTTTTCAAAGGAAACTCATTGGGGTCGATTCATGGAACCAACGTGCGCCGAAAAAAGTAGCGCAAGCAGGCGCGAGTGTGAAAAAACAGGCGTGTGTTTTCATCGGGATGTGCGCCAAACCCGTGCATGGCGCACACGTCACTGCAACATCCCGAACGGCGTGCGCGACGCACACAGTGAAAGCGCACAACCTCGGCGCACACACCAAAAAGGGGGCGGAACACGGGGCGTAACGCGCGGAATGGGGAACAACACGCGAAAATAAGGGCGTAACTGGGATGTACTGCTGGGAAGCAGACAGAACGCCCACACGCACGCGAACCACACGTATTCATGGAATCGAATAGGGCAAAGCCGCGCACGGCCAAAGACACGCACAGGTCTAAACACGTCCGCCACACGAAGGTAGCGTCCCTGCGCATCACATAAGCGCCAATATACAGCAATGATAAATGTCCCATTCTGCTATTGTGCCTGTGCGAGTGGGGTTCGCATGAAGTTTTACACGCGATCGGGCCTCGGGGAGCGAGCTACGTGTATTTCAGGGGTTCGCGTGAAGTTTTTCACGCGATCGGGCCTGGGGGAGTGGGCTACATGTATTTCAGGGGTTTGCATGGTTTTACACGCGATTGGGCCTGGGGGAGCGGGCTACGTGTATTTCAGGGGTTCGCGTGAAGTTTTTCACGCGATAGGGCCTGGGGTAGCGGGCTACGTGTATTTCAGGGGTTTGCGTGAAGATTTTCACGCGATCAGGCCTGGGGGAGCGGGCTACGTGTATTGCAGGAGTTCGCATGAAGTTTTTCACGCGATCGGGCCTGGGGGAGCGGGCTAACACTCACCGTCTGCCTTGCGTGTAGAAGAACGCGTAGCCAACACCCGCTGTGAAGTAATAGCGTGTGAACCCCAACGGCTGGAAAACACATGCACCACACCCCACGAAAAGCACGTACAGAGCAATGTAAAGGCACATGGGATCTACAAGCCCTGCCAGGGAAACGCCTGTGCGCGAAACGTCACAGACGCACTTGCGCGCTAAGGGCCTTTGGTCCAATGAAATCGTGTATGCGTGCTGACGCGCTTACGCGCTAAGGGCCTTTCCTCGAATTACACGCAGACGTGCAAGATTTTCATGTGCCAAATCACTCCGTATCAAGCTGGCCACGCGTAAGCACACGGAAGACCACGCTCCTGCCCAAAAGGCCAAATTACTGCCCCCCAGAACCCCAAGCAGCCTCCCACGAGCCATTTGCTGCTGCCTGCCTGCTGCCACCGTGCCCTGCCATTTGGTGCCTGCACATCAGCCATCTGCAGGGGTCCATTTGCTGTGTCCACCCCTGCTGGAACAGAAGACTCCCGACTGGGATACCATCGCTCCACAGCCCAGCCCCAGGACCCAGTTGCCCACCAACTCCTGTCTCTGGGGTTGCCATGTCGGGCACTGCAACATCTGGCACCACTGTCAACCCCCGGCCAGAGAGGCAGAGGGGCACCAGCTTCACTGCCACCGAAGTTGGTGTCCTGGTGGAGCAAGTCCTGGGGCAGTATGATGCCCTCTTCGGAAGTACGCGCGCCAACAAGGAAGGACAGACTCGGATCTGGACGGACATCGTGACTGCCATCAACGCGGAGGGGGTGGCAGTCCGCGACTACCAACATGTCAAGAAGCGCTGGGGTGACTGCAGGTCCAGGACCCTCTTGAAGGCCCTGCACCTCATGGAGGGGGGCTGGGGCCGCATGAGTACCATCCAGATGAGGGTCCTGGAACGCGTACGCCCAGCGCTCCACGCCCAGATCCTTGAGAGGCAGACCCGTCTGGAGTTGAGTGGTAAGTGGCCAAGCATTGCTGTGTGTGACAGGGAATGTCGCAGTGTGCTGGTTGTCTGATAATTGCCTATATGTGTGACATAGGCCATGTATGCATGTGTGTGTGCAGGGACGTCATGCTTGTGAGACCAGTAATGTGTGAACCACACGGTTGGTGCATGTGTTCAAATGAAACATGGGGTGCTCTATGCAGAATGGCCACATGAGAGCATGCCAGTCTCTGTTCCTGGACATGGGTGGGGGTGAGGGATGGGTGCTGATTCCATGTACATGTATGCTGTCCATGTCTGTGTGCCTGACCTGCGTGTCTGTTACTTGTGAATGCCAGGGATGCATGACACATGTCTGTCGCAATGTTCAGGTTTACTGATGCAGCCTAGTCATCCTTGTATCCACTGTGTCTGTGGTGTACGAGGCCAAATGGATGAGACTAGGGTGAAGTGTGTGCATGTGATAGGCATGGCCCATGATGCATGCGAGTTCCAAAACAACATTGTATGTTTCAAGAATCCCTTGGACATGTATGCTAATGTCCATAGCATGCGCCAGGCCTGTTACTGCATGTGTTTTACCTGCACTGACCCATGTGTTGTGGGGGGACAGGATGGAAGTGATCTTTGACATTGCCACCCATCTGCTATTGCTTCCTGTCTAGGGGACCATTGTACAGTACCCTGATGCTTGTGTTCTATGTCTCCCTCTACACAGCGCCAAGTGAAGAAGAGGGCGTAGACGGCGCTGTGGAGCAAAGCGGCGGGGATGCCCCCACGTCTGCAGCGGGAGGGGTGGGTGAGCCCCCACAGGGGCTTGCAATGGCGGAAGACGGTGTGGAGCCATCCAGGTTGGTGGTTTCCACAGAGGAGGAGGCGCCCGCTACTGAGGCGCACATGGGGCCTGCTGGGGGCATCACTGCTGGTGCAAGTGTTGCAGTCCAGGGGCAGGGGTAGGAGGCAGCACAGGTCGCCGTGGAGGGGCCTGTGCATGTCACTGTCCCTGACACTGTGACTGCATCACCATGCACCAGCAGGGATGCCCCATCCCAGGCCCGTCCGCGGGTAGGGGGGGGTGTCCATGTCATCTGACTCCCCTCCACCTGCGGACGAGGGGACCCCCGGCCGTATGGAGAAGGTCCTGATTGGTGTCGCGTTGCGTACAGGTGCAATTCGTGATGAGGTGCGTGCTTCCCGGGAGGAGCATGCACGTCATCACGGAGAGCACCGTGCCGAAGTGGCCCAGTTGGGATCAGCCATGGTCGGGGGTTTCCTACATGGGTCGGCCAATCTGGCGACCCTCTCCTCCTATGTGGAGACGATGCACCAGTCGTACTCCATGCCTTCTTCCGGCCCAGATGCCACCAGGGCTCCCTGTGGACCTGCCCCGACCAATGCAGCCAGCTCGGTGGGGATCCCATCCCTGCCACAATCGGGAGTCGGAGGTCCAGCAGGGGTGGACACACCAGCAACTGGACCCCAGCAGATGGAGGATGTGACGGCATCATCGGGCAGGGCACGTGCACGACGGCGTCGGTGGATTCCATCAGCCTGGATGCCGTCGTGCTGGCACAGGCAGTTGCGTCGGAGGCAGCGGCAGGCTTGACGTGGGAGGCATCATGGCTCTGGGCCATCAACATCAGGGGTGCAGGCATTGGCCGGAGGGCAGGAGAACCCTGGAATGGGAGTGGCTTCCGTGTGGGAGCGGTTGGGCCAGCAGATAGGTGTGGAGCGGCAGAGGAGGAACGGCTCACAATGGTCAGGGCGGAGAACTCCATGCGGAGGGCGCTGAGGCGGGCTGAGCTGGACACTGCTTTATCCCTGCGAGACCTCGGGGCCAGGGAACATGCTCGCCTCCAAGCCATTGAACAGGAGTTCGATGATGCCCTGGCCCATGACAACATCCAGTGAGCCGTTGGACTAGCCCGCTGCCCTTGTAAATAATTATGTAGTTAGTGTTAGGTTTCCTTTGCTTTTTTTTTGATTTTGGACCTTTTGGACAATGGCCAACATTTTTGTATATAGTTTTTTTATTACGTAGTATTTTTAGATAGGTTTCATTTCTTCAGTTGGGATCATGGACCCTGGATTGTTTATCTATATATAGTTGACTGTTGGATTATGTTTTTTTTTTTTGATTTACCCATGGAGCAATGGTTTTTGGTTTTGTTTTTCCCCTTGGATGTACTTTTTTGAACTGTGACTTTGGACACCTTTCCTTTGGATTATGATTTGTGGTTTTACATTATTTTGCGGACATGCTGCTTTTTTGTTTTTAATTCCCATTGTCGTTTGTTCATTTTTAATCCCATTTATGTTGCTTTTAATACATTTTTTTCATCAAACTTCAATGTGTAGTATCATATCATTGGTTTCATGCATGTCATGATATAGGTTTTGACATTCACTTACACCCATTGTGTGTATGTGAGGGACATGTGTTCATTTACATACTTGCCATTGGGGTTGTATCATGTAATTGGCAATTCTGAGTGGGTGGATACAATACTTAGGTGGGTGTTTGGCATGTGGAGGCTGCCCATAAGGGCCAGGGATCTAGATTGTGATGACATGTTGGATGGGGGACATGTGTCAGGGCCTGCTGGCAGGTGCCTCGCAATGCTGGGGGATGGGGGTGCTAGGAGACATGTGTGGGGGCCTGGTGGGGGGTGCCCCTGACTGGTGGGGGGTGGGGGTGCAGGGAGACAGGAGTGGGGGCCTGGTTGAGGGTGCCCCACAATGCATGGGGGTGGGGGTGCTGGGAGACATGTGTGGGGGCCTGGTGGAGGGTGCCCCTGACTGGTGGGGGGTGGGGGTGCTGGGAGACATGTGTGGGTGCCTGGTGGAGGGTGCCCCTGACTGGTGGGGGATGGGGGTGCAGGGAGACAGGAGTGGGGGCCTGGTGGAGGGTGCCCCACAGTGCTGGGGTGTGGGGGTGCTGGGAGACATGTGTGGGGGCCTGGTGGAGGGTGCCCCTGACTTGTGGGGGGTGGGGGTGCAGGGAGACAGGAGTGGGGGCCTGGTGGAGGGTGCCCTGCACTGCTGGGGGGTTGGGGGTGCTGGGAGACATGCATTGTTGATCAGTAGTGCAAGGTGACATGTGGCTTGGCTGGGGGGCATGCCCATGGTGGATGGGCTGCCTGCGGGACATGTGCAGGGGTGCAGGGTAGTCCCCCGTGGTGTGGGCTGCCTGCAGGGGTCGTGGAGGTTGTAGAGCGAACACCTGGGAGGACCCACATGGCCAATTCACGTGTAGTACTCCCCGGAACCCCTGAAATGCACGTACCCTGCTGAAATCGCGTGTGAAACTTCCCGCACACCCCTGAAATACACGTACCCTGCTGGATTCGCGTGTGAAACTTCCTGCGCACCCTTGAAATATACGTACCCTGCTGAAATTGCGTGTGAAACTTCCCGCGCACCCCAGTAATACACGTACCCCGCTCGCACAGGGCCAATCGCGTGTGAAACTTCCCGCGCACCCCTGAAATACAGGTACCCTGCTGAATTCATGTGTGAAACTTCCCGCGCGCCCCAGTAATACACGTACCCTGCTCGCACAGGGCCAATAGCGTGTGAAACTTCCTGCGCACCCCTGAAATACACGTACCCTGCTGGATTCACGTGTGAAACTTCCCGCGCACCCCTGAAATACACGTACCCTGCTGAAATCGCGTGTGAAACTTCCCGCGCACCCCGAAATACACGTACACAGGACATTTGCGTGTGGAACTTCCCGCGCACCCCTGAAATACACGTACCCTGCTGAATTTGCGTGTGAAACTTCCCGCGCACCCCAGTAATACACGTACCCCGCTCGCACAGGGCCAATCGCGTGTGAAACTTCCCGCGCACCCCTGAAATACACGTACCCTGCTGGATTCGCGTGTGAAACTTCCTACGCACCCCTGAAATACACGTACCCTGCTGGATTTGCGTGTGAAACTTCCCGGGCACCCCTGAAATACACGTACCCTGCTGAAATCGCGTGTGAAACTTCCCGCGCACCCTGAAATACACGTACACAGGACATTCGCGTGTGGAACTTCCCGCGCACCCCTGGAATACACGTACCCTGCTGAATTCGTGTGTGAAACTTCCCACGCACCACAGTAATACACGTACCCTGCTGGATTCGCGTGTGAAACTTCCCGCGCACCCCTGAAATGCACGTACCCTGCTGAATTCGCGTGTGAAACTTCCCGCACACCCCTGAAATACACGTACCCTGCTGGATTTGTGTGTGAAACTTCCTGCGCACCCCTGAAATACACGTACCGCACTTGCTATGCTGGTACAGGGTTAGTGCAGCCCTTTGCGCTGGATTGGGGATTTTGATGGCTTTTCCCAGCGCAAGGGGCGTACTTGGGGGCGTAACTGGCGCTGCTGCAGGGTCGCTGCGCCACGGCTGGTTTTTGGTGGCTGGAATCCATGAATACGCTGTGCGCGGAAATGTATTTTAGCGCACACGGCTGGCGCAGGGATTCGCACGCGCCCACTGTGCACCAGCCGCGTGCGCCACTTGTGCGCTGAATTCTATGAATTACCCCCCATTAAGTTTTATATTACAGGCGGGGAGAAAGAGAACCTTATATATACCCGGATAATTAGCAGCACTCGAACCTATGAGCAGAGAGAAGGGTCAAGGGACCCAACCAGATGCCCATACACAAATGTGTCTGCTGTGCAGTTTTGACAGTGGACAAACTCCTGTGAAAACTCCCATATCGTTGAATGGACTAAGTGGCCTATGCAGTGAAAGTCCCAGGAACTTGCTGCAAAGCATGCCTAAAAAGAGGACAAATACGACCGGACAGACGATCTATGGAGTCCAAACCAAGATGATTCGGGTGGAAGAAATACACAATGAATAAAGAAGAGAGGGAAAATCAACGTGTAAAAATACAAATAGGGAACCAGGAAATGTTATGGGATGGGAGCGATGGAACAAATGTGGAGTATAAGCCACATGTGAATAAAGTGTGACAAACGGGCTGGTGGGTTACCTCAAAGCGTGACCTTCTTTCAAATTCTCATAGTGGCTGTAAAATTATCTGAGGCATATAGTTAGTTTAAAGTTAACTGGGTAATAGTTAAACTGTATAAAGTATAAGACGGAGCACATAATTTCCCACCTGCAGCAGATCATGCCATTTTTCACAATTTCAAAATTTCTAACAAAACATACTGATAGTTGTTTGGATCAATGCCACTAGGAGCCCATGATTTCGACTTAGTGGATCTTGCACATGTATAGGGAAAATGCAAATTATATCTACTTCAGTTCTAGTTCATTGGTGTTCTCCAAGGCCAGAGCCATCAAGAAGTTTGCAGTTGCAATTCTAATGCTGATGGAAGGTGAGGCACGCCTCAAGTGGAGGAAGCCTGAATGGTGTTGTCTTTTCCAAGACAAGTAAATTGGGTGTTGCATGAATCGAGAGTCTATGGGTCACTTTGTAGGAAAGATGGGCATTTCAGGAAATCACTCGATCTCCCAATATTTTTTCTTTGTATGATACAAAGCAAAGCAAGGCTGTAGGCAGAGGGTTGGCTTTGAAGGGCATTGGGGACTGTACACCCGAGTATCCCTCCTCCTTCCTTGTTTTGTACACACCTTACATCTTCTGTATGGTTGTGTCTTCCTGGGGGTGGAAGGCACATAATCAGCAAAGTGTCGTTCTTGCAATCTAGCTACATCCTCTACTTCTGCAAAGTTGGGAGTTGGTACATGCCCAACGGTCATCGTAGTTAAAACTGCTAATTCAAACTTCAAAAATGTCAGTTGTTTTCTAGAGCGGCTGCACGATATACAACATATGCATTGTATGTAGCTAGATGCATAAGGTAAACTGCCAACTTCTTGTACCACGTGCAAGTCTTACGCTCTACATGGTATAACTCAAGTAATTGGTCTATTTTGTCTACTCCTCCCATGTACCTGTTGTAGTCCAGAATACACTTGGGTTTTAGCACTTGCTGAGCCTGCCCGTGTACAGTGACAAGGGAAGTACTTTCATCATGAATACTACTCAGCATGTGCACATCCCTTCGGTGGCAGAATTTTAGTGCCAACAGTTCATCATGCCGCAATGCCATACATGCTCCCTTGTCCAGCTTCTTACATACAAGTTGTCTGGGGAAGCCTTTGCGGTTACTGCGGATTCTACCGCATGCCAGTGTGCCCACGTTGTACAATTCCTTGAACAGTGGTATTCCGGTGTAGAAATTGTCCACATACAATTGGTGACCCTTGTGGAACAATGATGTGGACAGATCCCACACAATCCTCTCACTGGTCCCTAAATGGGCTGGGCAGCCGGGAGGGTTTATGCTCGAGTCTTTTCCAGTGTAGGCTTTCATGTTGTAGGCATACCCAGTGGTACTTTCACACAACATATAAACTTTGATTCCATATTGTGCTCTCTTGCTTGAAATATACTGCTTGAGCAGTAGCTGGTTTTTGAACAATACCAAAGGTTTATCAATGAAAATGTTCTGGCTAGGAACATACACCTCAGAAAATCGCTGTGCAAAGTGCTTCAGTAATGGCTGAATTTTGAATAACCTATCACAATTTGGGTCTGTTCTTGGCAATGCTGCAGAGTTGTCATTGAAATGCAGCATACGTTCTAGTGCTAGGAAGTGATCTTTACGCATTGTTGCTGGAAAAAAAGGGCTTGCAAATACAGGTTCAGTAGACCAGTACAAAGAAATAGACGGCATCATTGTTTGTCCCAAGAGCAGAGTGAGACCCCAAAATGTTCTCATCTCAACACTCGTAGTTGGAACCCAAAGGTGTGCTCGGGAATGGGGTTTTAGATTGGCACCTCTTTCCCTCAAGAACTGTTCAGCATACAGATTGGTTTGCTGAACCATATCTGAAATGAACCCATCATCCACCAAAAGGTTGAAAAAGTCAATAGGCTCAACACCATCTGTATTTTCTGTACATCCTGATACTCCAGTGAAAGGTGGCATAACAGGCTGAGCCATTGCTGGAGGCACCCAGTCAGACTCATCAGCCATGTGATGAACTGGTATATTCCTTGCATGCCCCCTCAACCTTGCAGGTGAACTTTGTGTGCGAAGTGCCACACGAGGTGCATGTACCCCTCCGTTCGCTTCCTCATCAGATGAGGAGGTTGAACTAGCCTCAACAGAAAACTCACTTCCCGAATCTACTTCATGCTCACCCTCAGAAGAAGATTCTGTTTCAGATTCTGCTTCTGGTTCTGTGCCTTGTTCCGTGTCAGACTGCATCAGTAAGTTGAGAGCCTCCTCACCAGACATCTGACGTGAAGCCATGACAAAATGTTTACTGCCCAAAGAACAGATACAGACTGAAACACCAAACCAATGAACTTTGCTTTTCAAAGTAAGGGAACGTGTGTAGTAATTGGTCTTCAATGAAATAGACCAAGACCACACAATTATGCCAAATACTCCCAAATCTTCTCACAAAATCTATCAGCGCTTTAAAATATAATCTACTCTCAACACGCCAAATAAAGAAGAGTACTACTTGGCTGGCACTCACATGAAAAACAAAAACATGGCACACTGCTTACTTACAAATGGTTAGTCTGCAACAACACACCTGCACATAAAACAGTGAAAGCTTCAGCTGCAACCACTGACAACCACTAAACTGCCTCAAATAAGACAGTGAAAGCTTCAGCTCCAACCACCGACAACCACTACACTGCCACAACTGCTGCGTGCGGTCCTCTAGTTAGGCGCTACTTGCACCTGCTGTGTGCCCCTCCTCTGGGTAAACTCTCTGCTCCCACCAGTGCTTGCTGCCTTGCTCTTGATAAAGCTCTGCTGACACCTTCCTCCGGGTAAAGCGCCTCTGGACAAAGAGCTGCTTCTAGCTGCTGACACTTGAACGCGGGACCCAGCTCATTTTAATTCTTATTCCAATCACAGGAATATATATAACATCATGGTCATATAATCCATCCCGACATGTACAAAGCCTCCCTTTCTTTGCATGCAGTGGTTTTTCGGGCTTACTTTTAAACATAAAGGGTGAATATCCGCCATCGCACCCTCGCATTAGAGGGGCAGTGCCCACCTGGTGTTCTCCGTAAAAGCTGGTTTCGGAATGCCTGACTTTGCCTGACCCACGTCTTTCAAATCAGGCTGGATTGCGTGAAGACATGTTTTCCGGGTCTCGTAGAAACGTGACTCACAAAACAAACACATGACCTCTACATGTGACACGTATAAGCGCTAGCCTTTATCCAGGACCTGCGCAGTGACCAAAGACCGTTCGGGAGTTACACTCTGGTCTAACTTCGGAGAACAAGTAATTGCATTTCGTAACTTTGGGTTTCCAAATTAATTGCTGGATAGGATCGAGGGGCCGAGCACGTCGATGCACTGCACGGCCGTTTCTGCCTGCTTTAGTCTGATAAGCACGAGAGCAGACATGCTTCCCCTAACTCCCAGGCGGTAACACTGTAGAATGTATGATATCGGCTGGGTATATCCTAAAACCTACAAAGGGGATGGAGGGAAGGAGGGGGCCGGCGCGGACCACGCTGCCAGGGACAGCCCTTTCTTCTTCATTTCTAGCGAGTTGTTCGTGATAGTCATCACACACGGACAAACGAACATGTCAATAAGACTCTGCCAACCATCACTAAAAACCGCTGAACTGACCCATTGCAGCTGGAAGGTTAGTACATGGCCTATGGTGACTGTACCTGGTTGTGTGTTTTTTCACGATAGCCGCTTACCAAACAATTACCGGAGAGAATAAACATATCTCAAGACAAAATCACCTAATAGTAGTTTTGCACAGTTTTTTGTCTTAGATGCAGAGCCAATTGTTGCTTGTACTTTTCCTTATCTAAAGTGTGTACAATGGATAGGTCCTAGTTTCATTTAACTGTAGAGAGACACAGATACTTAGCCTGTAGTCTCTGAGCACTTGAGCATGTGGCAGTGTTTGGAGAGTGACCATGGATTATCTTTTTGTTTGACCATAGGTTCTCCTCTTGAACTTCGCTGCAATGGCGTTAAGAAGCAGGGTAAGATATGCACCCTGTGGCAGAAAATGGTGAATTGTTGAGAATCACCAAGTATCCCCATTTTTAAGAAGACTGTCCTGTTGAAAGTGGTTTCACTAAATTATACACCACTGAAACCGGCAGACAGTGGTTGTTACGTGGTGGAGGCCAAAACTAGCTCTACCTATACCACGAACAACCTTGCATATGTTTCTTATAACTGTCCCATGCCCCGTTCAACTACCTAGTATCTTTTTGGATGGGTAATGTGGGCCTGGTTTGTCTTCACTTTGAAACCTAGCTCACCCTAACTAGGGAGTACTTACTACAGGATAATAGTCACAATCTGCAGCACTGTCTTGAGCTTTGTTCTAGTTCTTAAATCAGAGCTACCTGGGGATGGCTCGACCTGGCTACGGGATATTAAAGTAGTTTGGACCCACAATAGACAGATCAATCCCCTCTTTCTTAGCCCTAGGTGTGTACTCTTTTTAACACTTATTTTGCCTACACTCCTCCATGAGGACACCCATGGCCTGGGACATAGAGGAGTCTAACAATTCTTTAATTGTTATGATTTTTAAAAAATGACTTCTCTTTGCCATTTTTTACTGTTCCCTTTTTGTAAGCGTTGCACCAGCGTTTTCTAAGGAAAGTTTCCCCTTTTGGGACTAGGCAGGGGCAGTAAGTTATTTCCCACCTATCCTTCTGTCCTTCTCATCAACCCAGTATCTCCTCAGTCACTGTGCATGCTCATTTCTTTGAGTTTGAGGGATTTCCTCACTGCTCTTTCCAAACCACATACAGTTGTGTGTTGCCCCCTTTTTGTTTTAAAACATATTATGGAACACCTCCAAATCTCCTTAGCACTTCTTGCTGCTCCTGAAGCTTTCAGGTGCTTACTTGCAAGACTCCTTGGCCATTAACACCATCTATGCCACCATCAAGGCCTGAACCAACTCTTCGGCCCTTAAATCTGACAAGGCTGAGCTCCTTGTTGTCGCTTACAGCCATATGGTAAAAAAATGTGCACCTGATTACAAGAGCTTCAACATCACTAACAACATGATAGTAGTGGGCCAAAGTGTGAAGACCCTGGGCGTTACTCTAGATGCCAAATTGACAATGAAACAGCATGTGGCTAAAATCCTGTCTTCCTGCAGCCTCATCAATAAACTGCTTAACCATATTTGTCTCTTTCTTTCCCACAAAAACATCTCTTTTAGCCTCAACCCATGTACATTCTCGGCTGCACTACTGTAATAGCCTGTTGATTGGCACCTTCCAATCCAACTTCTCATCAGTGCAGGTGACTCAGAAGGGGGCTGTGCGAGCAACCTTGGGTCTGTCCAGACGTTATCTTACCACCGATGCTAGAAGGGAGCTGCACTGGTTGCCTGTGAAACATTGTGTTTCCCACAATATCCTGACCTTGACACACAAATGTCTTGCCCGTGAGGCCCCAACATATCTCTTTGGGTGCTTGTTGGCCTACCAGCCATCGTGCTCTCTAAGATCCCAGGATCAAGCTGTTGGAAAGAACTCGCAGGTATACCACAGGGACACTGGAAGTCTGCTGACTCTTGGAAGACCCAACATCCTCTCCAGGATAAACAGAGGACTCTGTCAACGTTGAGTTTAAACTGCGGTTTATTACATACAAAACCCACAGGGATCAGCACAGGAACATTCTCGGCTCGCAGGCTGGATTTACTCTAGTGTGGCGTCAGCGCCACGTCACAACTTGGGCCTTTTCTAGAAAACCTATCGGCCCTCCTAATTGGGTACTGAGAACTTTACCACTTATAGTGGACACCATATATGTTTTTCCATTAGCCCTCGTATGTCAGGTGGCTGGCCTGGTCCATCCCCAAATCACTATCTATAACAACGATGCAGTGTGGTGGACTTACCATTGGTTCTTGCCTGCCGCTATCTACCCGTGGGATACTAAACTGTGGTTGGCTAGAGCGGACGTCCCCAGGCCTGGGATCTGCAATGATTCTCAGCTCTTGGTGTACCTCTTCAAGGTAATTAGAATTACTATGTATCTGAATTGTAACTTGTGTGTGCCACCTTAGCCTAGGACAGTGCTCTTTTGCTCAGTAAAGTGACTGTTGAAACATTAAGCGAAGTGGAAATTGCTTGCTTTCACAATTTTGTTGAAATGTTCACTACTAAAAGTTTTAATGAGAAGCGTGTGTACAGTTAGAAGTTTCAAGTTACCTTTTTGGATTTATAAATAGTGTTTAAAGGAATGGTTCGGTCAACATTTTTTATTGTCCCTACGGATCGGCCATGTGTTTTTAAGCCTAAGTCGCACGATTTTAGAAAAATTTCCTATGGACCTTACCCGAGTTTTCATCCATTAAACGCACGCGAAAACAGGCACCAGGGCGCTGCCGTTTTCTGATAATCCTATCACTTCCCCCATCTTGCCCCATCGCCCTGGCTGACCTGCTTTTGCGGCACTAAATCATATCCCCTGACCCTGACATTATCAAAACATTCATATTCCCCGACCTCTCTCCGTGAGCGATGAATACAATGTGAAAGAAACAGTTGCAGAGGAAATCGTTTTGTCATTTTGAAAGTTGTGAAACAAGAGTAATAAAGAGTTGAACAGTTGAACTAGGAATATATATCTAAAGCCAAAGTTAAGTTCTGAACTAAAGAATTTAAAGAGAAGATAGATTACAGAAGTAAAAGGAATGTTTTGCCAGAAGAATCCGTAGCCACAGAAGAGTACCCCAATCACAAGTTGGCAAGCAAGTTAAGAGAACTCCTACAACCTTTTAAATTGCCTCTAGGCAATTAGCAGAGGCTGACAGGTAATTAAGGGTCTGGGAGTAAAACAAGATACATAGTTAAATATTATTTCCGCAAGCAAGAGAGTAGAGATTAATGTATAGACACATGTGTTATTTACAGGGTTTCCAGTGAGAGTTGAAGTCTTCAGGGAGCTGAAGTAAACTGATCCAGAAGAATCCTGTCTGTTTTTATTTTCTCCATTCCCCTTTCCCCCTACCTGGTGGACTCAATAGTTGTTCAACTAACTGTTGTGTGTACTAGATTGAGGGATCTGGTGGGCTATTCGTCTGCTCCTGCAGGATTTCGGCACTGGGACTTGACACTTGTCTCATATTGTAGCATATTTGTTATATGGATATTGATATTTTATTTGTATCGCACTCGTATACAAGTGTTTCAGAGTGTGACGAGGCAAGGGATGGGAACAGGGGAGAACAAACAACGATCTTACTAGGCCCAGTGACATTGAGAACGCGGAAGCGCATGGGAGAGGGAAAGGGGAAAGTGCATGGGGGGGCGGGAAGTGCTGAGAAAAGGAATACAAATACATGAAAACATAAATAAATAAATAGTAAACACACAAACAGTGGTAGTGCAGCCAGCAGGTGGCAAGTGCTAGGTTTAAGGCAACAGACAGGGTGTGTCTGATAAGTGCAGAAAACTGGGTGCTGTAGGGTTACAGATACAGACCCCAGTGCAAGGGATTGCCAGGGGGCAGTGCGGGTGGGTGGAAGGGTGAGCAGGTACCAGGGCCCGAAAGTCAGAGGGTGACCAGGTGCACGATGCTGAGATAGTAAAAGGTCAGCAGGGGAGAGGAGGAGAGAAGACAGAAGCAAAAGGAAGGTCTTGAGGTGCTTCCAGAACCGGAGATGATTCTCCTCAAGTTTCAGATTGATAGGGAGGCTGTTCCAGAGAGAGGCCCCAGCCGAAGACAGAGATCTACCGCCAGCTCGTTTCTTTGAAAAAAGACTGACCCTGAGGGAGTTAGAGGTGGAGGAGCGAAGCGCTTGGGAAGGAAGGTATTTACGGAGGGAGAGCTGAATGTATTTTTGGGCTCAAGCCCCAGAAAAACCTGTGGACAATGCAACGAGTCTTGAATTTAATCCTTGCAGCCACTGGGAGCCAATGGAGAGATTTCAGGGCTGGAGAGATATGATCCCAGGGCTTGAGGCCAAGGACAAGTCTCTCAATATTTTCTGGATAAGTTGCAAAGGGCGGAGAGTAGAAGCAGGTAGATTTAGAAAGAGGCTGTTACAATAATCCAACCTAGAGAGAACCAGGGCTCGAGAGACAGTGAGCTTCTGGGAGAAGGAGAGGAAAGGCAGAATACCTTTGAGAAGGTGCAGTATGAAGTTTGACTTTTTAGAGACATCGCAGATGTGGGCAGAGAAGGAAAGCGTGCAGTCAAAGATGACCCGAGGTTCTTAGCCAAGCAGGTGGGGGTAGGAGGAGGGCCCTGCGAGGCCGGCCAAAGAGTGAGAGGAAAGGAGGCTGAAGGTGTGCCGATGAGGAGGATCTCCATCTTGTTGGCATTCAGGCATAGATCATTGGCGGCACACAAATCCTGAATGGCAGATAGGCAATCAGAGATGAGAGAAGGAAAAGAGGTGGCTGAGGGAAGCCTGAAAATGAGTTGAGTGTCAGCATCAGCATAGCACTGAATATTGGAGCAGAAAATGGCAACGCGGTGGGCAAGAGTTGCCAGGTATTGGTTGAAAAGCCAGGGAGAGAGGTTAGACCCCTGGGGAACACTGCAAGTAGAAAGGGAGATAGATGAAAGGAAGGCCCCAAGTTGGACCTCGGAGGGTCGATCAGCTTGCTCCTTGGCTTGGCAGAAAGAGATGTGGAACCCCCTTCCTTATAACACCTTTTTTCCTTCCTACCCCGTAGGATATTCAGAAATCCTACCCCCCCACCTTTCCTGACATGAACACTTTCTTACACCATGAAAGACAACGGACTAAAACCAGTGCCGTTTACCTGACATGTCCCAACACAATGGTCAGGCAGAGTCAGGAAATTGACAATAACTATACACACCTGACGGCCCTTTCCCTTCCCCTCAGTGATAAAAGTTGGAGCACAAGAGCACACTTTGAGAAAGGCATACCACACGAGGAGGCAGCTATTCCAGGACGGCAGTTCAAGAGGAGGAGAAAGACGGCAAGAACCGAAAGGACGACAAGGAGAGAAGTGCCCTTGCCCTTTTCGACCCAGACCCGCAAAACCTACGTAAAATGAATCATAAAGCCGGGGAACAATAGCTAGCGTGTGGTGTCACAAATGTCAACGGTGCTCAGAGCACCACTACACTGGTAACCAAAGCAGGGAGAGACGCTTGCTGCTGTGGTAACGTCCTTGACTCCAGAGACAAGAAACGCCAAGCGGTTCATCATAGCCGGTGAGTCGAAGGGAGAACCAAACTGTGTTGAGCAAATGTTACAAATGGCAACTTAATGTGAATCAAAGTACAAAGATCTTGTGTGTTTCAGAACGGTTAAAAACCCCTGGGACAGACAAGTAGGAGAATGGTCCGGCGCCACGGGGACGCTCATTCGAAAGACTCTTTTTTTTTAACTACAGATACCAGTAGGCCGGAGGAAAGCCTGACGTAAAAAGTCAAAGTGGTCATACAAGGGTTGAGTAAAACCCCTTGTACAACCGAAAGTCTTTGACACACGGAAGAAACAAAGTGGACAAATGGGGCAAATGTGAACCCCACTGAGGGATGCCTGTGAATTAGCGTGGTCAGTAACACCCCAAGAATATTGTATGAACTGTGTGAAGCCTGACTGCAGGCTTTAGAGAAAGCCTGACGTGGGGCTGAGACCCGGATTTAGGTAAGGAGTGAACCAAAGGTGTCTAGTGAACTAAGGCAAGTGTGAACCCGACAGAGGGATGCCGACAGAAAGCTAGGGGAAGGGAACCCCGCTTTCCTAATGAGACGTTAAAATCATGAACTGTGTTAGGATGACAAGTATGAACCCGACCGAGGGATATCTACAGTGAATTGATGGTCTGAGCATGATCGAGGGAGGCTATCGTAACCAAGGTATAAAGCTAAGGGAAGTAAATCCTGCACTGTGAAAAAGCAAAGTGAATTGTATAACTGGCAAATTTGAACCCGGCTGAGGGATGGCTGCAAAACGGGGCGGAGGGCGATAACCCTGTGAACATTGTGTTGACAAGAGTGAACCGGGCTGAGGTATGTCCACAGTGAAAGGTTGTTTAAAGAGACATTGAGACTCGAGAATGCACCAGGTGAAAATGTTTTGAGTAAAAGGCCATAGTGAACCCAACAGAGGGAGGCTAACATTCAAGAAGGGTCTGAGCCCAGAAGAGGGGGATTAAGGGGGGAAAAGTCATCACACAACATACATATGGAAAGGACATTTTGTTTTTGTTATTTTGACACATCAGGCCCTCGGAGGCAAGATACTTTGTAGAAAAGAGACTTGGCTACCGAAGTTCCTGATATCGCTGAAAGAAACTGTAGCTTGTGCTGGAGAAGCCCAGGAGTGTGCTGTGCTCAAGAGTCCTTCCTTATCCCGTGTTAAAAACGTGGGCAAGGGAGAACCGGGCTATAACATCCTCACTTATCATTTGAGAACACTTCTTTCTTTTCTTGTGAAAACTATCCCACACTCTTTTGTAACTTAGCGGTAAGGATTGGCAATACATTTTTTTAGTATAAGCCCTTTGTTGGGGAGGAGCTAGCGCCTTGGCTAGTGCCTTCCTGCACCCATCAAGCACTTTACAATTAGCCAAGACTTCTAAGCACTATAGCACTGACAGGCGTGGCCAGCCACTAAATGAAAATAGGATTTAAATATAAGGTGCAAATAAATATTTAGCCGAATATATTTGTAAAACTGTTACATTGTATTTAGCTTATCTCAAAGCAGGCTCTCTGCCAGAAGGAATGTAGCCTGTGCTAAAAGTAGACTACAGGCATTGCATCACCGTCAACAGCTCTCGCAGACCACACGAAGTGGATGGGCGGCTGTTTCTGTTCAACAAAAGCTTTTGCAGACTAAGAATAGCAGAACGTACGTGCTTGTCAAGGCGAAATACAGTCCAGCGCAGAAGCAGCACAAACTCCTACCTCCCTTTGGTGGTCTTGGCGCCTGTATTGAATCGACGCATGCCACCGCGACCCCCACGGGAAAAGAATGTTAGGGTCCACGGGTTGGATAGGTTGGGGAATTGTAGGAAAACCAGATTGAGGGTTAGGGAGAGGTTGTGGATAGGTAAGGGGCTTAGAGGGAAGGCATGCTCCTTAGCTCTGACTTTGGCAAGCCTGTTTGATAGGCGTTGTGCTGGTATTCTTCTTGAGTCAACTCCAGCAACAACTCATTCTCACACATACATACATTCACATCTCATGCATGCATCCACCCTTGTGGAGCGCCACACTCAGTTTGCATCTGCACTGAGTTGTGCCTCTTTAGATTTGGTAGAGTTGAGCCCCCTGTACATAAGCAGCGTGATACATAAACAATAGCACGTTTTATTGCCTAAACATGAATTCCTTAGCGAGTGCTCCGGTGATGTGAGCAAGCACATACACCAAACTATAAATGCGTTAAGGCATAAAAAGAAGAAAGCACTTAGCTCTGGCTTCCCACTGTGTTCGTTCCGCTGGTCACCTTAGCAGTCTGTGGCCTTGCGGTAACCAGGGCGGGTTTGAAGGCAGCGTGCACCTGACAAAAAGAGGAAACAGTTAGTATGCGCCCTTTATGTGTCCTGTGGATACATCTGTTTAGCTAAAAACCACATATGTGCATGCAACTAGTGAGCGTAACTCTGCATGCAGTAAGTGTTAGTATTCCAAGTAATCTCAGTAGTCTCTCCCCATGCACTTCCGCAGCTCTCACAGCTGTCAAAAAAGGCAACCGGTGCCTTCCCATGTAAGTCAGACACTCAAATAAGTATTTACAGCATGCACCGTATACTAGTTAAATGCCAAATCACTTATCTTTAGAGATTGCGGGCCGGAAGGTTGTTTTCGAGCAAGGGCTGGCCCCGCGTATGGCTTTAGCTCTGGAGCTATTCGGGATGCATCTGCTCGCATTTGTATCGCGCGCGAACAAGCGTTCGGGGTTTGCGCATGCATGCATGTCTTCTCGCACATCCGCGTTGCTTTGGGCGTTGGCCTGGGCGTCGCCCAACCTGTTTACAGGCCCTGTGTGCTTGATTGCTTCTAGAAGATGTCCGGGCTGCTGGGGCTGTAGTTCTTTGGCTTGAGGCTGCTGGGAAACATGGTTTTTCCTGGGTTTTGCCTCCTGTGAGTCTCCTGCCAGCAGCTGCCACCCTGCCACACCAAGTGCACCTGCAGGAAGGGCAGAGGTGGCATCTCCTCAGTGTAATAGCCCCCACAGTACCTGCAACCACCTTGCGCTTGCACTATCCCTGGGGCTTTGGCTTTATAACAGTGTTCATGCACACAATGCAACAATATGTATAAATAAGGGTTTTTGTAGAAATTACTGGACAAGATCAAATATAATTATGTTGAGTGAAGTGTTGAAAGAATGAGGGGAAGATGTGTTTATGTATGAATGTTTATAACATAGCAAATTATGCTAAACAAGAGCAGCATGTATTCCTCAAGCAGTATGTTAAAGTAGGATTGGTCTAAATGTAAACCTGGCCATGCAACACTGGAGACTGAAGCATCCCTTGTATGGCAAGAAGAACAGTTTTGGATGAGCTCTGCCGGTATCCAGTAACCAAGTCAAGAGTATTTAAGCTCCAGGCCTAGCACCAGTCTTCAGGACCTGGTAGCGGTTGACGGACCGATTATACCGCTCTGCAGCAGAGTCCTTTGCCCATTCTCACTGGTGTATATATTACATTTGTTACCTTCTGAAAGATAGACTCATGGCCTTAATTCCCTAGAGGGGTGCATTTAATCTGGTGTAAGCGTGATCAGGGGGTACCGCAATGTATTTAAGGGGTACAAGTATGGCCTACCTTTCACCTTTTATTTGACAAGATGTCACTAGGACAGCCTTATTATTATTTGATGGTCGTAGCTTGCTCCCATCTTAGATTTAGGTTTAGATTAGGCATTTTTCTCACCCATTTATACAGTTTAATAAACATCCTTGAACTGTGTTCACTTGTGTCTATCTTTACTGTTGCCACCATGAGTTCCTTATATTACATATTACATCACAGTTAAAATGGATGATAACTAAAATCTTATGTATACCTCTTGTCCATGTGTCTCTTCAATTTCACCTGCTTCCGTAGTACATTCCTTGTATATAATAAATTCAAAGAACATTGATTAAATCGTTAAACAATTTAACGTTAAAATCTTTCATCTCACAAAGTACATCTTGAGAAAGTTGATTTAATGATTGTCGACCTTACAAAATAAGTTAAACTATGTAAAAAGATATGGTTAATCATCTGATTAACATTTTTAAATTAGTATTGACATAAAGTCGAACACTCTGTACAAGTAACATTTTGAAAAGACATATTTGAAAACTGTACCTGGTAACCTTCAGAGATGTCGCAGGGAGTTGGTGTGAGATCATCCTGCAAAACATATTGATTAAATTGCAGCCCCTTTAATGTGTTTTAATGTTATTTTGTTTCAATGATTCAATTTTTCGCTAAGCAGCTAAAGTTTATAAACAAAAACATACACCATTATAATAGTGAAAGGGTCTATGTTATTCAGCTGGGGGGAAATTTGCTGATTTTCGGCACTATTACCGGTGGCGGGAAATCCACTGGCGGTAATAGCGCAATTTTTTCCCATTGGGCCCGATGGGGAATGAGGAATTCCCGAATGGGCCCAATGGGGAATGGGCACTAACCGTTCCGCCAAACCAATGATCAGGCGCTAGTAGCGCCAGGGGGTTTGGCGGTAGGGCTAATAGTGCCGGCGGTAATAGCGCCGGCGTTACCGCCCAACTCGTGATGAGGCCCTTAATCTTTAACATACAGACGGACATGGTAATTTTTAGAAAATGGCCTGTTTTTAAAGAAAACAATGTGAGTGTGTGCTTGGAAAGGCTCCCATTGCACTGAATTATTCGAGTATCTCTAAAGTAGAGATACACAAAGTAATCTAAAGATCAAAATGTACAAACCACAGTACATAGTGTCACAAAGGAATTTGTGCAATAAAATATCAATGGAAATCCCCAAAAACTGAAAGCCGTTCATTATGTTACCTGTTCACAGACTATTTCAATGTATTGAGTGGTCATTTATAAGAAATATTATATAGGCAAATTTAGAAAATGGTAAAATACATTAAGAAATTCAGCGTCCACTACTCACCAGGGTCAGTGTGTGCTGAAATTCGGTTGGAACTGCATTGGGAAGTAATTTGCAAAGGAGTCTGGCACAACGCTTTTTAGTGTACTGTGATTGTTCATACATATCTTCTGAGAAGTGCATGCTGCAGACGCAGAATCAATTGCCCCTCACGTCATCCAAGACATCATTGGCTCCGCTTTCAATTTCGGACACTGGAAATCCGCAGCTCAAGAGCCATTTTCGTATAAAATGTAAATCCTTTGGTAATACATGCAGGACTCTAGTCTTACTTTTAGCATGGATGTTATTAGCACAACCCCAAACGATACAGGAAGGCATTGTTGTTGATCTGTTAAAGAGAAATAAAGAAATATTACTATTGAAAAAGTATCACAGTGAGTAAATCAAACATCATAGTCCTTTGATAATAAAAAAAAGTAATTTATAAAAAATGTCACTTAAAGCAGACATGCATTGAAAACATGCACTACGAAAGATTACATTTGTAATCAATATTCTGTAATGGTATGTGCTAATTACAGAGATAAAAATGCGTAGGATGGTTGATAATGGTGTAGACTTTTTGAATAAAATAAAATGAGAATAGTGTGCACATTGAGTATAAAGCAATAAAAAGTGGCCTAGCAGAGAACGTTGACAGTACAGAAATACAATAGTAAACGTTGACTAACCGTTACTTGGCAAGCAAGGTAAAAAGTGGAGAGCTGGCAATATTTGTTGTCGATCTCACAGATGTTTTCTTGTTAACTCTCACAGTGTTTATAAAGGATTACAGAAGTGGCTGTGTATGTGAATGGCTGACATTTTCGTTCACACCCCCCAGGCCTCTATGACAATGTTTGACCTCCTCAATCCCACCAGTGCAGCCCCTTTACGATCGCACGCCCACAGGTGCAAACTGTCATTAATAGCGGAGAGCGATGGATGTGGATGAGGTGAGCGCAATAGGCCCGGAACACAGTCCAAGGACACATATGTTGATTGCAGGGAGAGGGTCTTCAAAGGGGAGTCTGGAGACACCGGGACTGGGGTGGCCATGTGGATATGAGTGCCCATGCGAAAGAACCCTTTGTGGTGTACCTGGTATTCAGCACTGTGAGCGTTCCATTCCTCCCAGCCCCCTTGCGAGCCCATGCCCATAGGTGCGAACAGCCATTGATAGTGGATGGGGGAACGATGTGGAATGAGGGGAGCGCGATAGGCCAGTAAACTTGTTAAAGCACACCAATCTTTTATGATATGTTTGGACGTGTTGAACAACTGTTTTATTTAGTTTGGTCAAGTGGATGGCAATGACACTACACATTTTACTGCTGCGGTCGGGATACTGTCTGTATAAATGTACGGTATTGTCCGTGGTCACTGGGGAATTCAACACGAATGGCTCGAACCACACAGGCCGGTATTACTCGTTGAACGTGAAATCCCAGTTTTCCATGAATCCATGATGTAAAGGCACGATATGCCACAAGTCTGCACAACCTGTGTAAGAGATAAATAAATAGTTTACTTCTATTAACCCAATAATAGGCTTTTTTGTTTGTACTACCTTGTAAAATGTAAGGCATTGTTATACTTTAAAAAGTACCTTTTCGTGCAACGTACAGACAGTACATGTGGTTTCAAGTAGGGATCAGTTAGAAATGTCAACACACATTCCAGCAAAAACAGTATGGGAGATACTTCCAAGTGAAAGATACGTAATTGTTCAGATGATAAATCTAAAGATTAACACTTTGGTTTCAGATTAGAATGAATCATTTATCAATTTACAGAAAAAGTATTTTGGCAGCGATCCATCAAAGTTATATTGATGTAAGGGAACAACATATTATGTTAGCCGTCTCGGTTGTCAAACACACAACATATATAGAGTGAACGTACTTATTACCGGGATTACGAGGGCGTACTGGAGCTCGAAGTTAGTGTATAACGACCATCATCATTCGCAACACGGATCTTGTAAGGCAGGCAGCCCTGAAGTCATGCAGCTCGATAATCTATAGCAGTGGTGGGTCTTCTTCTGCAGTATCGGCTAAGCAACCAGAGTTTTCTATGCAACAGCAGTTCTCCACCAGAGTAGGCATATGCTCATAATACTGGCAGGTTCACCAGGTGGAAACCTGTTCCATGCGACTGGGTTCAGGTTCCGGTGATTGATCCTCATGACTTTCATCTGATTCCACATCGTCTCGAGTTTTTTCTCTTTCAAGGATTTCCTCTTCTGAATATTTTGGCTTGTACAGGTAGGGCTGAATTGTTGCTAGACATTAGAGGTAGTTAGCTCATATCAACAGCTTACAGTCAACAATCATTAAATCAGTGCTGTGAGAAATACATATTCAATCATTTATTAATAGTCAATTTGATAGAAAAAAACACATTTGTGGCTTAAAAAAGTGGTGGGCCAATCCCATTCGCTTGACATGATAAAAAATTAGAACACTGTCTAAAAAACGAACAATATAGTCGTGACACATAGATTTAGAGGCAATCTAGTAACATATGTCTAATTGACATATATTAGATTCGATTATCAATGCAGGGAGCTATTGCTGTCTTGCACTAATCGTGGAACCCTATATTGAGATTGATATTTCATCATTCTAGTGATTTCTTGTCTAGATGAAGAAAACTCGACATGTTTCAGTTCCCTGATATTTTTTCTTCAGGGGTAGTGCCGCTGTATCTAGTAATGTTACAGTAAAAAACAACAAGAAGTGCTATAAATGCATATCTCAGGCGATAATCATTCTTGTTGGCAGTGTTAGATATCAAACTAGAATGTTCTTTCTGCAGCTGTTGATATAGAACATAAAAACACACAAAAAGAAGAGTAAGCTATGAATGCTCTTTTTCATCTTGGATAATATGGTTTTATCAGACCAGGCTAGGTTAGTTAGTCACCTAGTCTTGTTGGGGCGAGTGGCTCTTATGGAGGTTGATTCCTGAATAGAGCAGGAATTAGTCCTCTTGGTCCGCTAATGGCTCTGAGTCTAAGATGAGTCGAAAGCAACCTGCACATTTAATTTGCATTGGTTAATAGACTTACTGTGCATGGTAAATAGGCTAAAGCTGTACGACACATGAAGTGAGTGTAATACTGGCTTACCTCTTCAGGAGAGGCTCTCTATCATTATGGAGTTTTTTCTCTGAAGGTAGTTTTCTTTGTTATTCTTGTGGGGTGAATCTATCCCAGAGGTCTCGTTTAGGTGGAGTAGATAGACACTGTACTGTGCCTACAAAGAAACCAAGGGCAAAATCTAATTTTAGATAAATGTTGGTTATACTCTTAATCAAAAAGAGGGAAAGAAGCTACCACTATACTTTAGCTCTCCTTCTGGTAAGTGTTGGCGGCCTTGGTGGTTATAGTCCCGCGTGGCTTTGTCTTTAGTTATTCTTTTTCAGTATATAGATCAGGATTATAGCGTTTTTTTTTTATCTAGAGGGAACATGAGAATGCAAAGTTGGAGTTGGTGCATCTATGGATCCTTAGTGAAAATAAGCGTTTATCGCGTGTTGAGGCATAATTCACCGAGTTGTTCTGATTCACCATTAACACAATGCCAGTAATTGTATCCATGTAAGTGGAATTACCTTATTTTATGCCTCTCCGTTCGCTCGCATAGTAAAGCTCCATACGCGAATGTCGCTGGGCGCCGTTTGCATCAGAGTCGCGGTCGCCATCTTGAGTCGGAGACGCTTTAAAGGGCACAAAGTCCATTTTTAGTTGTTACTACTCTATGAGATCTAGTATGCATCCGCGGCTGGTTTGGTAAAAAGCCATTATGCATAATGGAACTTTTCGAATTACTATGAGTGGATTTTATTAATTAAGCTCATCTGGCTTTTGCCTAATCACTCCTTTTGGCTGCTTTGGGGACTATATGCTAAACAGCATCTCGGGGCGTGTACAAATGAAACCAGTTAAATCGATGTTAACTGTAAAGTATACCCTCTTTTGATATACTTTCATAATTAACTAGGGATCGCGTTATCTTCACTAGTGCTATGGTTAGGTCAATTCAATGCCGTCTGTATAGTATAATTCAATATTGTGTCACGGAGTTCCCCCCTTCTCACCTGAGACCGATCCTTGCTGGACTTCGTGGGCGGTGTCTCCTTGTGGACAGACCTGGACTTGAATAAGGCTGAGTGAGTCTCTTCCGACTCCAGCGTGCGTTTAAGATTCCGGGATGCAGCAATCCGGGGATCCGGGAAACGAAGAAGATTTGCTGATGGCGCACGAGTCCAGGAAGCAAGAGGAAAAGGGAAAGGAGCAAGGAATGGAGGTAGAAAAGCTAGGAACCAGGAAAGCAATACTGCGAACTACAGAGCACACGTCTGATCGCTACTTGGCAATAGCATTGAGATGCGCGGAGCCGCGGGGGTGCTGTCTATTAGTAGAATACGTTACGTCCAACGTATAGACCGCGGAAGGCGTGTCACGCTGGACGGCCATGTTGGGAGTGTCAGGGAATGCAAGGCCCGTTGCGATAAGGACCAGGAAGACCAAAAGGGGCGCGTCCTGTGGGTCATGACAGCATGCCTCCTCCGAAAACCTGTTCCTCCAGGTTTGCCTGGGTGTAGAGGTGGTATCTTCTGAGCAGTCGAGGGGTATTCAGATTAGAAAGTGGTTCCCAAGTTCTTTCACTGGGGGGATATCCTTTCCATCCAACCAGATATTGAAGCTGACCCAGTTTATACCTGGAGTCGCATATCCGGGACACTTCATATTCCAGTTCATTGTCCACCATCACAGGAGTGGGTCTGCAGGATTTCCGGGAGGATTGAATGTAAGGTTTTAATAAGGAGGTGTGAAAAACTGTGTGAATCTTTTTCCAGGATTCTGGTAACTTGAGCCGGTATGAGAGGGTTTATAATTTCCTTGATGGAAAACGGACCATAATACCAGGGGGCCAATTTGTTTGGCTGTCGATGTCGGGTTAGTAATTTCGAGGATAACCAGACTTGATCTCCAACTGAATAAGAAGGCCCAGGTCTTCTTTTGGAATCCGCATATCTCTTGGTCTGTGTTCTGGCCTTCTCTAAGTGCTCTTTGGTCTCCTTATGAATGTTGATGAGTGTTTCAATCCAGGAATTGACAGTAGGTACCGGTGTGGGTTGTGGAAGAACAGAGGGCAGAACTGATGGATGGAATCCTTGGCTGCAATAAAAGGGGCTGGTCCTAACTGCTGAATGTTCGGAATTGTTATAGGCGAATTCAGCCACGGGTATCAGGAGCGACCAGTCATCCTGAACCTTAGTAGCAAAACCTCGAAGATATTGTTCCAGAGTCTGATTAGCACGTTCTGTGGCCCCGTTGGTTTGAAGGTGATAACCTGATGAAAGAGCGCGTTGGATTCCTAATATTTGACAGAGGTGTTTCCAGAATTGTGAGACGTATTGAGGTCCTCGATCGGAAATTATCTTGGAAGGAAGTCCATGAAGGCGGAATATGTGCTCCAGGAAGATTCCAGCCAGTTCAGATGAGGATGGTAGCTTATTGAGGGGTGTGAAATGAGCCATAAGAGTGAACAAGTCAATGGTGACCATGATGGTGGTATACCCTCTGGAAGGCGGTAATTCCACAATTAAGTCTGTAGCGATAAATTCCCATGGCCTTATTGGCAGTGCGGGTTGTAGCAGAAGACCCGCCGGCTTCTTGTTGTCATGTTTATTCTGACTACAGATTGCACAGGCTCGGACGTATAGTTGTACGTCAGTCTTCATTTTAGGCCACCAAAACTGTCTTTGTATGAGGTGGAGGGTGTTGGTGATGCCACAATGTCCGGAGTGAAGGGTATCATGACAGAGGTTTATTATTCTTTGTTGTAATTTTTGTGTAGGAATGAGCAGAGCGTTGTCCTTGAACAAATATCCTTTCTTGACTCTCAGGTTCCATTGATTCCTTCTTGAAATATTCTTCCAGAGTTCAGATGATTGGGTTTGTACATGGATTTCTTCCAGGAGGTTGACTGCTTGGGCTACGAAAATCGTGTGGGGAAACATCTTAGGATAGGCCTTATCTTCGGTAGTTTCGTAGTCAGGCCGTCAAGATAAGGCGTCAGCAATCAAGTTTTGTGATCCAGGAACATGAGTGATGTGGAATTGGTACTGGGCAAAGAAGAAGGCACAACGAGCCTGACGACTGCTCCGACACTCTAATGACTGTAGAATTTGAAGATTTCGGTGGTCCGTGCGGACCTGGACTGGATATCTTGGTCCCAGGAGTAGATGTCGCAACTCAGTGAAGGCTTGGCGGATGGCTAAAAAGTTCTTTTTCCAGGACGGAGTGGTGTGTCTCACTGGGAGTCAGGGTTTGTGAAAGGTAAGCAATGGGGTGTTCTAGTTTATCCTCAAGTTCTTGCTTCAACACCGCTCCAATGGCATAGTTAGAGGCATCCGTTTCCACAAGGAATGGTCGATCAATGTCGGGTTGGGCCAGAATGGGAGCTTGAGTAAATCTTGTCTTCAAGAGTTGGAATGCCTTATCTTGCGGAATAGACCAGACAAAGGGGGTGTCTTTCTTCAGGAGAGCAACAATCATTTCGACATTCTCAGAGAAGGTGGGTATAAACTTCCGGTAGAAATTGGCAAGCCCCAGGAAGGATTGAACTTGTTTCACGGACGTGGGAGCAGGCCAGGATAATATACCGCTTTACCTTTGAAGGGTCCATGCCAATTCCCTCTGGAGTAAGGATAAATCCTAGGTAATGAACAGAAGCAACGTGAAACAGACATTTCTCGGGTTTGGCCAAGAGTTTATGTTCATGGAGTTGTTGTAGTACTGCCTTTATGTGCACTTCATGCTTTAGAAGGTCCTTGGAGTAGATCAAAATGTCGTCCAGGTAGACGATGACGAAGAGGAATAGCATGTCAGAGAACACCCTGTCCATAAAATGTTGAAAAACTGCTGGGGCATTAGCTAATCCAAAGGGTATGACCAGATATTCGAAGTGACCAAAGGGTGTTCTGAATGCTGTTTTCCATTCGTCTCCTTCCCGGATACGAATCAAATGATAGGCACCCCGGAGGTCCAGTTTCGTGAAAATCACAGCACCTCTGACCGCTTCCAGGATATCCGAGATTAAGGGTAAAGGGTACCGGTCCTTGAGGGTGCATTGATTTAATCCACGATAATCGAAGCAGGGTCTGAGTTCCTTAGTGTCCTTCTTAGGAACAAAGAACAATGAAGTTCCGGCTGGAGATTTTGAAGGTCTTATGGTGCCATTCTCAAGGTTGGTATCCAAGTATTCTCAGAGGGCCTTTTTCTCAGGTTTGGAAAGGATGAACATCCTGCCAAAAGGAATCACTGCTGAGGGATCTGTGTCTATGGCGCAGTCTTCAGGCCTATGAGGAGGTAAGGCCTGGACTATGGCAGTTGAGAACACATCAACAAATCCCTGATAGGCCTCAGGAACCTGCACGATATTGGAAACCATGAGAGGTGCTTGATGGTCTAATGATGGTTCTTTGGAGGGGTTCAAGGAGGGATCCAGGATTAGACAGTGAGACATACAAAACTCTGAGCCGAGGAATAGTGATCCTGCTGTCCAATTGATATACGGATTGTGTTTCTGTAACCAGGACATGCCCAGTACCATGGGGTAATGA
Source organism: Ambystoma mexicanum (assembly GCF_040938575.1). Lineage (NCBI taxonomy): Eukaryota > Metazoa > Chordata > Amphibia > Caudata > Ambystomatidae > Ambystoma > Ambystoma mexicanum. Next base: position 1,024,504,775 of record NC_090941.1, on the reverse strand, counting down.
GCTGACTTAATTATGTCGAATCAAATCTGCTCTTGGTGGTGGTTAATTGAAAGCTGGATCTCTTTGGTCTGCAGGCTTATGGGCCCCGAAGTGAGGGGTCTTCCATCGATCGCTTCCACCGGCTGCATGATGCTTCGTGTTTCGCATGGGATGTGGTGACTAAAATCCCAATCTTTATCAATGAATATTCCCATAGCCCCGCAGTCCACCAAGGCCAAAACAGGATAGGTCTTATTCCCGGAGGTTGATAGGAAGGCCTGTAGTATCACTAGATTGTTTTGTCCAGGAGAGTTCAAGGATGGAATTGATGTGGAGCAAACATCTCTCTCCCGAAGCCCTGCTCCATCTAGGATCTGGAGTTGGCGTTTCACGAACGCTGAGGAGGGGCCAGAGGGCATTCTCTAACCAAGTGTTTGTCTGAGGCAAATAAATGCACAACCCCGTATTAATCCTTCTCATCCTTTCTTGCGGGGATATGGGTCCACGGAAGGCTCCTATCTGCATGGGTTCCGGTTCGGTGACTGATCCAGGGTTTGTGTCAGATTTGGAGGTACTCTCAAAGGACACCTTCGGAGGGTTTCCCTTAGATTTTTTCTTCTCTGCCTTCCTTTCCTGGATGCGAAAGTCTATTTGCATGGCAAGGTCCATAAGAGCCTGGAATGAGTACGGTCTGGCCACTCTGGCTAACTCATCTTTAATCTCCTCATTTAATCCTCTCCTGAAAAGGGTAAAACTTGCCTCCGGAGACCAATCAGCTTCCTTGACCAATTGCTTGAAGCGGGTTACATACGTGAGCAGATCCTGGGATCACTGCTGAAAGTCTAAGAGGCGTTCCTGGGCACTAAATACCTGCTCAGGGCGATCAAACATGGTCTTTTGGGCCCATATGAAACCATCGTAGTCATCTAGGAGAGCGTCGCCGGAGTTAACTAGGGGTGTAGCCCAGGTTAAAGCATTTCCGGAAATGTGAGAGATTATGAACCCCACCTTAGCCCTGGGAATGGAAAAGTAATAGGGCTTAAATGTAAAGTGAACCAAACATGAGTCCAGGAATCCACTAAGGGTTTTTGCCGACCCATCGTATTTGTCAACAATGCCGCCCAGTAACACACTTTCTTTTGCGGCTGAATCACGGGATAGAAGCAGCGTTTTCCACCTTTAAATTCTGCACCTCGGTGGTTAATTCTTGAATACCTCGCATCAGGTCCTGGACGGCCGCTTCCATGTCGACTTCAAGTGCGGTCGGTAGGTGTCTCAAAACTGTCACAGAGTTCCCCCCTTCTCACCTGAGACCGATCCTTGCTGGACTTTGTGGGCGGTGTCTCCATGCGGACAGACCTGGACTTGAATAAGGCTGAGTGAGTCTCTTCCGACTCCAGCGTGCGTTTAAGATTCCGGGATGCAGCAATCCGGGGATCCGGGAAACGAAGAAGATGTGCTGATGGCGCACCAGTCCAGGAAGCAAGAGGAAAAGGGAAAGGAGCAAGGAATGGAGGTAGAAAAGTTAGGAACCAGGAAAGCAATACTGCGAACTACAGAGCACACGTCTGATCGCTGCTTGGCAATAGCATTGAGACACGCGGAGCCACGGGGGTGCGGTCTATTAGTAGAATACGTTAGTCCAAGGTATACACCGCGGAAGGCATGTCACGCTGGATGGCCATGTTGGGAGTGTCAGGAAATGCAAGGCCTGTTGTGATAAGGACCAGGAAGACCAAAAGGGGCGTGTCCTGTGGGTCATGACATATTGAGTTATTCATTGCAGATAATTAGACTTTCAGAATTTGATCATTTTTTCTTTTATCCAGTTAAATTGTATGCCACTCAATGGCTTCATTAAGCCCTCTTTGGTCACTTTAAGTCTGGAAGATGAGTCTCTGTTCTTTTTCTAGGAGCATTTTTTTCTTTTTGGTGGTGTCATTCCCCTTTAGTGTTAACAGAACTGTCCATTTCAGATCTTTGCTCGAATGGTTGTGTTCTAGGAAGTGTTTCACCATCGGTGCCATTAGGGTTTTGTTTCTGATACAACTCCTGTGTTATATAATTTGAGTTTTAATTTTCTGAATTGTTTTTCCTATATAATTTAGACCACACGGACATGTTAACATGTAGATAACAAACTCGGAAATTGCAATTAGAAAATTGCAACTGTTGCCATGGTGTTGTTAGATTTTTTAGTGAATTTACAAACTGAACATAGTCCACAGGAGTAGTGGCCTGTGACCGGACTCCAGGTTTTGGTTAGATTTTCAGGCTCTGATTGTTTACCTCTAAATTTACTGCTACTTACCCTGTTTTCTATAGTAGTTAATCTTCTATAGGCAAAGAGCGGACATGGAAGTTTGATAGTGGATTGATCAAACATCTTCCATTGTTTTCGCACTATGTTGGTGATGGATAGGTTGAGATTAGTGAATGTGTTCACACTCACTATTCTTTCTTCTGCTTGTTTTTTAACCTTATCCTCCAATAGGGATTCGCGATTATTGTTATAACAATGGCAGCTAAAAGAGCCTATGAGTTTTTTGGGATATTTTCTCTCTCTCAATTTTTTGGAGAGGGTTCCTGCTTCTTCTTCATGAGCTTCCTTAGTGCTACTGTTTCTTTTTAGCCGCAAAAATTGTCCATAGGGCAAGTTATCTTTCAGGTGTTTCACGTGATGACTGTGATAATGTAGGAGGGAATTTTTATCTGTTGTTTTATGATAGGGTCTAACTAGTAATATGCCTAGTTGATGGAAAATGGTCAGATCAAGGAAGTTAATTTCCTCCCTTTTGATGGTCATAGTGAAATGCAAATGGCGATTACATTGATTTAGCCATGTTACTAAACTATTCACCTCTTCTTCTGTAACTTCTTTTTTCCAGCTCGAAGGCGCGGTGGGTCGGGAATTCAGGTAAGGATCAAAGGTATTGCTCTTGTTCTAACCTTTTCTCATTCTTTCTCCCTTTTTCTAGGAGCTCCAGAATCGAGGCGGGCGTGGCAGAAGACTGGATGCAGACTTGCAGGCACGGTGAGCGTTACGCTGCTGGATGCAGAATAACGCGAAGCATGTGCTGCTATTCGGGCGTGGTTTAAATCCCTACCAAAGTACTCCGAGGTAAGTATTCCTCCCCGACCCCACCCGAGTAAAAAATAGTCCCTAGGTAAAGTAGTCCTCTGCAGCATGGTCTGCATCAGGTAAGTTTTAATCTATGATCCTGGCGCCTATGGGGTTGTTGGGCTTGCTTGGAATAACTTGATGCCTGCTTCCGGGGCTGCTGGACTTGATCTGGATCCCCGGGAGTAGTGATCATGACAATCTGTTGATAGAACTGGCCTTGGAATTCAAAGAAGTTTTTAGTTAGTGAAACTTCTATGTACCAGAGTATAAATGACGTTGGTGCTGGGTCGTTATCAAGCCGCGTCAACAATATTTCTTCTAAGGTTTCAATAGTTTCTTGCTGTGGTATATTTGTATACAATGAAACGATGTCTAATGTTATTAGAAACTGAGTGTTAATATCGTAAGGATGATTTTCGAAGCGTTTGATAACCTCTTTGGTATCTTTAAGATACGACATTTTGGTGACAGTTTTTCAAATAGTGATCAGCGAATTTCGAAAGCGGTTCTAGGATGGAATTGATACCGGCTACAATTGGTCGTACCAGGGGTATAGTTAAGGTCTTATGTATCTTTGGTAGACAGTAAAAGGTAGGGGTAGAGGAGTCTGAGTTGATGAGGAATTCACTTTCTTGGCGACCTATCCATCCTCGTTCTTTGGCTTTTTCGGATTTTAGTTCGGTCATTTTTAGAAGTTCTTTTGATGGATTTTCAGATAGTTTAATATTAATATTTAATAATATTTGGTGTTATTGAGCTGACTTAAACATTCATTTACATACTCATCTTTATCTAGGACCACTATTCCTCCTCCTTTATCAGCTCTTTTTATTATACTATCATCGTTTTTAGAAAGGTTGTTTAATGCATCGAGTTCTACGTGACTTAGGTTCTGGAAAACAGGGTTGTTTTTCTTTTCTAATTTCTCGATCTCTCTTAGGACTCGTTTTTCAAATATGATAGACTCCGGGGAATAGGAGTGGCTGGGAGGACAAAATTGTGATGGATTTTTTTAGGCCTGAATGGTTCTTAATCTGTGTTGTCATAGCCTCGTTGGTACTATCGGCGAAAAATTCTTTCAGATGGATCTTTTGCATCAATTTGTGAAAATTGTTGTGAAAGAGAAAAGGATTGTGTTTCTTAGTAATGACATAGCCCAAGCCTTTATTTAAGACTTGTTCTTCTATGTCTGTGAGTTTATAATTAGATAGGTTTACTAGGAGCGATTGCCGCTCCTGGTTTAGCGTTGGTCGTTGTTCCAATTTCCCCGATTGGGGCCTTGTTGTAAAAAATTCCTCAATTTGTTTCCCCGGTTACTTTGTCCTCTTTTAATGTTACCTCGTCCTCTTTGTGGGGTGGTGCTCCCTGTGGCAACATTATCTGGATCACTACTGCTGTTACTAGAGCTGAATGAAGTTGCTCAGAATCGGACTCTACGGGTCTGATTAGGATTCTGTGGTCTGCCTCCTTGTAGACCTGGTCTTATCGCCATCTTTAGTGTAAGGGTAGGCTTTCTCGTGGGAATATTTTGTGAGGTCTTTTTTTAAACGTTGTATCCGTTCGAGGGTGTTACTTTTTTAAACTCTTTTATGTCCTTTTCAATTTCCTCTAATCTCTTTTTTACAGCCTCTATTGATATAGTCTTTTTTAGATTAACAGTATAACCGACATTTTATCTAAAATTAGATTTTGCCCTTGGTTTCTTTGTAGGCACAGTACAGTGTCTATCTACTCCACCTAAACGAGACCTCTGGAATAGATTCTCCCCACAAGAACAAAGAAAACTACCTTCAGAGAAAAAACTCCATAATGATAGAGAGCCTATCCTGAAGAGGTAAGCCAGTATTAAACTCGCTTCATGCGTCATACAGCTTTAGACTATTTACCATGCACAGTAAGTCTATTAACCAATGCAAATTAAATGTGCAGGTTGCTTTCGACTCATTTTAGAGCCATTAGCGGACCAAGAGGACTAACTCCTGTTCTATTTACAGGAATCAACCTCCATAAGAGCCACTCGCCCCGACAAGACTAGGTAACTAGCTAACCTAGCCTGGTCTGATAAAACCATATTATCCAAGATGAAAAAAGAGCATTCATAGCTTACTCTTCTTTTTGTGTTTTTCTGTTCTATGTCAACAGCTGCAGAAAGAACATTAAAGTTTGATATCTAACACTGCCAACAAGAATGATTATCGCCTGAGATATGCATTTATAGCACTTCTTGTTGTTTTTTACTGTAACATTACTAGATACAGCGGCACTACTCCTGAAGAAGGTTCCGAAAAAATATCAGGGAACTAGAAACATGTCGAGTTTTCTTCATCTAGACAAGAAATCACTAGAATGATGAAATATCAATCTCAATATAGGGTTCCACAATTAGTGCAAGACAGCAATTGCTCCCTGCATTGATTATCGAATCTCATACCTGTCAATTAGACATATTTTACTAGATTGCCTCTAAATCTATGTGTCACGACTATATTGTTCGTTTTTTAGACAGTGTTCTAATTTTTTATCATGTCAAGCGAATGGGATTGGCCCACCGCTTTTTTAAGCTACAAATGTGTTTTTTCTGTCAAATTGACTATTAATAAATGATTGAATATGTATTTCTCACAGCACTGATTTAATGATTGTTGAATGTAAGATGTTGATATAAGCTATCTACCTCTAATGTTTAATGTCTAGCATATTTACTTTCCCGATAACTTAGGTAGTACTATTGGGTTTCCCTTCCTTTTGTGTAAGGGCTGAATTGTTACCATAGTTACCATAGTACCTGAATAGTGAAGAAGCACAGAATCAACAGTGACAATCAGCTACTCTGATCAAAAAGTAACTTTGCAGTTGTAAAGGGTGCTCATTTTTAGTTTTGCAAAAAAAAATATTTTGTTATGAGAGACATCACATAAATTATTTCAATTTCCCGAGATATGAAAACCGTTAAATTACATCAGGATTTGCTTCCGTGGGTCACCATTAAAATGTACTATCAATTGCACACCACTACTGCTTATCACATTCTCACCTAATGAACAAACAACAACGCCAACTGAACGTTGCTCAAAACCAACAGTAGAAACAGACAAAGAAAAAATCCGGGGAAGAGAGAGAAAAAAAGAGAGAAAGAAAGAGATAAGAGCAAAGATAGAGGGGAAAGGAGTAAGAGAAAGAGCAGAGAGACAGGGAAAAAGAGAAAATAGAAAGAAAGAGGAAAAGAGATAAGGAGGGAGAAAAAAAAGAGGGAAAAAGAGAAACAGAAAATGGAAAGAAAAAGAACGAATAAGAAAGAAAGAGAAAGAGGGAGCGAGAGAGACTGTGCAAGAGGGTGACACAGGAATTTCTAACTGGGCTAGTGACTTTGCTGTGGCAGATTTCCTCATGTATATGCATTCTGTTTGTTGCCTTGAAGGACATTCTCCTTCCGTTTGTCGGGCGTGTGAAATCTCCAAGGTTGCCAATCTGCTCACAAATGCTAAAGTGGTTGAGGTAAGGCCTAATGTAATAAATGTATGCTATCATGAGGAGCTGGTGGAAAGCAAAACCGGTGAAAATGCAGAGGATCTGCCCGCATCTAGGGTGTTATGGTAGTAACCACCCATAACAGTAAGAAACTGAGAAAAAAAACCAGGAGAAAAAGGATCACCTGACCCTAGGAGTGTTGGGTACATCATCCCACATCAACAGTGCAAGAGGCATTGATCGAATGCGCGATGGTATTTTTCCACTTGCGCAATCATTACACTATACTTAATGTGACTGGGTCAGGAAATAAACCCTGTCGAGGGGGACCCCTCTCAACCTGGGAGATGAGACCTACCAGGGTGTCAGCTGCAGCCAGTTCTGCCCCAGAGGCGGGGGTAGGGATTTGGGAAATCCCTGGTCTCCATAAAGGGAGTAGAAGGAAGTTGAAGCAGAAGAAAAGGAAGTGAAGATTCATAGAGAGTGGAGTGGAGAGTAGTAGAGAGCGAGGGAGACTAGCAGTAGACTGAGGAACATTGGAAGGACAGAGAGAGGAATATATATATGAGAGAGAGGGAGAGAGAAAAAGAGAGCGAGAGAGGGGGGAGCGGGAGAAAGAGAATGGAGGGGCATAGGAATGAACATCAGGGCAGGAAACACAGGAGCATGAGAGACAAAGACCAAGCAACACCTGGGCGATTTCAAGGCACCACATCTTGATAACATTCTCACTGTAGGACCCCAGGTTAGTATCCACCTAGAAGACCTCGGTTGGAGTAACTGTCAGGAAATCACGGCAGCCAAGGAGTTCTGGTGTTTCATCTCATGTTCAGGATTCAGAAGCTTTCCCCCCTTCTGCACCTGTTTCACGCATTCCTTCTAACACACGGAAACGGCTTGTGCACAAATCACCCAGCACTGCCTTAACACGCTGCAGATCTTTTCAGGAGCGTTGGGGTTTGCTGTGGAGACGTGGGTGTTTTGCATTTCTGAGATCACGTGTGCGATCACGTTATACCCGTTTCCAGCGGGTCACGTGTCTGTTTTCATTCATTCTTATGCCCCGCCTACGTTTGGATCGCTGCTTCTGAATTTGCTTCTGCAGCCTTATGGAATACGTGTTACTCTTCATTCACTGATCCTGACCTTGCTACTTTCTACAGACTTCCTCTTGCCTTGCCTTCATAAGAAAACTCCTGTTGCTGCTATTTAACCTGTCTGTGCCCTGTGATTCTGTCTGTTTCCCCACTGTTGCCGACTCGGATTACACTACGGACTACGTACTCACTGTTTGGAACTTTGTGAATTGTTTCCCAAAGTACAGCGCTTCGACCCACGTTCCTCTAGGACCACGAGAACTGTGCTTGCTCTCTTCCTCAGCCACTTACCACCAATAGGAGTATTGTGCATGCTCGGACTAGAGACTGCCTTGTGGAGCACTTAGGCATCCTTGTGCTGGTGGGTGTTAGGGGAAGCTTTTGAACATTACCGCTCAGACTAGAGACTGCCTTTTGGAACTCTTTAGGCGTCCTCTTGCCGGCGGGTGTTAGGAGGAGCATGCATTGTTTACAACCTGAGTATTCTTCAGTTTCCACCTTATCTACGGATCATCAACACCTTTTTGGTAAGACTCTCCCAGTACTTTGAACTGTGCATTGCTTATCATTTGGTAGCCATTGTTTAGGGTTACTCACATCACTAAAATCATTGTGTTGTCCTTATTCATAGGATAATGCTTTTCTGAACAAGAACAGGAATCCTGAATAGTATCAGGGATCTTCCTGTTGGCCAAGGTATAACTAATAACAGTTATGTTGCCTGTTTCCCACTCATTGTAACCATTGTGGTGTTAACTTTGTGTTTTCTTTACAGACCAACGGGATCCTGTGGCATCCATCCATCCATCTTTGGGTCAATAGATTTCTCAGGCGGTCCTTACATACCCCTGAGATGTACATTGCCAGAAAGAACTCGTTGGCTACACGGCGGGTTCAACTGTCTGAACAGAACTCCACCCTTGAAACTACAGGAGATTTCTAACAGTAACAGAAAGACAAGGCGGCTGTCCTTTAGGCACTAGCTGTTAGCCAGCCAGATCATAGATTATAGGGGTTACCAACTTCCAATGATCATGGATGAGGGAAGACTGTGCTAAGGTGTAGAAGGAAGCCCACAAGAAGGTGAGAGAGGGAGATGGGCACCCGTTAGCAAGAGATTATTAAAGCAGTGAATAAAACCCTTGAACCATCTTCGAGAGTTGGTGTGTTCTTGGGGCCATATGTCACATAAGGTTTCAAAATACCAAGTGGGAAGTCCAAAGATTACACATTTGCGTTGAAGCTGGCAAAAAGTGTTTAAGGTATTTTTTTGAAACTACCCAAAAGATACAAGTGGTCATGTTAAAAGAAATGAGTCTTATTCTCTTTCTAAAAGAGCTTTTAATACCAGAAACAGAAAACTGAACTATAACCAGGAAATTAACAGTTCATTTCCTTAATAGTGATGTAATCCCTGAAGAGACCACAGTGTCATTAACATCCCTGTCAGCAAAAAAGGGATTGGCCTTAACATTTTAACATGTTGAGTTAGAAATATCAAGTAAAATAAACATCTTGGCAAGAGAAATCTTCATTATCTTGTATCGAGGGGGGAGATTTTGAGTCTACAAAATGGCAAAGTTGAAATTGAGAGCTCTGAATTTTACTGCTATTTTGGAATTCCAGAGCATGTCTTTTGGTACCACTTTATTAAACATAAATATTTTCATTCAACATAACAACAAGTAAGGTGAATCAAGCTACGTTTTAAAAACAAATTAAACAAGCTGGATGTCATTCTGAAAAGAAATACAAAAATAAACACAGAATGCAGGGGGTGGGCGGGAAGCAATCTCCTCGCCATGTGCAGATGTTAAAAAAATTGAATGACAGTGCCAGATTTTAGACATACACACACACACACACACACACACACACACACACATACATACATACATACACACTTCATAAAAAGCGCACAAAAAAATTGAAAGGAAAAAATGTAACTAAATCAAAGGTGTTAACAGTTTGCAGTTAATTAGTTTAGTTTATTTTATTCATTTGTAGAGCGTGCCAAGCCCGTAGGCATCTAGGCACTATGCTTACAAGTTACAAGATAAAATACCACATTATATTACACGAGGGCATTTGCAAATATACAATGAAAATTGAGGACATTACATTACATATATACATAACTTGTGATAGTCGCACTAGTGCAAATGGATGCAGGGCAATGTACAAGCGCGAAGCGCAAGTAGACACGAGGACACAATGGAACAAGATATAATAATTATGTAGCATAACTTGTGGTTATAGTGTCTAATTCTGACTGAGCACATTCAAAAGAAAGTAATCTGAATTTTTGTTTTTAAAAAACAGATTTTTGGGGGGCTTTCCACCCATGCCAAACTTGTTTGTATTTAGAAAAGAAATCTGCTGTTGATTTGAAGTCAAACTAAAACAACAGGTAAATGAACACAATGCAAACATTGTCATTCTTTACAGTATAATCAACCACAACAAAATCACAAGAAACCAGAGGCTATTTGGAACAGGCAGCTGTGCCTGTTGAAACAACCTGCCCATAGACCAACGACATCAAGAACACTGCCAACAGTTCAGAAAAGCTATTAAAACATGCTTTATTTATTTATTCTAATGTGATACAGTTTTATAAAATAAAACTTTACACATTTAAACAAACAATATCATATATAAAATATTTGTTACAATCAACAGGTAAACAGTAATTAATCAATCGATCAAATAATGATCCTTTCATATACATATCAAGTTCATAGATAACTAATAATATATTAATAGTAAAACCATACACAGTAAGGAAAAGAAAAAAACATTTTATGACTAACAAGTAACCTGTGGGTAGTGTCTTATTAATCCCAACTCAACTCCTAGAGCTCTGTCTTTGTTCACCGTCATATTCAAAGTTAGTTAGAGCTAGGATACATTCTATCAAAATATCATCATTCAGACTTGAATACCATCCTGAGGGTTTCCAGATTAAAGGTTTCAGAATGTGTCCAATATTAACTCTTTTCACCAGAACCAGAGCCTGATAGTTCGTCCTACTACCCTCAAGTGCACATTTGTTTTTCTGCAATAGACCATATTCTAAAAAGTGCTATATGTAGCTTAGGGTTCAGTGTGTTGATACAATAATACCAAAACTCAATAGACCCCATATAATCCGAATTGTGACCATAACTCCCGAGATGTTTACTGTAATGATTAATCATCCTGGGGCATAAGGTCAACACATGCCTTGCTGTTTCGAGTTTAGAAGGATCCTCACATAATCTACAGTGTTTTGCAGGTTCTGGAGTAACAGAACCCCGTGCTCGGGTCGCTAATGTGGGTAGGTGGTTGATACGCATTAGCAGAATGAAGCGTCTCAGTGCTATGGAGGGACACAAATTAAGATACAGTTGGCTCCCTTTAAAGGTATAGAGGACATAAGACACAAAAGTGTAGCTTTTTAAGGTTGCCAAGTGCATATCATTGTTCTGCCAGTCCCATAGAGCTATACTCTTCTCTAGATGATATAGCATATTTTGATTATCTTGACCCCATGGCGGGGTCCAGCCACTTGCCTCACACAAAATTGCCATGTCTCTCTCCATTTTGGATTGCTTAGTGACTCCCATAGCTTCTTTCACACACCTCAGTAAAGGATTGAAAGAATTGTTCTTAATCTTAATATATAGTTCCGCTCTTTTACGTAGCACGAAAGATTTGAGAGAGATAATTCCTAACTCAAGCCTCAGGATTGCCACATGTATACCTTGTAGAAGCCCCAGTATGCATCTCCAAAATTTCCCCTCAAGAATCTGTAGCCAATCTAAGTTCATATCGATCAAAGATTCTAAGCCATAGGTGACCATTGGTACAAAGCATTGGATGTAAAGTTGCCGCGCACCCCAGATCGAATAGCCACTCTGGTCTCACGTAAACCTGCATATCAAAGCCGTTAATTCAGCTGCTTTTACTTTACGTGCCTGTATGCATGGTATATAATTGCCCTTGTTGTCAAACTCTATCCAAGATATTTATAGGAGTGCGTATACTTGATTTCGAGGATACCTATATGCATGGAGGGGCATGCTACCTTACCAGCGGTATACAGAAGTACTTCAGTTTTGTTATGATTGATAACCAATTAGTTTACCTCTGCGTACTGCCAGAGTCTTTCGGCAGTCCTCTGGAGTCCACTGAAAGTATGATCGAAAATCACAATATCATCTGCATATGCTAAAATCACACACTTGGTCTTGCCTACTTTCGGAGGACAGTTCCATGTTCCCTGAAGGTATTCGGGTACATCGGTAACAAAAAGGTTATAAAGCAGGGGAGCCGTATCGCATCCCTGCTTTACACCTCTCAGCTGCATAATTGGACGTGTTAAATTGCCAGCATTGTCCAATCGCAGCTGAACCATGGTGTTTGTGTGAAAAAGCTCCAGATAGTAAATGAGAGCAGGTGGACAGGACCAGCGTTTGAGTTTACGCCAAAGGAAAGCTCTATTGACAGTATCAAAAGCTGCCCTAAAATCGACAGAGTGCATAGAGGGGGGGGGGGGTTGTTGGGTTGCAACGCCTTGCTCCTGAGCGAATCCATGATAAGTACGTTGTGTGCTGTGGAATAGCTGGTTCTAAAACCACTCTGAAAGTGATACAAAATCCCTGTTTTATCCAGCTATGCTTGTAGAACTTTTAACAAGAAGGAGGCAAATATTTTCCTGGTACTGTCCAGCATGGAGAGGAGACGACAGTTGGCGGGGTCCATTTTGTTACCCTTTTTAAAAACTGGGACCAAGATGGCCCTTTGCCATGTTGTCGGTATCCTGCCATCCACCAAGACTTTTTCGAACAATACCTTAATAAGTTTCGCCCAGAACTGCAGATTATTTTTTATAACCGCATTAGAGAGTCCATTAGGAACCGGTGCACGGGACGATTTTCATTTCTTAATTTTGTTTACTAGCTCCTCAGTTGTAACTGCAAAGGGGAGCGATTAAAGTAATGCTATTATTCACCTCTTCCGACCTATAATTGGTACCATTACGATTCTCAAGAAAGGACCCCCATTCCTGGGAAACATGCTTTATAAAAACAGGGGTTTCCCTAACAAGTCTCCTTTTCTGAAATGACCAGCGACAGTACACTGAAAAACCCTCACAAGTTGTTGGCTAATGTGTTATGCATCTTAGTCCTGGGATGACAAGCTGCACTTTGAAAAGGCCTACTCTTACCCTTCGCTCACCCTACTGTTCTTCCTTCTGCCCCACCCTTACTACCACCTTTCTCTTCCCTATGGGCATCTTAAAGTGACAGTTTTGAGTGAGGTTGGTTTGAATATCAGCAATGACATTAAAATCCTTTAAAGGAAGACAAGGTAGTTTTCTTCTGCAACACGGAAACAATGGGGTGGTGAAAGGGGCTGGGCCCAGCCCCAGGCTGGTGGGCGCTGATCTTGAAGAGGTATATGCGGATTTGCAGATCACCCCAACTGTGTACCCGCAATAAAAGCAGGGACTGCCACAGGAGCACTTACACCCCACCACACAAATACTCATGACCATCAAGGGTGGTAGCAGTGGCAGCTGCTGAACTATTTAAATAGCGGGCCGTAAATATTTGCCAGAAATATGGAAGAGCGACCAAGCATAGCGATGGAGCCAGAACCATCCACGGGTGATTTGGGGGGAGGGTGATTTGTTTTCCCACAAGAGCATTTTTTGAATAATCGGCTAACATGGTGCATTAAACACTAGACTTTCTGTGAGAAATTGGGTACAAATCAGACAGTTTGCAATCGGTTTTGATTGATAACTCAAAAATAATCCAATAGATGCAAGTCATCAAAGGTTCACAGGAGCATTTCACAACTCATTTTCGTGATGCCTTTCCCCACAATATAGGCCCATACAAAAAACATTTTCATGCTGACTGTGCCCATACATTTCCATGCAGGCTGCACCGATATATATGGCAGTATTCCTATATAAAACCATCCTCTTGTTTGCTTTGCGCATAATGCCAGTAATGATACTATAAGAAACCATGTCCAAGCTGGCTCTGTCAACATATGACGGTATCCCCAAATAAGAGCATCGTCCTGTTGGCTTTGCCATTAAAAAAGTCATTCCACAATAAGAAAGCATGTCAAAACTAGCTGCAGCAATATAGACCTATCTAGACACATATGAACACTAATGTATATTTTTCATAGATGCCCATTAAAAAATGCCATCCCACAATATGAAATGGCTAGACTGGCCGCACCAAAATGCCGGTCTAGCTAGTCTAGCCATGTAATAACACCTACCATGCTTACTTTATCATAGATGCCCAGTTAAAAATGTCCTGCCACAGTAAGAAATGGCTAGACTGGCTGCATCCAAATGCCAATCTAGCCGCCTAGTATCACTTATCATGCTTGATTTATCATACATGCTCCGTTCAAAAATGCTGCACACCCTTCACCCGCCTCACCACCTCAAAATCAGTGCCCCAGCCCAGCAAACACAATCACACACATACAACATTCACTCTCTCATTCACACAAAGCATAAGCTTGCTTATTCACACAAGCACCCATCTATCACACAAGCAACCATGCACTCATACAGCCCTCACATGCATGAAAACAATCACATTGATACAATAAGGAAATTAATTTGCATACACTCCGCATTCATGCACTCATGCAATCAGCAGCTTTCATTCACTCTCATATTCCTCGCCATTCATTCCCTCCATGCCCCCTTCCTCGTACCAGTGCTTACTTGTGTGGTGGTCATACCTACCTACCTTTGAAAATCAAAAACCCTGAGATGTATGCTACGCATATAGCCACGCAAGACTACGCCCACATGCCCCGCCCACATGTCAAAAATGTCAACTATATTGATTGTGTAATCGGCTATGTGCACAAAACTGCATCAAATGAAACTGAGCACTCAAAAAACGTATTTACCATTTTTACAGTGCACTTTTGCATTTGGAAACCTTACACTACTCCAGACAAAGGCATTTTGCTAACATGCTGATATATGCAGACAGGTCTTCTCAGCTACAGGCAAGGGGGCCTCCAAACATTTTGAAATACACACACACACACACACACACACCCTTCCTTTCGGAGATGGCCTTCCAGCCTCTTTAAGGTGATTCATGGAAAATACCCCTGGTTTCGCCGTTATAGCTACAAGACTACCAGTCCCGGAGTGCAAAGTTAAAAAAGGCCTAGAGTCTCCTTACCCCGAATGGTTGGCATGTGTGAAAGACTATTACAGGAAAGAAAAAACTACAGCACTGAACATAATAAAAAGTGCGAGTGAAAACTACCCCGAGCAAATTGAGAACTGTGATGCCAGCATAGGAGAGGTGGCTTGCCAGTGGTGCCACCCTCAGACTAAAACACCCATTTAACTCCTAATGTATATAAGGTATCCCCTTGCAGTGTTTCTGACATAGATTACACCACTATATGCTTGAAAAGGCAAATTGTCTCCACTTAGTTTCCAAGATTAGGCCGCCTTTCTTCTGAAAGGTTGTGTTTCAGGAAAAGGCATACATGTTTCCTTTCTGTGTCAAGTATACCAAGCAGACAGGGCACAGATTAGTATGCATTTTTAGTGGGGTATTTAGTTCAGAGTAGATGCAGATTATGGGGCTTTTAAATGCTAAACAGCCCATCCCAGTGAGCTGTGGCTTGACAGAGAAATGGGCCATTGCCACACACTTGTCTGCTAATGCCTGCAGTAAGACGTGCCAAGTTGGTTACTCAAAAGCAACAAAGAGAAGGAGGGAGAAATGCCAGCAGCCTGTGAAGTCCTGCTGGGACATCGCTTTAATGTTTTATCAAGCCCTTGACCAGCACTTCCCTGGCAGGAACAAATAAAATGAATCCTTCATTATAAAATCACGTAAACAGACATGATTTACAATGTACATCTGCCACCATAGCTGCTTCAAGGTTGACTGCTCCAGGCCTGCGGCGAAAACCCGGAGACCCTACGCTCTTCCCCAGAGTAGAGCGTGACAACCCTGAGTCTCTGGGCTAGACCCGGAGGTTAGGCAGGTATGGCACTGGTGGTTGACCTCACACAAGTACTGTTACGAGGAAGAGGAGGACTAGGAGTAATACATATTATGGGTAAAGCAACCCATGCATTCACTCGTACATTCCCCATTCATACACTAATGCAATCTTCAGCATTCATTCACTCGCACCTTCAGCAACCATCTGCATTCATTCACACACACTTCAAAAACATTATACCCTCACTCCCACATATGCACACTGCACTTCGGGCGTATTCATCACAGAAGCAGCCAAGCACACATTCAGCCCCGCCCAAGCACACATTCAAATACTCACTCAGATAAAATAAAAGAGAACATTCCCTCGCTTATATTCCCCATTAATACACCCATGGAATCAGCAGCATTCATGCATTACACAATCACTCACAAACATGCACGCACGCTTACAGACACACTTTTATTAAAAAAAAAAGAAATGCAATGGGCACCTGTTCCTCGGCTCGACTCCAGGCTCCCTCTCAGCTGCTCCGGAAGGCCCTCCCTGTAAACCCTCCAGGCAGGAAGCAGGGAGAGGTGTCAATCAGCACCTCTCCCTACTTCCTGGTGCTGGTGAGCCAGAGTGAATGGCAATAACTCGCAGCCCCAGGCCCCCCTAATGCACGGGGAGGCGTGGAAGCACCACCTAGGCATTTTGAGGGTGCAGTTACCCCATCCAGCATGGCCAGCGTGCCATGCAAGGCTGGGGAAGGAAAAACAACTTACATTGCTTTTTGTCCATGCATAGCTGGGTTCCTGCACTCAAGGGGAAACCTAGTTTCTCCACAACACAGGCCAGCCAGCAGCGCTCCCTCCACTGCACAGTGTAGTCGAGGGAGTGCTCAGGTTTTCAAAGGGCTCTGGCTTCAGATCCTCCAGAATGGGGGTGGGTCGGCGCCCCGTCGCCCTATATGGGGGAGCCGCCATTGGTGGGCAGTCACAGGAGCACTCAAGTCCCCACCACTCCTACACACCTCATGACTACTAAAGGGACAGTCTCACAGGAGCAATCACATCCAGTTCATCATAGAGACTCTGAGATCCCTATGCCCCTGTGTAGAAGAGTAGTGGAAAAAAGCCAGAACATTGCACTTTCAAGAACAAAATCACACTCTATTTTCTTTAACTAGAGCACTTACGGAAATAGCTGTTAAAATGATTTCTGAACTCTGACCTGGTGGGCAGAGGTTCAGAAAGCCAGCCTAGTTTCTTGAAACAGGGTAACCTTCGAGACATGCCAGACCAATCAAGGGCAGCGGTCAAGACTAAGGGCCTCATTACGAATATGGAGGTAGCCATGCTGATTTTAGCGGCATGGCTACCCCCATACCGAGTACCGCCTCTGGGGTTCCTGGAATGGGGAAATAGCGGGCCATTCCGGCCTTGGAGGGCCCAGTAATTCCCTTTCCCGGGACCCGGACCTGGTACATCCCCATTCCCATTTGAGCCCCCATAGAGCTCAATGGGAATGGGCCTGGTTTTACCAGACGTCCTTAGCGGGAACAGCGAGCAGAACTTGTAATGAGGTGGTAGAGGGTTAACGGCGCCGGCAGCTCTACCGGCGCCGTAAACCCTCTACCGCACTCGTTGTAATGAGGCCCTAGGTCTCAGGAGGGGTGAGGGTGACTGAAAACCCACAATGAGCACACACAGCAAAGGACACTACAAATCACTCCCAGACAGGTGTATATATTAAAAATACATAACATGTATTCAAGGCGTTTGAAATCCAACACAAAGCAATTATCAACAGTAATACTTCAAACCAATACAACACTACTATAACACATATAAACAATACTAAGTGGCCTAAAGGATTCATGCACAGGAATGAGTCCACAGCCTAGAAAGAAGGGGGCAAGCGGTGCAAATAGACTTTAGGCAGTTATTCATCAATCAATCCCTAACTAAGAGGCAGTTCTGTCCCTACGAGGAGTGGAGCCTATCGCTCGAAAGTACTTTCAGGTGCACGCAAGGGTGCAGAGGAGCAAAAACGGGGTCTCTTGCAGGGACTGTAGCAGCTCAGAAAGGTGGCTGAGGCAATGAAGAATAGGTTCCCACCATTCCAGGAGGGTCTTCCCAAAAGGACAGGAGAGGTTCCAGAAGTTGGGAATCAGGCGGTAGAACAGACTACCTGTGGAAAGGCAAGTGGCCCTCAGGGGACACTCGTGCGTAAAAGTGGATGGATGCACTAGGGGCCACCAGGAAGCATTGCAAGTACTCACCGACGCCCCGGCACACTCCGTTCCAAACTTCGGCTGTCGGGTCCACTTCGGTTGCAGGTTCAAATGCGCCAATTGTGCGGCTATGCAGCTTTCAGCGGCTGAGATACAGCGATGATCCTGTGGCAGGACAATGGCGATTTCTGCACTCCTGCTGAAGTGATCAGGCCAATTTCACTGCAGCAGGTTTCAGGGAACAGAGGGGCACAGCAGCAAGGCACCTGCGAAGTTCGTCACCATGGCTGGGCGACACGGTGACCGCGTGTACTCTGGTTCGGGTGTTCTCTCTTTATTAAAGACCTGGGAATGCCAAGTGTACGAAATTCGGTGTGATTGTGCCCTAAACACAGAGCTTATGATCTACCAAGTTTGAAGTGTCAACTCGAAACGGCAGCAGTTTCAGAGCAAAGTTCCTGCGCAAGCTGGTCAGTTCGCTGGTTGGCCCAGGAACACTTCCGAAGAGTCTTACTTGCAGATTCAGATGAAGGTGCCGTGAATAGTTAGTCCCACTATTCAAGTGGGTCAAAGCGCCTTTGCAGACCTTCTGGTTTGATCAGATGCAGAGGGGTCCAGCGGGACAACAGCGTTCTCAGGGGGCCAAACCTTCCAGCTGGTCACCAGCGGTTCCTCGACTCAGTTTCCTCGTTTAGGATACTTGGATCCTATCCTAGGTTCGGTGATAACTCAAGAGATCGACCTGGCATGGGTGTTTGGAGCCTTCTCTTATCCAGAATCTCCTTTGTGCCAAAATGAAGATGACCCAATGGGAGATCTGCTCACATACAGGCACACCGGACGTGGACCAATCACAGACCATGGTGGTCCCAGTCATTCCCAGCACACCAGACTCTCTGGCACCCAGGATGTGTATTGGAACTCAACAGTCTAGCCCACATCCTGGAGGCACGCATACAAGACATGCAGAAGCCTGCGAAAGCTTGGTGTTTTGTGGGGAAATGCATGCCCAAATAAGGACGGACCTGGGTCTGCTCGACCTGGGGAAGATAAAGGGACAAGATGGCCAAAGGACAGGACGTAGAACCTTGTGGCATGGCCATTTTGGAGCCAGGCCACCTTACTGTGCCAAACACAGTAAATGCGGTTTACATGGCAAGAAAGGTTTAAAAATATGCACAAAGATAAGCTGCCACCAGCCCTGTCCAAGGAACATCTGCTCTTCTCCTAGAAAATCCTTTGAGGGAGTCTAGGGCCTTTGGAAACTAAAGGAAGACCCAAGCGCGCTGTGCTGTAAGGGACTTTGTGCACTTGTAACATGTTGCAGAAAAGTAGGAGAGGACTAATGGAAACAAAGTCTCCCAGTACTGACTGTCTTTAAGGGCATGTCAGTTTCCCCATAACAAAGTGAGCAAAAGCCCAGTGGAGTGCAGCTGAAGGAAGTGCTCCACTGGCAAAAGTCAGACTATGGTGTTTAAACATCAGCAAAAAGTTGGGGGGTACACAACTGGAGGGAAGATTACACATAAATGGAAATCTTTCCTAACACTCGTCCCTCCCAGACCAAGGACGGGGGGAATTAATCCACCTCTGGATGAGTCTCATGTTCAGGTTGGTTAAACATTCTGGACAACCCATCAGCATTGCTATGTTGGACACCTGGCCTATGCTCAATAGTGAAGTCAAAGCCTTGTAGACTTATGGACCACCTAAGCAACTTTGGATTCTCTCCCTTCATGTTCATGAGCCACTTTAAGGGCTTATGGTCAGTTTGCACAGTGAAGTGGGTCCCATAGAGGTAGGGCCTCAGCTTCCGTAGGGCCCACACAACAGAGAAACATTCTTTCTCTACTGTGGACCATCTGAGCTCTCTGTCCTTAAGCTGGCGACTAATGAAGCCAATAGGGTGTTCCTTACCATTCTCATCTACTTGTGAGTACAGCTCCTATCCCAGTGTCAGAGGCGTCTGTCTGCACAATAAAATGTTTTTAGTAATCAGGGGCCCTGAGATCAGGGGCCTGGCACAAGGAGTCTTTTAAGCCATTGAAGGCCTTCCAACACTCTTCAGACCAAGATACCTTCTTGGGTTTCTTTGGAGTTGTGAGATCAGTCAGAGGGGCAGCTATGGTGCCATAGTCTGCCATGAAATGTTGGTAGTATCCTGTGAGTCCTAAAAAGTCTCTCACCTGGGTCTGCTCTCCCCAAGCGTTACTGTGAATGACAATGTCATCCAGGTAGGCACTGCAAAACATAGAGATCGGACAAAGAATGTGGTCCAAAACCCTCTGAAAAGTAGCCAGGGGTCTGTGTAGTCCAAAAGGGATGCCTCTGAAATGAACTAAACCTCTAGGGGTGGAAAAAGCGGTCTTCTCTCGGTCCGCTGGGTTTTACGGCACCTGCCAATAGCCCTAAGGGAGATCAATAGTGGAGAGTGTAAGGAACTCATGGTGGCAACAGTAAAGACAGACACAAGTGATCACAGTTCAAGGGTGTTTATTAAACTGCAAATGCAGGGTGGAAAAACGCCTAACCTAAACCTGAATCTAAGATGGGAGCAAGCGCCGACCATCAAATGAAGAATAAGGCAGTCCTTGTGGCGTCTTGTCAAAGTAACAAGCCTATACAAAAAAAAAGATTGCCAATTCCTTACAACTAAAGAGTGTGGGATATGGTATTCAAAATAAAGAAGAGAAGTGTTCACAAATAAAAAGTCAGGATGTGATTGCCTCAAGGTCTCCCTACCCCATGTTTTTTAACACGGAACAAGGTGGGACTTTGGAGCACAGCACATGCTCGAGCAGGGAAGTCATTTAGGGGTCGCCAGAGGTCGCAATTGCGACCTCTGAGGTCTCCCTTGCGATCTCTAAAAAAAAAAGAATTTAAAACATGTTTTTTTTTTGGGAAAGTAAGCTCCAGGGCTGGGGCCAGCACCATGTGGCTCTTTACTTATGGAGTGGCTGGCTTTCTTGTGCAGGCCCCTTAAAAAAGAAAAAAAATAAGAACAGGTGTGCGGCAAGTCTAACACTTTCAGCACTGATCTGAAATAAAAAGAATAGGAATACCAAATAATGTGTCTTTCTGGAATTCTATCCAATAACTGCTAGACTCATTAAAGGTTTATTTCATGGCACACTTCAGGGGGTGAGTCACTGATTTAGTCTGTTCTTAAACGCCTAAACTCAGCCTTTCATCCTTCTGAGGTCGATAAATGAGTACCAACACAGGTTGGGTGATATTGGGTGTATATTTTTTCTATATAAAGCGCTTAAGCGTAAGTGGTATATAATAACACATTATCACCATTTGGTCATGGACGCCTGCTTGCATTCACAGTAATTTGGTAATATGGGCCTATACACACTGATCTTAACGATACATATGGCAATCCATTCTTGTATAAAATGTACATCATATTATAGTGATATTGTAACCATATTTGTCGTAGTGTACAATGCTAAGTGATACCACTTCCTGTTTTGTCAACGGGTGAAAGGTCGTGTTCCATTGCCTACCACGATATCACTTCGGAGTGGGGTCAAATGACATCACTTCCTGTGATGACATCAGGGGTCAAGGGTTGTGTGATGTCACTTCCGTCACCCCTGGCATTTTGGTGAAATGACGTGCCTGTGCTCGAGCCTTCCCAGCACAAGCTAACAGTTCCATATCAACTATCAGGTTCTTTGATTTCTCTTTGTAATGAAATGTCTCTTTGTTAAGTCTCTTTGTAATAAAAAGTCTCTTGCCTTCGAGACCTGATGCTCTCAACAAACAAACACAAAGTTCTGTCCTATGAACACTTTGGGGGATGGCTTCACCCCTGGGTCCCCCTCTTCAGGGTGCAGCCCCCTGAGAAGTCGTATTTAATAAATTACCAAGACAGTTCCTTCCTCAGTGAACATTTGGGTGATAACTTTCCACCCTATGATCTCCCTTGGCTTGGACTCAGACCCCAGTTGACAAGGGGGCACTTCCCTTCCCCTTGTCTTGCAATGCTTCTTGCTTTCACAAATCTTAATTTCGCTTTAAACAGGCTTTTGGTCTTTCCCTTTGTTGTCGGCTTCCCTTTGCTGGGTTCACTCTCAACCGGCTTTTGTAACAGATAATACGCTGTATACACCCTTGGTTGGGTTCACTTTGTTCCACACAGTATTCTGGATTGTTGGCTTCCCTCTACGGGGTTCACTATTGCCAACCTTTACCAATAAATCCTCACAGGCTTTTTAGATTTTGCCCCTTTTCATTAGCATCCTTGGCCGGGTTTACTCTTGCCAATCTTCACGAAACACAGTTCATGTACTAATTTTCATCATGCAGGATTCACTTCCCTTAGCTTTCACAATTTCTCTGTCGGTCAAAGACTTTTGACGGTACAGAGGATTTTACAAGACCTCTGTATGACCTACTTGGACCGTTCTTTGCCTCTTCCCAATGTCTTCTGGTTAGGGTAGTCTTTACCGCTGGGTAATAGCCCAGCGTTTCCTGCGTCAGCACCCACCTGGTGCCGGATTCCTCTGTATCTGGTTTTCTCCCTCCTTCGTTAATAGTATCCTTTTGCTTTTCAAAGTTCAACTTACCCTTTGGCAGGGGCGTAGAAGACACATAAAATCTGGGGGGGGGCACAGGAGACATCTTGTGGACTTTGCTTTATTTATTTATTTATTGTGTTTTAGTCACAAAATTAGAATTAAAATAGCAGTACGTATTAAATTACAAATATCACTGTATAAAACAAGAGAAAAGAAGAAAAGAAAACAGAAGAAAATTAAAGGATGCAGCAGCAAAGAACATGTCTGTGTATGTTGCATTTCTGGATTTTGTCATAGGACTATGAGCTCATGGTAAGAGAGAGGAAATAACAATTACTTCCAGTGGGCCACAGCTAGGACGCCAGCTCGTTAAGAGGCAAATCTCCTGTAAGTGGACTCCTGCCAAATAAAGGTGTTGAAGCCTTTTCTACCAACTGCAAGTTGCTACTTTTTTATGTGGGGCAAGGAGACGTGCGTGTCTCTTGGAATGGAAAGATGGGGGTTTCAAAGAAAGAGGAAATCTTGTTTGTACCTCTGAGTAAGCCCTGTTATGGGAGTAGAGGGACCTGGTGTGTGATGTTGCCGTTTTGACTATCCTCCGGGGGGGGTACACCAAACAAGGAGGATTCGCGATCGCAAGCCCACCCCCTTATAAGCACTCCACAGGTCCGCGGCCGGATGTGTCGGACCCGGGGGGGTGCCTAGTAGGTGGGGTGCATGTGGATCCAGAGGGGTGACCAGAGGGGCAGCCCGCTAGGTGGGCTGCCCCTCTAGCGCCCCTGCAAGGGCCGGGCCAGCCTCTCACGATGAGTCTGGTCCCTCTTATTCTATCTCATGCTGGCTTCAGAGCCAAGCCTTTCTTTGCCTTTGTTATTCTGAATGCAGAACTGGACTCTGTTCCTTTCTCATTTAACATTTGCTGCAAAGCCTGAACTATTTGATTCTCTCATATGTTACCAGGAAAGCAGAGCATGGGTCATCTGCCCTGTTACATTATTCAAAGAGCCCCTCTGGCCTTTCTTTGCCTCTCCCTTGTCTCACTACTTGCTTGATTAATATATACCTCCTTGCTTGAACACTCAACATATTCTCCCTAACACAGCAATGGCAGCTGCAGTCTGTCTTAACTTCTATTTGTTGCGTGTCTTGAATTGGCCTCTTATTTCTGCTTTTCTGTCTGCAGCGGAAAGGCATTTGCCAGTCACGGCCATGATGGTTCTACCTGGCCATAAGAGGATAACAGCTAGCCAATATTGGAACAACATAGCATATTATGCCAGAGACTGGCAACTGCCTTCGTAAGGCCTACACAAGAGACGCAACTCTTGCCTTTGTTTCTAACAGTAATTCAGTGGATTAAGAAACGCAAGAACACACATATTGCTTATAAATGAAGAGGATGATGTCACACTTGGTTAAGACATTTTGATCACGCCAGGAGCTAATTTCCAGTTGCAGTTAAGCGATTAACTTTTAGACTTCTGGCTTTAAATAATGTTAGTATCACCTGGAAAGCACAGAAGTTGCTAAACAG
Source organism: Ambystoma mexicanum (assembly GCF_040938575.1). NCBI lineage: Eukaryota > Metazoa > Chordata > Amphibia > Caudata > Ambystomatidae > Ambystoma > Ambystoma mexicanum. The sequence continues at coordinate 1,024,480,819 of NC_090941.1, read as the reverse complement.
GGTTCCTGGAGCACGAGGGGTACCCTACTCGTGGGCATGGATGATTGGAGGCCAATCTTGCCCTGGTTTGGAGCCTGGCCCCTACAGCCATGATGGGGGAGGGGTATACTACTTTTGGTTGTATTTACCCTTTGAGGGTGGGCAGACATTGCCTCCTGCTTTATCCCACTAACAGCTCTGCTTTGCAACTTTATCACACATACCTGTTAGGTGGCATGTAACTCAATGCTACTAATGTTATCAGCCTCAGAAGTCTGGAATCCTTTGCCACATCAACTAGGGTACAGGCTTGCCATCTGAGACATACCCATGTCTGAGACGGCATCTGTCGCCCTGTGGGGAAGACACACACAGAAAGAGCAGGGCACAGTGCCCTTATGGGTTTTTCACACTTCTTCCTCGGGGTGGGCACAATTCACTCTGCAGAGAAAGTGGCACATGCTGGGAAACATTCTCCCACTTTGACAATGTCACCCAAAGAGCGAAATTGGCCATTTGAAATACCTCTGTCGACTTATTATTGCGCAATCCACACTGATGGGTTTAAGCACCTGCTTAACGCGAGATGGCAATTAAGGGCATTTGCCAACGCACTCAAGAAGCACAGGACACCCTCTTACCAGCGACATGCTATGCTCCCTCATTCTGATCGAATTGGCATTTATCTGGAGTCATGTTAAATGTATTTATTTATTACATGTGTAGCATCACGCAAAACCCCCAAGCATCAAGGCGCAAAGTTAACTGCATGGAGTGGACCACTTCCCCGCTTCCATTGGCGTATGTTTTTACTTTTCTGCCACAAAACGGAAGATTTTTGCATAAACGGCAGGTGAAATCACATTGCTTTTCCCCTTGGGAAGAGTGTAAATAGCTCGCGCAATTAGCGATTGCTGGCGGAATTGACAATGGCTTCCTCTGTACTCCGCCCACTTTTACCAGGTTTAATTTCCAAGCAGATCCCAGAGCAATCCCTTTCCTTGTTTCCAGTATGAGAATCCATGCTGGCAGTAAGGCTGCATTTGTCTGATGGAGCGGGATATGCGGGGGGTCCTGGTGTGTCCACTCGGCTCCCGAACTCCACCCAGAAAATGCACGAAAATCCGGCCAATTAGAAAAAGCAACAGTAATAGTGTTTTCCACCACTTTTTTTGAACCAATTGACCTGGAAAATGCTGTGTTGCATCGGAAGCTGAATGCATTCACTCTGACTATTATCCCACCCGAAGATTAAGCCAGGTGCTGAACACAGGTGTTACATATTCCTGTGCACAATCTGCTTTTGGAGAATTAACTAACTGAGCTACCTTACAAATGATATCTCCTCTGGGGCTTTACCGTCTTAACCCCTTAACTGCCATGGGTATTTCCCCCCAGTGCCAAGGCCTTTTTTGGTGATTTCGGTATGTCGCCATTCAAACCCTTGTAACTTCTTTGTTTCATGAGATATCTCGGCCAAAGTTGGCCCTTTTTTCCCAACATGTAGGCCGTCGTAACACCACCCAGAAATCCTAGTTTGCTGTAGGGGGATGAGAGAAAATAACCAAAAAGGAGAACATTTGTTTTTTTCCAAAAAATGCCAATAAAATGTTGTACAAAGAAGCCTGTGGTGTTTTCCTTGTAAGAGCTAGGAACAAATGGTTTGCTGTGCTGGATTCGCCATTTTCTAAGCTTTCAAGAACAGATTGAATGGAAACCAAAATAAGATATTTTGATATGCCAATCAGCCGTTTTGTGAGAGGTAGGCGATTTTGGCATTTTTTGTCCAATAGGACATGCGTGGATGGAATGGAAGAAAAGGGTAGGAAAGCTAAATGGGAAGCCAGAAAGGCATACATTTCTGAAAAGTAGAGAATATTCCAAGGAAGGGGTGATTTGTGCAGGTCAGGCAACAACTATCTAGGGAAAGATTCCATAGTTTGGGGGGGAAATCAGGAAAATGACAGAAAGAAATACACAATTTCTGCACATTTCACTCTGGTCACCCATCGAAACACGCAGCCAACAACACATGGCCTACCTTCCCACATTCCCACAGGTTTCCCGATGAAAACGGTACCTTACATGTGTGGGTGCAAAGGGAAAAGCCTAAAACACTGGTAATACCAAGTCTTTTCGCACAGCAGATTTTCAGGAATGTTGCTCATGTGGACAACCTACAGATTTGGGCCTAAGGTGTCGAAGCCACGAAGGAAAACAGGGAACCCCATGCATCTCCGAAAAGAAGACACCCGTGGGAATCCACAGAGGTCTGACTAGCGCGAATCGCCCCATAATTTATGACCCACAATCCCTGACAAAGTCTGAAATTTAGTGGAAAAAACTCAATTTTTACTTTGTCTGGGATTGTGGGTAATAAATTCTGGGGCAATTCGTGCAAGCCAGACCTCTGTGGGTTCCCACGTGTGTCTTCTTTTCGGAAATGCATGGGGTACCCTGTTTTCCTTCGTGGCTTTGACACCCTAGGCCCAAATTTGTAGGTTGTCTCCCCAAACCCTTTGGGGGTTACCAGTGGTTTAGCCTTTTCCTTTTGTGTCCAGGTAGGTGCGCCCACACATGTGAGGTACTGTTTACGTCAGGACACCTGTGGGAACGCAGGAAGGTAGGACATGTGGTGTTGGTGGTGTGTTTCGATGGGTGGTAAGAGGGAAATGTCTGAAAATTGTAGTTTTTTCACCAAATTTCAGACTTTGATGGGGATTGTGGGTTATACATTCTGGGGCGATTCACGCAAGTCAGACCTCTGTGGATTCCCACGGGTGTCCTCTTTTTGCAAATGCATGGGGTTCCCTGTTTTTCTTGGTGGCTTCAACACCCTAGGCCCAAATCTGTATGCTGTCCACATGAGCAAAATCTGCTCTGCCGAAAGGCTTGGGGTTACCAGTGGGTTAGCCTTTTCCCTTTGCGCCCAGGTAGGTGCATCCACAGATGTTAGGTACCGTTTTCGTCGGGACACCTGTGGGAACACACGATGGTAGGACATGTGTTGTTGGTGGCGTGTTTCAGTGGGTGGCCAGAGTGAAATGTCTGAAAATTGAGGTTTTTTCAACCAAATTTCAGAGACATTTCCCTCTGCCCACCCACCGAAACACGCCGCCATCCATGGTGGTTTAATGACCCCCACACCCACCCAAAACAAGTTATCATTTTTTTTATTTTTGTTTTGCCTCTCTACTAGGGGCAGATTGTGCTAGCAATCTGCCCCCAGGGAGGGCTACATGAGATGCCCCCATCCATTTGGGGTCGGGGGGAGAGGGCCACCTCCCTTTCCACTAAAAACATCCATGGTAGTTCAGTGGCCCCCCCACACCCACCCAAATCAAGTTATAATTTGTTGTATTTTTGTTTTGCCCCTTTCCTAGGGGCAGATGGGCACATGTGTGTGGCCATCTGCTCCTGGGGGGAGGGGGTCAAAACGTACTGCCCCAGGCTTGGGAGGGGTGGCTCTGCCAATATTTGCAGTGGCCTCCCCCCCACCCCAAATGGATGGAGGGCATCTCATGTACCCCTTCCTAGGGGCAGAAATCGTCCCCCAGGGAGGGCTACATAAGGTGCCCCCCATCCACTTAGAGTGGGGGGAGAGGGCCACCCCCGTGCAAAAATCCCTGGTGGCTAGTGGTCCCACCCACACCCACCCCACCCAAAACTACGTTTTTAAAAAAAGAATCTTTTTTTTGTTTGCCCCCCTTCCCTGGGGGCAGATGATCACCCATCTGCCCCCAGGGTATTGCCCCCATGCTTTGGGGGCCAAGGGGGAGAGGGTAGCTTAAATAGTAAGCAGCCCCTCCCCCCACTTCAAAAACAGATCCCTGCGAGACACACCAAACACATATTCTGGGGGGATAAATGACATTACATCCCCCCACTTAAAATTGTGGGGGGATTTGTCCCCCCATGTCCTACGCCCATGCCCTTTGGCTACTCTTCATTCAATACAGTTTGGTTTCTTATCGACACTCCCCTCCACTCACTGGCTGTGAGGAACTGTTTGGCTTCCTTTCGCACAGGAGTCAAGGTTGGTACCACAGAGACAATCATCTCTCCCCAGCTTGGCAATCAGCAGAGGAAGGTCTTGTGTACCATTGACATCTGGTGCAATATACGCTGGCTATTGTTCGCAGACTTATCATTCCATCTGCACAGGTTTCATGGGCCTTGGTCAAAAAGGGCAAGGTCGACTCTATCCTTGTCACCATCTCGGTCTGTGCCGACTTTCTGTTCCTCTTGAACTGCCGTGCTGAGTTAGCTCTTGCGTCGTGCTGTCTGTCTTGCTAGTCCTGTGCTCTTGTGCTCCACCTATTATCCCTGTGCGGGAAGGGAAAGGGCCATCAGGTGTGTGCGATTCTGTTCAGGTGTTAGTCCGTTGTCTTTCGTGTTGTGCGAAAGTGTTCGTGTGGAAAAAGGGAGGGCAGTGTTTTTGAATACCCCACGTGGTAGGATGGAAAAAAGGTGTCCAAAGAAGGGGGATACTGCATCTCGCCCATCGGTGTCCCACTCACACTTCCCATGGACCCCCCATCCAGGTGATCCTCTCTCACTGCTCCACCCCCAGGAACTACATCCAATAGCGATGGCGGGGTCCTGGCAACCTGGATGACAGATTCCCAGGGACCAGCCAGGGAGATACCGTCAGGTTTCTCACAAGAGATATACTGCATTGCCCAGCCGATCGATTAGCTCATCTATCCTCAGCATGGGATAATTGTCAAATCGAGATATTGTGTTGAGCTTTCTAAAGTCAATTCAGAATCTCCATGATTGAGCCCCCATGACTATTGGCGATGACCGGGGACTTTGAGAGGGTTCAATGATATCTAAAGCCAACATCTTTTCCACCTCACAAGTACTATTTATTTCCGGATTTCAGGAATCCTATAGGGCTTAAGTTAATAACCTTACCGGGAGGGGTTCGTAACTAATAATTTTATTCACTCTTCCTGGTTCCTCACTAAAAACATCAGGGAAACCTTTTATCAGATCCTGTATGTCTTTTTGCTGAAAAGAAGGAAGGTCTGATGGGGTAAGGCCGTAGTTCTCTGGCTCTTCAGGTAGAAGATTGGCCATTGCAACAGAGGTTTGTTCTATGGGTCCTCTCCCCACTCTTTCAATAAATGTATGGGATATATCTCAGTCTTATTTCTACGGTCTGGTTGGGCAATGTGGTAATTCTATGGTCACATTTGTTCTACCACTTTGTATGGCCCATGCCAATGAGATAGAATTTGGTAAAGGGAGGGACAAGAGACCCAGTAGGGGTTTGGGGCGAAGTAAATATTTTAGGGAGTAATCTCCCTCGTCACAGTAATTGTGAAGATCATAGGAAAAGCCAATAGTGTTACGTGAGGGATCTCCCTCATCATAGTAATTCTGAAACACATAAGAAATGCTAAGAGTGTTTCGGGAGCGATCTGCCTCATCACAATAATTGTGAAACCCCTATGAAAAGCCAAGAGTATTACGGGACTAACTTCCCTCCTCCTAATAGCAAGAATAACAGTTATTTTAACCAAAACCAAGAAACCGGGAGAGAGAGAGAATATATGAACATCAGTTAAGGAAAGAACCATTTTGGACATTAAGAGCCAGTCATTGGACACTTGAGAAAGACCACAGAAGTCCCTTTGAAGAGCTGTAGGGGCTAATCAGAACTGTTACAAGAGACTATACAATGATCAGTCACCCTGACTGAGCAAGCCTGGCCAGGAGAAGGGAGGCATTCCCCTGAGCCCCTTTTTTGTTTTCTAAAACCTTTTTGATTAGTGGTAGGGCGAGTGGTAGGTTGGTCTTTGCACAAACCACCCTGACAACGAACACCCTAGTTAGTGCTCTGTTAGGTAGGGTAAACCCTTTAGTACAAGGAAAGGTAGGACTTTTTCTTATTATTTAAATAAAAGTCTTCTGTAAAATGGCCAGCCCCTTTGTCCGACTCTGTCTGATTTCACGCATTGCAAAACAAAATGGAGATCTGATGTGAGGAGTAGAGCATATTATGGCAATACATTTCAAATGATGGAAATACCAGCCTCATGATGGCAATAACTGCCCAACGCTGCGAGTATCGGAGTATTGAATGCCAGTACCCGATTGCACAGAAATCCTTTTCACAATATAAATAACTATTTCTCCTCCTCTGGCATAACTGCCCTCCCCAGCTCCTCTGCTCCTGGTTTATAAATCAGATACATACATATGTACATATGTAAATAGTAACATTGGCTTTGTCAATGCTGGTTTGCAAGTCTGTTACAATTGCCATCAATGATGTGTAGAGATAGCAGGTACGTTATGAGCAGGGAAGGAGGGTCTGGAGTGGGTGAGATTTTGGAAGCAGGGACAGCAGTCCATCAGTGTAACTGAGGGATGTGGCCCACAGAACCTGTGATTTTTCAAACCCTGGATGGGTTTCCAAATTGGTATGAATCCGAGGTGGAGAGAAGGGAGTTCCAGAGTTCGGTCGGATTATTCTGTGCAGAGAGGTCTCTGGTAGAACTAATTACGTTGTTCTAGTTAGGTGGCTGTGTGGTTCTGGGAGGATGACCTTAGACGCCTGGTCGGGTATAAATGATGGAAGACATGTCGAAGTTAGTCTATGACCCTTCCATAATGACCCTTCCACAAAGGGCATTGCGACCAGAACAGCGTGCTATAAAGTGGAAACCATTTCTTGTCGGGATCCAGTGCATGGATTTGGTGATGTGATCAACATGGTGAAATTTGACCTGGGCATGTGAGGCGTTTCTGCCTCTTTAGATATTGACTCTGCAAAGAAGACCCTTTGGAGTGCTTTGAAGAAGTCCAGTTTTAATATTTGCATTGGGGTGAATAAGGGTAATCCAGAGGATTGCAGGACGGCACAACCCCGGTGATCCAGCGGGCCATTGATAGAAGTGAAGGACACTTTTTGAATACGCAAGTGATGAACAAAACATTTGTGAGTGCCTTGATTTGGGCAATGAACGTCAGTTCAGTCTCATATATCACCTCTCTTTTTTACTCTTTCTAAGAGGGCATGTGTTGGTGGTAGCCTAAGGATGCCAGCTGGTTGAGGTGAGAACATCTGTGTTCAGGCAGGCTCAGAGGTAGGAGCTCAGGTAGCATTTGGGCAGATTGGTCTTGGGCGCCCATTCTTCTCTGATTGTTAGGCATGTCCAGAATTGCTTCTGGTTGCCTGATTTTTCATGCAAATTTAGATGTAGCTGAATGCATCAACACAAAAAAAGTCTGTGGTTTTGCTGCCGCAATCCATGTAATGGATGCGGGGGACACCCCCTGCAACCCTTGGACAATTATACCATTTAATGAGAGCGGGGGACACCCCCCGCAATCCATGCTACCCTTAAATGGTGTAATGGGGTACACCTTTAACGGGTCAAACAACAGCATTTTTGCCCCAATTTCTATCACTGCATACACCGTCCCTCTGATTTGCAGACATAATGTTGAATGTGATGGTAGGGCTTGGGGCAGAAGGTGGCAGTAGTTAGTAGAGGCATTTCTTAGGGGTCAGTAATGCAAGGCGGACAACTGCTTGTAGATTTCTCAAAATATGCCATTTTATTAAAGAAAATATAATGAGAAAATACAGCTCTACTTAGTCTAAAGGCTAAGGGAACATTCTCTAGCATGGGAAAACTGACCATCACACTAAACAACAAATATACAAAAGACGTTATAAAACAACACAATATAATAAACAATATAAACACAATATCTACATGGCCTTCTCCTGTCCTTGGTAAGGCCCCCTTCCCCAGGCTTGGCTTTAGAGTCAATTTCAACAAACGAAAAGATTATCAGACAAAAATCCACTTGTAACAGTTCTTTGTTCCTGGATGAAGAGATCCCCTTCCAGTTTCCAGAAAAAAAATAGCACCAATGGTAATCCTGGTTATAAATGATAAATGGTCTCTTCTAAAACATCATTCAACAAAAAAAGGTGTAATATTCCCCAATGTCAATAATACACTATTCTTTAGGACTTCTTCAGTTACAACTTTACATTTTGTATACTTGTCAGGATGATTTCTCTGTGCTGCTGCTTCAGTTTACAACAACCACACTTCTACTCTTGGTACTATGAGGCCAATCACCTTTGTCTCAAAGTATGTTACTTCTTCCAACCACTTCAATGTGACATCTACTGGCAACTGCATATACCACCATAGTTCAAGTATTACAACTACTGCTTCAGTACTTTGGAATTATTAGGTAGATTTTTACCGGACCCTTCAACCTCTTCAGATAGGCAAGGCACTCTTGCTTTTAATGGCTCTCGTAAAAAGGAAAGACTTTTTGCCTCTTCAGTCAGTCTAACTACCACAAGAACAGCCTGATTCTGCTTGCAAGACACTCTCCCTTCTAGCTTTAACAGTCTTTCACATCACAGGTGGTATTTTACTTCAAAGTATTCTTCACAAGCATTTGTTTCCCCTTTCCCAGCTTTGTTCTGTCCATTCTGCCAGTTTTCAGCCCAAGTTATTACCCGGAAGCTTATGTGCCACTCTCTCCGCTTCAGGCAACAATGGTGCACTCGTCTCTTATACCACTTAACTGTTAACAACCTCACAAGATAGTTAGATGGCTCTTTAACTCTTGGCAAGATAGGTTTCACTATAATAAGAGGAGGTCTGTTGGCTTGGGTAATGCTTGTTCTTCTCTTCAAGTCGTTAGACTCTTCTTGGAAACAGAATAAATGTCCCTTCTGTATGCACTATAGAATTCAGTCTTCCAAGTGAAAACACAATAGGGCATACACAACCTCTCTTTCAAATAGTTTTTTAAAGTTGAATCAAATCTTGCATTCCCATGTAATGGTACAGAATGAAGTTCGGACTTCCCTTGGGAATTATAATTAGGCACACGCAATCTCCTTTTGATGTAGTTTTAACTCTGTTACATGCAACTCGTAAATAGACGACGTTCGGTATTCGGTAATGTTTTAGAAAGCAGTCCCTTCAGTTAATTAGGGACACGCAACAACTCTGTTATACAGAAAACAGTCTTCAGATATCAACAATGTTTTTTAAGTACTTTAGCTTCTCACACAAACAGTGATCTTCAACATTATACGCGAGTGCTACAATTCCATTGATAATAAGACTTTTGATATAACAAACAGCTTTTCCTCGCATTAGATATTACACGGGTCGGTTAGGAGCTGGCTACAGTTACCAGCAAGGCTTGTGCAGTGAATCTGAACCCTGGCTCGCTGGGGACCTACACCCTTCTCCAGCACAGGTGTCTTCGGTCCGGCCACTTGGTGTGGAAGTTTGCTTTTCTACCAAAACCCTCGGCTTGCCTTCCCGCTTCTGCCCTTAGTTTCCTGCACTTCCATGGCTCTGCAATCACTGCAACACGGCTCTCATGGGGAAAACTCAGTCTCCAGCATGTCTTCCATTGCGTAGCCTCTGTAATTAATAGTTTGGGAGAACAGGACTCTCTCAGAGCTTGCAGGTGAATTCTTCTTTCTCAATGCTCCTGTGTCCTTTCTACTCTTCCACTTTCTTGTGATTTGCCAGCCTTGTGCTTCTCCTCTTCTACTACTGCTACAGCCAGCCTTTCAGTTCTCGTTCCAGCCCCTTCTCCTCCTCCTTTCTTGCTGGGTCCTTTTATGCCTCACACGTTTAATAGTCTTCAGGTGTAAGCTATTAGCCTTAATTGCTTGACTACTACAATGGCTACTAGACTTAATTGCCTGACTACTACATCTACATTCCTCTTCGGCCCTCTTCTTTGTCTCAGTACCTCTAGGATTCTGGGACTTGTAGTCTTTCCAAAAAAGTTAGGTTTTTCAACTTCTACATTATTTATAAGGGTAGATTTAACAGATGTTAGAAACCTAGGGGTATTCTCCCATGTAAACCCAGATAGTCCTCTATTCAGGTGACCATGGGAGGACCATCGCTTTTGTATCCCAACCCTGGGGGTGAACAAGCGAGGGATGATCACATTGGCAGGCGAATTCGGGGTTGCACTCAGGAGAATGCCCTAGGAGAGACACAGTATTCCAACAGGACAATAGGTGAAGAGATCCCAGAAGCCTTTATGGGTTATGCAGGTCCCATTGTCCCCAACCCAAGAGAGAGACAAACTGATTATCCCAGAACAAACGGAAAAGGGGACAGCAAAGTAAGACAAAGACATAAGCTCAATCTCAACGCTTATTTGTCTTTCCCTAGTTTAGATCATGGAAAATGGTATACAGACCTGTGCTAGCATGTCCGGGTGTGTAACATAGGGAGTTATTTAATACAAAGAGAATCACCTTTTGTATACAAAACCAGGGCCAGGGGATCCCCCCTATCCCTTACAATCACCTTGTAATAATGTAGCCTGTAAATGTCCATTCCCATCTTACCTTGACTCCCCCTGCCCATTTCCAACAAATACTGAAATGAGGAGGAGGCAACTAAGAGCAGTAAAGATTACCTATAGGGATAACATGGAGAAAGTAAGGGTAACCTACCATAGAAAGAACTGTTGTCCACTAATTGTCAGGCAGGGTCAGGTATTTAATAATAACCACTCACACCTGACTCCACTTGAATGTTGTTTCCACTATAAAAGGTGTGGTCTTGCACAGGTGAATGAGTGGGCTGAAGGAGGCATACGCGACCAGAGAAGCCAAGAAGCTGGCGGCTGCGGAGAGAAGGATCCAGCGGATAATGGCGTGGTGCGATGCTGACCCAGCGTTTGTGAAGGGCGGTGCAGGGTGGCTGGGGAGTCGTGTCTGCAGAGAGCCACAGCGAGGCAGCTTGTATCCTGCTGGGGTGTCCGTGCAATTGCTTGTTCCCTTCGGCCATGTGCCGGGTCCAAGGGTGTCTAAGGGGCAGGTGGTGAGACCCTGACCTCGACCCAAGGCATCCAGGAGAGATTGCTCGCCAGCACTACACCATCCGGTGAGATACGCATGAGAGAGAGAGAAACTCTGGAGCGTGCGGGTGGCTGGAGCAGGAAAGGGAGAAAAGCAATATTTGTAAAGCGGAGCGGAAAGCGAGAAGGACAGTTTAAAAAAACAACGTAAGAAAGTAGGAACAAGGAAAGAGGAAAGAATGAGAAAGCGGGATAGTGGCACAGAAGGAAGAAAAAGGCACATTAGCGGCGCATGAGTAAAAACGAAGTCCGGAGTAAAAGAAAAGGTTGCGAGTGACCCAGAAAGAAGGAAACAAGTGCAGGTGTGCACAGAAGAGTGAAAGAAGTGTGCAATAGGCACGATAGGAAAAGGACAGGTGCAAGTGTGCACGAAAAAAGAAGGGGAGCATGCAAGAGGCACAACAGAGAGAAAGAAAAAGACAGTGTAGGTGTGCACGACAAAGTGAAAGGAATACATACAGTTGAAAGTGGTGCAGCAAGCACCTGAACATAAAAAGTACAAATGAAAGCAAGTGTAAGAAATAAAGAGAGGGGCAAAGGATCGGAGTGGTCGCGCTTAGGAAGAGCAAAGAGCCTAACGTTTTCGAAAGCCTCTGATTCTCCCCCGTGAAAGGATTGTATGCGAGAGAAACTGTATATAAGGAAAAGATACATCCTGACAAGCTGAACTTGTGTTTGAAACTAGAAGGGCCTACGCTTGGGGAAGGGAACTGTGAGAGGCCTACTAAAGCTGAATATTTATTTTGGAAACAGAGAGGCAGAAGCTCAGGAAAGGGCACCCTGAGAAGCCTAAAAGGAATTGTGATACATTTTGTTTTGTTTGAAGCTGGAATGGGTTGAGCTTGGGAGGGAACCCCGAGAAGCCTACCAATGAAAGCAAAGTGCATACTGATAAAACTGACTGTTTGAAAGCTGGAAGGGGACTGAGCTTGGGGAAGGGAACCCTGAGAGGCCCACCCAAGTTGGAGACGTATTGTTTTGTAGTGTTGAAAGGTTTGAAACCTGGGGAAGGGAACCCTGAGAAGCTTCAAAAAGGTGTCTCGTGGATGTCGCAAATTACGCTTACAAAACATCCACAGTGATGATGTTGAAGTAAATCTAAATCGAACAAACATCATGAAACTGTTTAAATGTGTGCCGATGTTGCGAACAATCGACTCAGATGATATACGGATAAACTCAGCAAGTGTACGTAACACCTTATTAAAAGCTAGTGAGGAGTTTCTATTTTTTGGCTTTGAAATCCTTTCAGAACCTGATAAGGAGGATCAAACCCAAGTTGACTGCCCAAAGGTAGGATCCACAACCAAAAGGAAATCGGTCGACGCGGCCGCCTTACGCCAGTCTCTGGGAGCGACCATGAACATGCGATCTGAGCAATCATTTAAAAAAAATGCTGGATCCAAGAAATTTACTCAAAATCATTCTAGGAATCAATATTAGCCATGACTAAACCTATAGTGAACAACTATTATTAGTGATTTCTTGGAATACACACGGTTACAAACATTTATTTAATGATTTTGAAACATCATTGGAAAGCGTGTTCATTATATGTCTTCAAGAAACTTGGCTCTGTAACTCTCCCATTTGTGATGGTTTCCCCACTTTACTAAATGCTGCAGTTAAAAATGACAAAGGTCGTCCAAGCTCGGGCCTTATCACAATGGTGAGAATTACAGAATCTTGGTCTGCTCCGGTGTTAACAAATCCTAATCCATACGTGCAAGATACCATCATGCACACAATGGAGGATACCTTTGAAGTAAGGAAACATCTATTGATATTAAACATTTACTGGAACCCAGCAAAGGTTACGACCGATGTCATAATAACTGCATCTTTAAATATAATTGACGATGCGATGTTAGCTTACAACAATCTGTCAGTTATCTGTTGTGGCGACTTAAATTGCACATGGCTTAAGTATGATCTCTCCACGAGGATATATCAGCGGTTGCCGAATGATGCAATGGATGAAAGAGGGAAAAAATGGCAAAACGCCATGAGCCTGCGTCATCTAGTTATATTAAATGGTTTAACAACAGGAGATGTGCCTGCTAATCCAACATGGCATCGTGATTCATCACCAAGTATTCTTGACTACATATGGATCTCTAATAATCTTGAATCCAAGATAGTAGATCTAAAAATAAAGAAGATGAAATACAGTGATCACAGTCTCCTGCAACTTCGACTCATGTTGGTAGTGAATACTTTAACGAACCCCACAAAAGTCATCCTGGAAACAAATACAAGCGGTAATCGAATCAGATTAAGTAAGAAGCTAATTCAATGCCTTGGGATGAAGTTAGAGAACAATTTTATAACTCAATGCCCTGACTATATCCCACTGTTAGCTGAATTCATTATGCCAGGAAAATCTTCTATGCACCTGGGGCGGTCTCACAGACACACTTATAGTAAGGTGTTACATGATGCCAAAAAGGTTTTGCGGAAAGATCTGAGAGTTCTGAAAAAAACGCCTATCAATAATGGAAGCTCAGAAGGCGATAAAAGAAAGACGCTTGATATATCGAAATTGGGCAAAGTCGCATGCTAATATTATCGAGCAAGATCGTGCTGAATATATGTTACACCTTATTTTGACTAAAAACACACGTGAAATTTGGAAGATTTTGAACATGGATCTATCAAAATGTTCTCCAACTTCATTTAATACCATAACAGGCGATGTATGGGACTCGCATTTCTCCTTGGTCTTTCGTAAACCTGAATCTGAGGTAGCAATAACGAGTGACATCGAAGCCACGCAGTGGGACGTCCAGATGGAGCATGATGAAATTGTACTTGCCATAAAGGCTCTGAAAAGCTCACTTGCAGCCGGCCCGGACATGATTTCAAATGTAGATCTAAAAAAATATCCAAATGAGTGGGCAGATTTTATTGGAAAATTGTTCATGCAAATTAGCATGACAAAAAAACTGCCAGACTCATGGAAGTCTGCAATTGTAGTCCCAATTCACAAGCGAGGCAGCTGGGACGATCTGAACAACTATCGCCCAATTGCCCTGCTTGACACAATTGGAAACATTTTTGGGTCTAATCTGCGTAGCAAACTTGCAAAATGGGCAGAAAAATTGAAGATAAATGACATTCGACAAACAGGATTTACGAAGGGTGTCGGAGTGGATGTAAATCTATTAATCTTGACGATTCTAAAATTAGAAACAATAAAGATGGATGGAAAGATCCACTTCGCTTTTATCGACATGAAACAAGCCTTCGATGGTGTGAACCGTAGTAGATTATGGGCGAAACTGTCAAAAAAGGGTTGTCCGACATCCATTCTAGAGCCAATTATCGCTCTGCACGAACACACATCAATTAAGGTCCGACTAAACAACAGAGGTGAATTATCCAATTCTATTAAAACCCTTAGAGGTGTAAAACAGGGATGCCCTCTGGCTGCGGAGCTATTTAAATTATTCTTGGCAGACCTACCTTACGATCTTGCACAAGTTCCTTGTTTTTCACCAAAGATTAATCAAACTCCACTCAATTGTGTCCTCTATGCAGACGATTTGGTTCTCTTAGACAGAACGCAAATAGGGCTTCAGCGCCTACTAACAGGTTTACACATATATATGGAGCATAATGAATTATCAATAAACATCTCAAAAACGAAAATTATGTCAATTGGTAATGTAAGAAGCAAAAAAGATAAAGCATTTAAGTGGAAAATCGCTGAAGCAAACATTGATTCTGTAAACTCAATAAGATATCTGGGGATACAATTCAATAATTCCATCTGCGAACAGCAATGGGTTTTGGATATAACATCAAAAATGACAAAGTTAGCTTTGCAAGGTGCAAAAATCCATAGAAACTATGGCAAGTTTTCAATAGAACCTATCCTCAAATTTTACCAACATAAAGTGGTACCAACGATAATCTTTGGGTCCGAGGCTGGTTGGAATATAAAAGCACAAACCTGGCCTATATTAGAAGGATGCTTTTGGCGGAAAGTATTGAGGCTATCATCATCAACATCAATTACTTTATTGAGACATGTATTAGCCCTTAATTCCTTGTATATGAGAGTGGTTTGGAACTCGATTGCCATTATGCGCAAAATAGCTCTAAATTCATCAGCTCCGGCGTACAACATTTTTGCAGATGTTCAGGCTACTAACAGCCAAGCTTTACTGAACACATGGTTCCATAAATTAACAGATTTTCTATCTGCAGCAGACATATCTAATTACAAACTTTTAACTCGTCCACAGCATGCCAAAAAGAAATTTGATAACTGGGCCTGGATTGTTAACATCGAAGCTCGACGAAAAATGAAATCTATACATTTGATGGACGCTGATCACAGGAGATTAAATGAACCAGCACGCTACTTATTGAATTGTCCGTCTCGTCATCATCGAGAGCAATTTCTACGGTTTCGAACAAATACCTTAAGAACCAAAAAAAAATTCTCTGGAAAAGAAAAGACAAGACGTTACATGACAATCTTTGCCGCTTTTGCGGTCAGACGACTGAAACATTAAAACATCTGCTAATTGAATGTCGTCAAACTGTTAAGGAACGTTCATTACATCTAGGCAAACTGGCACCCATAGATGGAGACATGGAGGGGTGGTGGGTAAAGATCGCTTCTGGATCCAACGTAAAACTTGTATGTGCTACTGTGAACTACCTTGACATGATTTTGAAAGCAGTCGCCTAATATTTCGGATCAGCTGTGCTGGACATCTGTACTTTTTTTTTCCCCTAGAAACAAAAGTTTGAATCTTTTTTTTGTATTCAAATTGTAGCTTTTCTATAATAATAAAAAAAAAAATTAAAAAAAAAAGGAACTGTTATATTTCTTTTGCAGTGTTTGTAACTTGAAGAAGTTGAAGCTTGGGGAGGGGAACCCCAAGGACCCCAAAGATGCTGAAGGTATTTGAAACCACTACCAGGGCTCTGTGGAGAAGATCTTATGAACAGCCCTTTTTGAAAGAACGCATTTTTGTGACATTGACCAGACTACACCTGGTGAGAAGACCACCTGAAATCAACTTTGATTTCCCATTTTCTGTTGAAGCACTATTTTCCTTTTTAAAGACTTCCTATCACATTTTTGTAAAGAGTGAGGGCAAGCAAAGGTTTAGACACAGACTTTCATTTTGGACTATTAGACAACGACGGCTATTTGGAACATCAGTTAAGGGAACCCTCTTTTTAGCGTTAGGGCCAGTCAGGCATTTCACCAACCCAGGAACCTTGATAAATATAATTTATTTAAACAAACACCTTTGAGTTTGTGCTTCTCTTGATACCATGCCTGTCCCACACAGAAGGGCTATGAGATCTATCTATCACAGAGGAAGATGGTTTTATTGAAGACAACGTATTTATTCATTTATATTTATTTGTAAAGCACATGTCACAGGCCCGAAGGCATAACAGCGCTGACAAAGACAAACCAAGAACATCACATAAAACACACAAGGCTTAGGGTGTACAATTCCTAAAAAGGCTGGGACAAGCTCGTGTATTGTGGCCAAATTCCGAGAGATACCTAAAGCCTGCGCTAGTCGAGAAATCAGCAGAACATCTGTGTTTTCAGGTCCTGTTTAAACTTTGAGAAAGACTGGCATAATCTCAGGTCGGGAGGCAGCGCGTTCCAGCTCTCCAGGGCAGTATAGACAAGCGATCCCTGATTGACACCATCAAGCTTAGATCACGGGGCACATAAAAGCCCCACATTATTTGACCTCAGTGTCCTTCAAACCGGTAGTCAAGCGAGGCGATTGGTGAGATAAACTGGGCTTATTCCATATAAGCAAGACAGCTCAGCGGGTTGAGCGCTCGCTGCTGCGATCTGAGCATGATCTGCAGGTCGCAGGTTCGAATCCCGCCAAGGCCAACTCAGCCTTTCATCCTTCCAAGGTTGATAAATGAGTACCAATTTCGGTTGGGTGATATTGTATGTAAATATGTGCTCTGTAAAGCGCTTTGGATAAAGGCGCTATATAAATAACACCTCTGTATTAATAATGATAATAGTGATAAGGCGGAATGCCGCTTTGCTGGCTATAGAAAGCCAGTGTAGCGCCCTTCTAGCTTCTGTGATGTGCTCATTCCTCCTTAACTGCTCTAACCGCGTTATTTTGAATTACCTGAACCGCAAAATTTCTCCTTTGCC
This sequence comes from Ambystoma mexicanum, assembly GCF_040938575.1. NCBI lineage: Eukaryota > Metazoa > Chordata > Amphibia > Caudata > Ambystomatidae > Ambystoma > Ambystoma mexicanum. Next base: position 1,024,463,781 of record NC_090941.1, on the reverse strand, counting down.
TGTGCCCTGCAGCAAGCTGGCCCCGTCATCAAATTTGGCACCAATAATTAACCTTGCAATGGAGGCAAAATTTCCCTGTGTCAAAAAAGGTCTCAGCTGTGTAAGGAGTTTGAGATAGGAGGTGGACAAGACTAGGTAACTCACATGAGACTTCATGCTGAGCTCCTGGTCGAACACCATCCTCAATGTATTAACTTTCAAGAGGGTGGTGATAACACATCCTGCTATGAGCACTTCTTTATTGTCTGGGGTTAGTTTCCTTAGGCCCGAGGCTGTGCCGACGATCATTGTTTCCGTTTTTGCATCGTTAAGTGCCAGAATGTTCTCCATGAATCAAGATTGAATTAGAGAATATACCATGTTGATGGACTCCGTGTCCCTGATGCAAACTCCTGAAATTGGGATGAGACACTGAGCATCATCAGCATAGTTGGTGTACAACACCCCATTGGCATCTGGAAGTTAAATAGTGGCAGTATAAATAAGTTGAACAAAACAGGGGACAGACATGAACCCTGGGGCACTCCAAAGTGCACCAGGAAATCATCGGCCCAGGAATTGTCTGCAATGACCGTAGCAGTGCTCTCAGACAAAAATGATTCATCCCATATTGCTGCTGCTCCTGAGAAGCTGGCAGAGTGCATAAGTCTAGAGCGCAGCAGGGCGTGGTGCTCCAGATCAAACACCGCTGAAAGATCAATCAGCATAAGGAGGGCAGTGCCTCCTTTTCCACAATGTTCAACAGGTCAATCAAAGCAAGTTCTGTACTGCGTGCTTTCAAAAACTAGACTGCCTCTGACCTAAGATCTGGGATTTCTCCACAAAATCCTGAACCTGTATGTATGCCGCTTCGTCTAGTATCTTTAGCAAGAAAGGCGAATTTGCTGGAACATCAGGGTTGAGGGAGGGCTTTTTTAATAAAGGTGATATCCAAGTCTGCTTCAGGAAGGATGGCAGAGAGCATTCCTTGAAGGAAGAGTTCACCAATTTTGTAAGCATTGGGATCAATTGACTGGCACCTGATTTCACTACCCTCGAAGGGCACATATCTCCCGTACAAAATGTAGGTTTGAGCCAATTCAGCAGAGTGAGCATCTTGCTCTCTGAGACTGGGGTGAAATCAAAGGATGGGATGTTTTTATTAACCTACTGGGGAATTTCTGGATGGAAATGTTTTCCATGAGTGTCCCTTTTGGTGCAGATATCGGCCTGAATCTTTTTGGTTTATTTATTAAAGGCATCCTGAATTAAAGTACACACTTTTTTGTCTTTAATAGTCAGTGAAGTGTTGGGGCATGGGACCGCCAGTTGCCATAATCCTTTACATTGTACCCTTGGGTTTTAGAAAGTGTTTAGTCTGGGATACCAAAAAGGATCTTTCCTTTGGTATAGTTTGTTCGGATTTAATAACCTTTGGGTTCAAAACCTTAGGTCTCATATAAGGTTGAGAGACATTAAAATGACAATAAGCCATAACCTCTTTTGGTACTGTGGTAAGACTCTTCCTGTCAGAGGAAACCTACGTGTCTCATCCCACGGAAACTCCTGACCACGCTGGGCCCTGTCTCCTCCCAGGTGATCCTCCCGCAGTACACCACCCCCAGGATTGGGATCACAAAGCGTCTGCCTTCCCCTGGCCACCTGGGTGGAGACTTTAGACAGGGGTCGAGTGAGGCATCCCTAGGATTCTTTACACCTTGGGGTCCTCCAGCAATGACAGTGGGTGGCTCGAGCGCTGGTAGTGAGAGATGCCTGGAGTGGTGGTGACTGTCAGCCTGGCAATCAACATTTTGAGCCCTTGCACGTATTTATTTTTACGAATTAAGCACAGGTCATATTAACCTTATTAATGATGCTAATCGTGCCAGCTAGAAACCCTCCAACTTATGGAAGGCTAACTCTATGTTGAAATCACTAGGAGCAGAATTTTTAGTATATACCAACTTTGATTGCGGATACTTTGGCTATTGGTAGAATCGACAGCTTCGCTCCACTACTCACTCGTGAGGCTAACGTTCACAACTCGGCAGTGCTAATTTCGCACGCATTTGACTGCACACATTTCCAGCTTTGATGTGTGCAAAAGAAAACTGGTAACGACCATCAATCCCAGTACAGATATAAATCCTAACCATGTGATTTATAAAGTACAAACAACTAAAAGGGAACTTGGAAATGATCTTCAAAAATTACAGAAGGCAACTAAAATGCCTATCCTAGATCACTAGCTGCTGCCATTAGAAAAAGCAAATCTTTATGCTGCAGGTGGTACAGTGGGCACTCGAGACTAAGGAAAATGGAAAGATGAGGCTGGCTTGTTCAGGCTGTAGGCACTAAAGGATCAAGAGTATTTTGGAAACTCATGAACGACACCAACAGAACAAAGTTTTTAGTAGGTGCTTTGTAAGCAGACTTGGAAATCCACATTGCAAATACCATTGGGGTTAAACCTGTGAACTAGCATGGCATAGATGTAGCACACGAGAAATGGGTATACGATACCCTCCTGGATATGCAATGCCCGAGCCTTATGAACTCCAGGATCTGGGTTCATTCTAACGCGGCTTTTCGTGGGCATCAGTGTCTCAGGCTGTGGTTCTATGTCTATAGGCTGCACACAAAAGGAGGCACCCACGATTGCAGCACAAAATGCTGCAATTCCACAGGTGCAACCTTTTGTCTGTGGAACTCTTCCGGTCCATATCGGGGGTCTGCCGACCACCCAGCCACTATGCAGCACCCTGCGCCCCCTCCCACCCTCTCCCCAACTTACATGATACAGGCTCCATCTCCCGGCTTTCTGCTTCTCTCCTCCTTGGGCGCAGTGTGTGCCACAGTGCCGGAAGTCCGGGGTACAGCACGGCACGCTTTTATGCACAACCTTTTGCAACACAGGTTTCCAGAGTCGCGGCATATAGACTATGAACGCAGGCCATCTACCTAAGAGTTGGACAGAAAATATCCGAGTTACGGTATATAATAAAAAGCACCACGCGTATTGGAGGGAGATCTTAATGCCATGTTAGAGCAAAATCATATTATCTCACTGAATCAAACCGGCTTTTCGTAAAAGGAATTCCAACACTGATAACATACTCGCCCTTGCTCACTGCACTGAACGTGCTTGGTGACCAAAAACAGACTAAATTCGCCCATTTATCGACTTCTCTTCTGCCCTTGGTGAGAAGAGAAATTCTGTGGCAGACTTTGGCAGGTTAGAGACTTCCTCATGGGCTACTAAAAATGATTCTAGCCCTATAGTCGAATACTGCAGTAAAAGGCAGGATCAATCAATCAAGCCAGCTCTTGGCTGCTATTCCAACAGGTTAAATACAAAGGATGTATATTGGCCCCTCTTTTATTCAATTTATACCAGGAGGATTTAGAAGAGGGCCTCTCTATAGAAAATACTTATCCGCTAAACTTGGGATGGCGCTCTTGCAATGGTTAGGTTATGCCGATGACCTTGTTCTCGTTGAGTGCTTGGCTAAGGGCTAGCAACATCTACTTAACTCACTAGTAGCATATTCAAGTGAAAATGGATTAACTGTTAAAACACAAAAAACTAAGACCATGATCTTTCAGCCAGGAGCAGGAACTAAGATGAATAATTTCACATGGAAGCTAAATAGTTCAAATATTGATACTGTTAAACAATAGGATTACATTAGATGCCAACTTGAAATGGAACCAACACATTGAAAATCTGCAAGTGTTGGTGCATCAGATGTTAGTGGGCATCAAATCCTTTGCTACCAGATATGGAGGCTATTCCCTTAAGTCTATCATTAAGGTTTATAACACGCCGCTTTCGCCTAAAATGCTTTATAGTGTCGAAACCTGTGGCCCAGGTAACATCCGGAAGCTTAAACTCCTAGAGAGCCCCTGTGTGAAGACCTTGATCAAAGTTCCTTCTTGCTTACCCGTCAAATATCTACATCTGGAATTAAGTACCTCGCAGGTCTCTTTTCACCTGCTTAAAAATCGACTGAATCTCTAGTGGAGCAAATTCCACTACTAATACTTTATTGAGAATTATCTATAGCTGTAAAGACAACTTATTTGTAGGTACCAAACAATTGCCCCTCTTACAACTAATTTAAAAGGCACAGGATTGCCGTGCACTGCTGGGTGTTGATCCTCTCAGTATTAATAGGTCCGTGTTTAAATCGACTGTAATTGATCATGAGCAAACTGTAGTAGACCTTGCCTGCAAATCTTCGAGTCAGGAGTTCTTTTTCAACTTTGCCACCCTTGAGTACATCCCACGGCACCTCACTTCTTTCCCTGACAGTTGGATTTTAAGAGAAGGCCTGCACATGAAGTTTAATTGAGTTGACACATGTGAGATATTGGGAGCTTAAAGAAAGCTACCTAGAAATGTCGGTATGAGTGGTCCTTGTGGTTGTTTGGAAATAGAAACCATCAAACATCTTATAATATACTGTGATTGCTCAGCTAACTCACGTGGAAGATCATTACTGGCATACGTGAGATTGGAAGTGTGCAGCGCTCACTGGGAACAGCTTTGGGAGGCACTTTTCAGGGTAACAATGCCTGTTTAATTTATTATTCAACTACATTTCTGATTGAAATCAAGGGTATATTTGTATTGCTATGTATGTGCTTAGGCTTTTACTCTTGCAGTGATTACAATGTATTCTTTTTGTACTTCACTATGTATAAAAAAGCCTTATAGGCTGCAATTATAAACCTTTCTAAAAATAAAAAAATCATTTGACGATTTTTATAGACATTCATATATATGGACCACTTCTAAACTCTGTATTACTCCATGTTATTTTTCCCACCGATAGTATTCGATTCATCACCCTCAAAATGAAGACAAGCCTTCTCAGTGCCACTAGGGTTTCAAACTTGTTGCATGGCATTTCTCCATTCCCCAAAACGAATTTGCATTTGCCGCTAGCCATTGGTATGCAATAATTGACTTCTGGCGATTAAGAGATGGTGTACTGTGTGTATGTCTAGAGACCTCACCATCTCTGGGCTCACCACCATTACCTGACAACTGCCTGCTGCTCCACTTCACCCTTCCCAGATCTGTGCACATTGCTGAGCTGCCGCACCAGATCCACCCGTGTCTGGCTTCATTCACCCGCCGGCTGGGCTGCAACCTGCCTCTGACGCTCTCCTGAGTTTACCACATAAGCTTACCTCCTACCAGGACTGTGCACACCACTGTGCCACATTGCCTACACCACCAGTGCTCCCTAAAGCCTGCTCTCCAGCCCACCCTGCCCCTGTGGGGCTTCTACTTCCACCCGCAAGAGTCACTGCCTCCAGTCTGCCCTGACTCTACCAGGCTGCCGCACAAGAGTCTTCCTTCTTCCTCCTCCTCCTGAGGACACTGGACCTACTTCTTCGACAGCAATCTCCAGACCTGGACCTGTCCATCTCCGCCTGCACTCCAGCCCGCCTCGACCTGTCCGCATCCAGCCCACCTTCCGTCTCCCCCTCCCGAGGACTCCGGACCTCCTTCCTTGCACCTCATCCTGACCTCCGCTTCTCACTTCTATGCCCTGGACGCTCTGCTGCTCTGCTGACCTCTCCAACTGTTCTTGATCGCTTCCTACTGCAACCCTTATCCAAAGGTCTCTTCCACCCTCATCCATCCACCATCGGACGCTCTGCTACAGCCACCCTCACCCCACTTGAAACACTTGTGTATAGGCGCGTTACAAATGCCATATCATATCATATCACTGCATTGTCCTCCTCTCACCTACTGCGACTCCCCATCCTTCTCTAAGACCTCCCCTCCACATCCATCTAGCCCCACCCCCTTCAGCATCTACAACAGCCCCTGACAACATATGCAACTGTGGTCACTCTACTGTGTGGCCATCAGCACTTACTCCTTTCCCCTTCCTGTCATGCACCCTATCTGTCTTTCTCTTCGTCTGCTTCCCTCCATCTCCCTCTCCCTCCACATTCTCCTCCACCTTCCACTCATCCTAATGCCCAACCGTCCTCCCACCTCTCCCCCTGCCTACCCCTTCCTTCCCGCACAATCCCTACCCGCCCTAATATTATCCAAGTCCCCAATGCCAACCCCTCCAGCATCATCAACATTTCCCTCTGGAACGCCCGATCCATCTGCAATAAAGCCACTGCAACCCTCGACCTGTTCTTCTGACTCAATATTCACTTCCTCTGCATCACTGCGACTTGGATCCCCCCTTCAATTCCACAGTCCCTGCGTCTCTCTCCATCCCCTCTAACTCCTTCTCTCATGTCTCACGCCCCTCTGGTCGCAGAAGCGGCGTCTGCCACATTTTTCACCCTAAATGTCTTTCCTCATCCCCTTCCCTCACCCTCCCCACCTTCTCTTCCTTTGAGTATCTCTTCAAATCCTTCTCCTATCCCCACGCAATCTCCTTCTTGATTATCTACAGACCTCATGGTCCCCTCTCTTCCTTCTACGAAGACCTGGACCATCTTCTCTCTCTCATCTCTCCCTCCCCTACTCCTCTCTCAGTCCTTGGTGACTTCAACCTCCCTTTCACATTCACATCTCATTCTTCTCCTCTTCTATCATTAATTGACTCTTACCTCCTCTCTCCCCTTCCCACTCCTCTGGCTCCACACTCAATCTCATCTTTCGCTCTTCTTACTCTTCCTCCCCTGTATCGTCTCTCCCCAACTATTTCTCCGACCATGCCTTGCTCTCCTTCTCCCTCACCCTTCCCCCCTCCTCATTTTCCTCCCCTATCCCTCCTTCTCTCATCGCGACCTCCACAACTTCAACCTTTCTCTCTTCCAGGAAATCCTGTTCTTCCTCCCTTCCCCCCCTACCAGACTTCGCTTCCCTCTCAGCTGATGACGCCCTCTCTTCACTGTTCTCCTCTATAACCTCCAGTCTTGACCAACTCTATCCACTTACTTCCTTCTCCCCCTCTCACAAACATTCCCAACCCCGGCTCTCTTCTCATCTTCTGTCCATGCGCCGCCGCCTCCTCCGTCATCTCGAACGACGCTGGCTCAAATCCCCTTCTCTGACTAATCAGTCCTCTTATTTCCCATATCACTCTCTATATGACTCTTGCTCCTACTATTCTACCCTCCTTCACTCACAAGCCTCCCATCCCCACCGTATCTTCCAGACCCTTTCTCCTCTTCTGTCCCCTCCTACTTCTGAACCTTCCACGAACTCTCCTCTCTCTCCCTCTGACTTCGCTAACTTCTTCTCATCTAAAATCCTCCCTCTGTGCCAGAACATACTCCCCTCTCCTTCCTTCTCCCCTCCTTCCCTCCTCCCCCTCTTCCAGATCTGCCAACTTGTCCACCTTCTCTCCTATTACCCCAGCCTGTGTCTCCCTTCTCCTGTCCAAAACTCACCCGACCGCTAACCCCTCTGACCCCACCCCCACTTCCCTCATCCCCAAAATCTACCCTCTCCTTATTCCCTACCTAACCACCTTCTTCAACATCTGTTTCTCCTCAGCCACCCTTCCTTTAGCTTTCAAACACGCCACCATAATCCCTATCCTGAAGAAACCTTCTGTTAGCCCTCTTCTTGCCTCCAACTTCAGATCAATCTCTCTTCTCCCCTTCATCTCAAAACCCCTCGAGCGCCTAGCCTACTCTCAACTTTCTGCCTTCGCCTCTTCCCACTCCCTCCTCCCCACCTCTCAATCTGGTTATCGCCCTAAACACTCCACAGAGACCGCCCTCACCTATGTCCTCAACTCTCTCCTCACTGCTCGCTACGCTAAGCAATCTTCAATTCTCATCCTCCTTGACCTCTCTGCAGCTTTTGATACTGTAGACCACCCACCCCTTACTTCTTAGCACTCTGTCCTCCTCCGGCTTCAAAGGCTCTGTTCTCTCCTGGCTCTCTTCGTACCTCTCCAACCGATCCTTCACTGTCTCCTGGGGCAGCCGTACCTCCTCCAGCCTCCCCCTGAACTATGGTGTCCCTCAGGGGTCCGTACTTGGACCCTTTCTTTTCAATCTCTATACGTGCCTTCTCGCCCCAATCATCTCTTCTTTCGGCATCTCCCACCACTTCTACGCTGCTGACACCCAACTCTTTCTTTCCTTCTCTTCCTTCACATCTGACCTCCACCACACTCTTTCTTCCTGCCTCACGGCCATAAAAAGCTGGATGTCATCCAACTTTCTTTCCCTCAATACTGACAAAACTGAGGTGCTTTTCTTCCCTCCTAACACCCTCTCCCCCATGGCCCCTCCTTTCATCCACTTTCCACCTTCCAACCTCACCATATCTACCCATGCCCGCAACCTCGGCCTCCATCTTGACTCCTCTCTCTCCTTCTCCAACCACATCTCTCTAACCGCTCGAGCCTGCCGGCACCACCTTTTCAACATCCGCAAGATCTGCTCCTCACTCACATTCCATGCTTCCAAACTCCTAATCTCCTCCCTTATTTTCTCCCTCCTCTTCTACTGCTCCTCTCTCCTCTTTGGTCTCCCTATCTCTCACCTGACTCTCACCTTACTCCCCTAAAATCCATTTACCACTCCTCTATTCGTACTCTAGGTCTTCTCTGCCCTTGAGACTCTATTTCTTCCTCTCTCACTCAACTTGGCTGGCTTCCCTTCCTCTCACAACTGAAATTTCAATTCCTCTGTCTTGTCTATAAATCTCTCCATGACCTGCCCCCCCTACCTTTCTTCCCTCCTCTCATTCTATTCCCCCTCCCACTCTCTCCGCTCAGCAGAACTCTACCTTCTCACAGTACCCCCTGCCCCATGTGCCTCCTCACACTTCCGCTCCTACACTGGAACTCCCTACCGCTCTCCATCCGCTCCAACCCTAACTACCCATCCTTCTGCTCCTCCCTGAAATCCCTTCTTCTTTACCCCCCTGGCTCCCTTCCCCACCTCCGTCCCCTTCCTTGCCCCCCCCTCGCTCCCTCCCTTCCCCCTTCGCCAATAACCTCGAACCTGTCACTGATACCACTTAGGGGCATTGATGACACCAAACCACTCCCCATTCCCTTCCCCTTCCCCTTCTCCTGTCCCCCACCTCCCTGACCTCAAAACAGACATTGTAACCCCATCACCTAACCCCTATTCCCTCCCCTTCCCCCACTCCCCCCCCCTTTAGTAAATTGCTCTACTTATTGTTCTAATGACTTGTTTCATGTTGTAAATATGCTTCTCTCAATTTTGTACCTGTTGTTAATCTGTAAAGCGCTTTGGCTTAAAGCGCTATATAAATTCAATAAACATAAACAAGTGACTTTTATGGCTGGTGTAGGTTAACTCCCCAGCGGTCAGACCAAGAAAATACAACCCACTAGAGAAAAAGGCCAGGTGCACCCTTTTTCGAGAAGAACAAGACTTGTATTTTGTATACAAAAGTTAAATGGGGGCAATGGTATTATAAATCCACTGCCACAGAGCTCTATCATCCTCCGTACAAGACTCAGATTATAAACCCAAAATTCGCCACATATGACACACTCGATATACAGTGTTAATCCCCCACCTGCATTGGCTACCGCCTATATATATGTTAATAATCTTACAAAGCCCATTTTCCAATTGGTTCTGCTGTCTTCTCGCCCATCTTCAGCACACATGGGTAGTGTCCTTGTCCATCTTTAGACATTGCAAGGCAATTGGTTACATTCAGCTGGCACCACTGTAAGGCAGGCATGGTATCACAAGTATGACACTGACACAAAAAGGTAGAATTTGTAAAACTATTATTCAATCCACAGGGATTGAAAAAAAAACCTACTTTACCCTATAGCTAAGATGGGAGTAGTTTCTACCATCAAATAATAAAGAAAACGCAGTCCTAGTCAGTCTCTGTCAAATCAGAAGGGCCTATACTAACACAACTAATGCCTGTCCTATCTCTTGTACAACAAGTGTGTAAATGGGAATATGCATGCAAAGGAAAATCAGTGTTCAAATATAAAGAATCAAAGTGGCTTAGTCAGCTCTCCTCCCCACGTTGGATAGCACGGAGTAAGGCGGTCCATGTAGACAGGATGACACACTCTGGCTCAGGTTCTCAAAACAAAGCAGTTCAAAACGTGGACCGAGGCCCACCAGGCCTTACACATTAAAGTCACTTTTCCAACATCCCAAAAGTTCTTTTCACAGTTCAACAAAATGTTCACAGTTCAAAAAAAGTTCATGTAGGCCTCCCTCTCGGACCTCTCAAAGCAAAAAATGCACGCAGGCCTCTCTCAGTCGGACCTGGCCTTTCACTCACAGCACGTGTAGGGGTTCCCTTCCTCAAGATTTAGTCAGCTTCGTTAGGGGTTCCCCTCCTCTAACTTATCACACTTCACTTCCAGTATCCCTCATTCGGGCTCCAGCCTTTTCTCGGATGCTGAAGACTCGAATGTGGGAGGCTTTTACTATAGTCCTTCGCAGGTACATTCGATTTTCCCTTCAACCCGCACCCTTGTGTTATTTGCCCCAGTGTTTCTTGGTCAATGTAGTTCAATCTCATGAGCACAAGAATTTAATATTCATTCTTTACTTCCCCTTTCGCTGGGGTCAATCTAGATCATCACGCTCTTTAAAGTTCATAGACTTTGTTGCTTTGTAATAAAACATTTCACCTTTCGCAGAGACTTTCGAGTGGGCTACTACCTTTTGGCGGACCACTCCGCTACTCTGTATCACTGGCTTCACAGTTAACCGTTATTTTAAAGTTCACCACAGGTCCACCTTTCTTCACGTCTAATCTACACGCGTGCAGCCTTCAATTTTTCGATATACTTTTGCAACAACAATCTTCCGTTAATACACACCAGTCTTTAACGTCCTTTGTGAACTCACCGGCTGTGTGCATTCCTTTCTTGTCTTTTGTCTTTAATTCACGAGTTAGGGTTAATACCACAGGCTTGGCCACGCCTCCCCAACTCAGTCATTCACCCAAGAGTGTTGCAGGTACCTTTGGGACACAATGCAGTTTTCTTGTATGGAATTTGGCCTTTTTGACATATCTCTTACGATTCTTTGGAGGCAACAACCTCCTGCAGGGAACTCCTGGGTTCCTTTACCCTTGGTTCTCGTCCCTCGATCCATCGCTTTGCTCCAGTAGGAATGCCTTCACCCCAGAGGTTCTGCTGCTTCTCATGTTCCACCATGCTCACTGTGTGTCCCTACGTTCCGCCTTTTATCCGTGTGGGGCGAGCTAATGGGTTTCAGATGTATGTAATTAAAGTCAAGTGCCTGACTTTGCCTGACCCGATTAGCGGGACATGTCCAATGTGATGTGTAGGGGTTAGCCTTGTTACTCTCAGTCACCCTCTTCCTCGGCTCAGTGTTTGTGTGGAAAAGGGGGGTGTAGGAAGCTGGAACATGGGAGAATCCTATGAAATAGGAGGGGTAATGGATATGGGAAATGTGAGAAACCTGAAGGTGTCTCTCCCGCTAGTCCCTGGAGATCTGCTGTCCAGGTGGCCAGGACACAGCCATCGCTATTGGATCCAGTTCCTTTGGGTGGACCAGTGAGGGAGGATCACCTGGGCGAGGGGCCTTCGGGGAGTGAAAGTAGGACATCGAGGGTTGAGACGTGGTAGCCCCTTCCAGGTAACACCTTTCCCCTTTCCTACCCTGTAGGACATTTAGAAACACTACCCCCCTTTTCCGATTAAAAAAACGTGCTTACATTGGAATAGACAACGGACTAACACCAGAGCCGTTTACCATCATGCAGATCCAGGCATTTGACAATAACCAGGCACACCTGACGGCCCATTACCTTCCCCACAAGGATAAAAGGCAGAGCACAAAAGCACACTTCGAGCAAGGCAGACCGCACAACGACTCAGCTATCCAAGTACAGCAGTTCAAGAGGAGGAGAAAGGCAAACAAAAGGGTCACAAGGAGAGAAGTGTCCTTGCCCTTTCCGAACCAAGCCAGCGAACCCTCTGTGGAAGGAATCGTAAGTCCACAAACAATTGCCAGCATGTGTCGCAGCAGATGTCAATGGTACACGGAGCCCTCTTCTGCTAATTACCAAGCCAGGGAGAGACACTTGCCACTGTGGTACTGTCCTTGACTCCAGAGACACGAAAAGCCAAGCAGTTCATCACAGCCGGTGAGCCAAAAGGAAATTGAAAGAAAGTACAAAAGAACTGTTAATACGAGAGGGGAAAACCAGCTGCAGAAGAGTCCGGCACCACGTAGGTACTCACTCGAGAAACTCTGGCCGATTACCCTATTGTTGAAACTACCATTACCTGAAGGCCTTAGGAATGGGGCGAGAAAGGAGTCAAAGTGGTCACACAGGCGTCTAGCAAAATCCTTTGTACAGTCTAAAGTCGTTGACCCGCAGTAGATTGTCAAGTTAAGGGAAGTGAAACCTGCATCGTAAGAAAATAAAAGAAATTGTGTGATTGGCAAAAAGTTGGCAAGAGTGAACCAGACGGAGTGATGCCGATGGAAAGGGGTGAAGCCTGAAGTCCCGATGAGCAGTGTGTTGACATAAGTGAACCCGACAGAGGGATGTCCACAGTGAACTGTTTAAAAAGACATTGAGATTTGTGAATGCCATAAGTGAAGTTGATTTAAGGAAAGCCACAGTGAACCCAACAAAGGGAAGCTAACATCTGAAAAGGGTCTGAGCCCAGAAGAGGAGGATCCAGGGGTGAAAAGGCATCACCCAACGTACAAGTAGGAAGGAACTTTTGTTTATTATTTTGGATCACATCAGGTCCTCGGAGGCCAGAGATGTTTTTATAGAAAATAGACTTAACCACCAAAGGTCCGGATATCTGAGAAGCATAATTGTTGAGAAAGCTCGAGCGTGTCCTGTACTTAGGGGTCCTGCGTTGTCCCGTGCTCAAAACAGGGGGGGAGGTGGGACTCCCAACTCCCGGCTACCTGACTTATTATTTGTGAACCCTTCTTTCTTTCTTGTGAATCCTATCCCACACTCTTTTGTATTTAGTTGTAAGGATTGGCAATAGATATTCCTTAGTATAGGCACTTTCATTTTGACAAGACGCCACTTAGACTGCCTTATTATTATTTGACGGTCCTAACTTGCTCCAATCTTAGATTTAGGTTTAGATTAGGCGTTTTACCAACCTGCATATACAGTTTAATAAACACCCTTGAACTGTGACCACTTGTGTCTGTCTTTACTGTTGCCACCATGAGTTCCTTACAGAAAGGGGGGAATACTGCATATCCCCATTGGTCGCCTCACCCCAACTCTCCGAAGAGCACTCACCCAGGTGATCCTCCCACACTTGTCCACCCCCAGGGTCTGGATCCAAAGGCGATGGCTGTGCCCTGGCCAACTGAGACAGAGATCCTCGCGGACTAGTAGGTGAGACACTCTGGTTTCTCACACCACCGTACCCTCAATCTTAATCACGTGATATATACCTGGTTATCAGCATGAACTCAGCAGTACATTTTAAAGATCAGTCTGGTCCCGGCAGACAAAGCAAGTCTTTTCTCATCCCAGACATGTTGGCACCCCCATTGTGCCCTCCACACAGTATGGGAATCATTCTTAGCTCTCCCTGGCACAAAGCATAGATCATGTTGTTCTTTGCTTTCCCCTTTATCAGTTTCCCTCCCCAAGAGTAAACATAGTATCCCACTAATTAATACAGTTCAAAAAGGATGTAAGACCCATTTCTGTTCACATCTGGTAGTTCAAATTAATGACCATCATTCTGGGGGGGGCACTAGTGTCTTAAATCTTGGTTCATGTTTTGGCACTTCATGACCTCTGCTTCGCTTCCCAGTAATATGACCTTCGTTCTAGGCCGCAGCCCCTCGCCTGATCAGCTACACCCATTCCTGCCTAATTGTTCAAACTCCTAGCTGGTGTGGGTGCACGTATGTGTTTCTCGCCATGTCTGGGAATCAAAATGGAATGACCAGACAAAGAATGAGGCCTGGTTGTTCTGTGTTTTCAGCACGGCCTGCGAGGATCCAGGACTACTCCTAAATGCAACCCTACTGTATGTTGTATCTACCATGTTTATATGTACGTTATATATCTTATATAATTCTATAATAAAAAACTACCTATTCTTCATGTTTTAATGTATAGTTTTTGCGATCTGAATCCTCTTGGATGGCGCCAATCTGCACATGCATCCCAACATTCCACCTTTAGTTAATCCTTCATTAACTAACTTTTGCCTTTTTCTCTCTCTCTATCCGCGTTATCCTTAGGCATCCATGCCCCATATACGTGGCGCAAACTACCTCCGTTCAATGCATATTTCTCTGGAGTACATGTAAGGTATATACAATCCCCATCGCCCGCTAAATCTATCCAGTGCTCTGTGTAATTTTCTGGATCTGGTGCTGGTGAAGTTAGTATCCATGGGGGATAAATAGGTTAGGCTATTCTAACCATACGTGGCTTATTTGGATTCTCAGTTTGAGCCTGCCCATCCTTTGTATCCGAGAGAACCATTACTGCCCCAATAGTAACTATCATTCTTGCGCTGTTCGAAAGACTCTTGGTACAACATTGAATCATCATCTGGCATGTGCAGAACAACACTAACAGGAACAGCACGATCAGGACCAATATCTTCACCAGTGCCCCAAACCAGGATGGCACCCAAGAAAACAATGTATCAAACCAATCTTCGGCCTGCACTCCCGCTTCACTCTCCATGCCAGTCGTTAACTTGTGCAAGGCCCCTATGATGTGGGTCAACGATCCATTCTCCACATCATTTGGGGGTATGTATGTGCAACATGACAACCTGATCACTTTGCACACGCCACCTTTCATCGCTGTCAGGAGATCCAAGATGTACCAGTTCGGAAGCGTTATTAACCGGATCGCCCACAGCTTGCTCTTGATAGCGTTGAGGCCTTGTACGGTGTCATTCGCCAACTGGATCACTTCCCACCGAATAATCTTCAATCACTTGGCATTCGCAGCAGCCTGGATTCCTGGAGTCAAGAGTGACGCGAAGAATACTTCAGTTTTAGTGTATTGCTTAGAGCAACTTGGACGATTATTATGACAAATAGTTTGATCTTCTTCTTAAATTCACCGACCACTTCCTCTTCTTCACCTGGGGGGGAGAATTGGATGGAGGGTGGAACAGATCACAATACCTCATGCTTGGAAGCTATTGTCAAGTGTACTTCCGGCACCACTAAGATAGCTGAGTGCTAGGTGGTGAGGGCACACGTTCTTCGCCAAGCAGGTGGAAGATGCAGGTATGCTTGTTGGCTGCACACCCAATACATGCCATTAATGCTGCTGATCCTTTTGCAAGATCTGGAATAACCAGTGTATTGTTGCACCTAATGTTGGTGCCTACTGGAACCGTTCCATGCCCTCGAAAACAGAAATAATCTGCTTGCACTTTTACTGAAGTTTCACGTGCTTCACTCCATGTTAGTTTAGGTATATATGCAGTTGATATTGCAAAACAGTTCTTATTGATGTTCCATATAACTTGTTCTCCAAACCTTGCCAACGACCCTCCTGCACAGCTTACCACTGCTTTTTACCATCTGTTTCACACAAACAACACTCCTTCCAGTTTTAACATGGGCTGTGGCTTGCATTGAGGGGCACTGTTGTCCTTGGCACGTTTCCCGCCATCTCTCTCCATTAACACTACTTGTACCTTGTGCCCTTGGAATAAATGGCAAACCCGACACAGCACCATGCACTGGACCTTGACAGGCAATATTTCTTGGGGTACTAGCATTTTGGGCGAGGGAGCAGACATAATAACTCCAGGTGTACCTCCGTTTCCCTACAGAGTTCATGTAACTATTCCACATGTTGTTAAATTCTGGGTGGTGCATATTAGACATTGTATCAAACATTAGACCTTTGCACTGATCATATTTATTTTTTTCCTCTAAACCCCTTCTCACTCGCATTCTTATATTCCATATAAGAGTATCATGGATTTTCATCCTTTTAAAATTGACTAGTGTAGTTAATTATTCGTCACTTGGTGTTGTGGCTTCAAACTCTCAATTAATTGGGCATTTGTGGCCTGCGTTCATCCTTTTAAATTACTACATGCCCACCCCCTTACCCATTTAACAGCCCTAGACATATAGAAAAATAAACCAAACACAAACCCACACATTAGCGGAAGAAATCTTGTAGCACAGCTTCATTGTGAACACATACTTTAAAAAGCATTACATCACAAAACATACTCCTTTGTATATAAATGAGGTCAACATTTTTCTCTCCAAAAATGATACTTCAAAATAAAAATGGAGAAAAAACAAAACACCTTTTAATGATAACTAAAATGAAATTCTTACTGTAATCACCTGAACCCAAATTTATAAAAACAATACACCGGAATTAAAAACACTCATCTGGGGGTGCTTTCCAAACTTCAGACATGCACCCAGTACCTCAATTATTTTACTTTGACAGCAAGGGGACTAGCATACACCACTGTGTGTGGGCCACTGTACGGGGTTCACTCCATTTTCTAACAAAATGTTTTACATAACCTTTATCATTAGGAAACAATTACAATGGTGGTGAGCTTGCAGATTCTGGTGCAGCCCGGTTATCAGTTTCTTCTGATCGCCGTGGAGCAATCTGTTGAGAAAGGTATTTAATACACTTAGTTAACTGAGTTAAGTACGAATGGAATTCATCCACCAGAATCAACACAGCCCTGTGAGCATCAGAATTACTACACACAGGGTGTATTCATACATCTCACTGTCACTATTTCATGAGGGGAGAGGTGATGGTCCTTATAGGGCTGAGTCCTCAAACTGAAAATGACCAAAGGGAGACAATGCACCCAGATCCTGTTCAGTGTGGCACAGAGCTTTGATAACTTTGTTTTAAGTAATCCATTCATCCTTTCTACAATCCTGTTAGCCTGGTTTGATAAATAGAAGACAGTCTGTGCTTTATTCCCAAAAGAGCTGCAATCTCCTTAAACAGCTCGTTGAAAAAGCGTGTGCCATTGTCAGTGTTAAGAGTATCGCACTCAACCCACTGGGGAAACACTTCTCTCACCAAAAATCTGGCAGTTGACCTAGCATCGGGATGTGTAAATGGACCAGCCTCAATCCAACGGAAGAAAGGACAACCTACTAATATCGGTAGCGATATGAGTTACATCTTTGTCGCATAGCAGCAAAATCTATATGGAAATCACGGAATGGACCAATTAGGCATGGCAGGGTACCCCTCAAGGTTTTGTTTTCTTAACAATGTAGTTCAATTGGTCACAGACATGGGTCAAACATACAGCATTTTTGCATGAAACATTGATCAGTAACAACTGCAGGTCGATTGAGCAGAATTGTTCCCCATTTCCCTTCCCATCGAGGTTCCCCACCCTTCTTTTCAGATCTCTCGACCCATGGCACTTATAGGTTGGGGAGTGTTCAGGGCGATTTCTTCAGGTGACATCCCCCAGAATTAGTCTTGGTAGCAGGGGGTTGAAGGTTAATGCTGGGTAGGAGCGGTCGTAGTCCAGCAGTGGAGCCCATAAATCCGTGAATCTGTTTAGGAACCCCTCTTTCGCTGCTGTGCCCTTTTCCACTACTACGATGTCCCATATTTGGACCCCCCATAATGCCGTCAGTGGGCCCTCTGGGGCTTTCCAGGTGCGAGTGATCATGATCTGTCCTGCCAAAAGTAGTTGAGTAATGAGTTTGGCGGTCGCCCCTGTCCTCGGATAAGCCTTCTGAATTGGATTACCTAGGGGATCACCTCAGGGTCTTTCTGGAGTTTAATGGACGTAATGGCTTCAATTGTGGAAAGGACTTTATCCCAGAAGACCTGGACAGTGGGGCAGTCCCACTACAAACAGGCGCCTAGCGCGCCACAGTTTCGCCAGCATTTCGGGTCCAGTGAGTTCTGGATGTGGTGCAGGCATTCTGGGGGGTAGTTCCATCAGAGAAGAAGTTTGAGTGCACATTCCTTGTTTGTGACACATATCGATGAGGACTAGCTTCGTGTCCAAATGTCCACCCAAGTGTTATCCTCGATTGGGTGTCCCAAGTGTATTTCCCATTGTGTCATGTTTGCGGGACGCTGGGATAACAAGTCATCTTGGAGCAATTTATACAGTTTGGCTATGTTGCCTCTGGTCGGTTCTCCCTGTAGGGTATGCTCTATGGGGCTGAGAGCTTGTGTTGCTCTTTGCCTCACTAGGGGGTGGGTGTACCAATGGCAAAGTTGGATGTATGAGAATCTGTCCAACTCGCTCAGGTGAAAGGTTACTTTGCAACTCTCAAACGTGCATGGTTGCCCATTTTCAAACAAATGTGCGAGGGTTTGCAGCTCGCTCCTCACCCAATTTCTGAAATTTGTGGATTGATTTCCTGCGGTGAAAGCTGGGTTGTAAAGTTGTAAAAAACAGGGGTGTTGGGGTCCAGGCCAGTTGGCATGCCTTTGGATTTCATCACCCAATCCCATATTTTTAGAGTGCAATTTGTGGTGGAGAGGATACCCGGCTAGGATTTCCACACTAGAGAAGGGATGTACGGGAGGAAGCTGAGGGGTAATGGTAACCTAGATTGTTCTATGTCTACTCACTTTGGTACGTCAGAGGGGGAGAGTCATACCGGGAATCGTGCCAGTTGTGAGGCCATGTAATATTTGCATAGGTTTGGGACCACCAGTCTTCCCAAGAGAGCGTTAACCATGATGACTTTTTTAGGAATCCGGGCCTTTTTATCTTTCCATATAAATTGGAGCATTTTATGTTGTAAGTGGAGGAGAGGGGACAGAGGGACCACGATGGGTAGGGTCGAGCAGAAATATAGGAATCGCGGGAGTAGGCTAATTTTGCCTCGCTAGTTCTTTTTCAATTCCTTAAAGAGGGGGGGGAGTTCCGTTGATATACTTCCCTTGGTATAGCCGAGATCTGTACCCCGAGATAGTCTATGGATTTTCTACGCCAGTGAATAGGGCAGAGAGGTTTGAATCGATCTTCTCCATGCTTAGGCCCACCCCTAGTGCCACAGACTTTCCGTAATCGGGAACCCTGCAACCCTTCAAAATCTATATAATTCCTGAAGGGAGTGTTTTAGTGAGGGCTGGATCTATGTTAAAGTGAGCAGCACGTCGTCTGTGTATAGGGAGAGTTTATGTTGTGTGGGCCCCACTTGTAATCTCTTAATGGTGAGATCGTTTCGGATCCTTTGAGCTAGGATTCCATTATTAAGGCAAACAAAAGGGGGATGGGGTCATCCTTGCCTCGTCCCACAAGCCAATGGGATAGGGGCCGCTAGGAATTGGTTAACCCGGATGGTGGTTTGGTGTGCCATAGTTGGCCAAGACCATTTTGCGAAAGCTTGGCCCGAAGTGAAAAGCCTAGAGGGTAAAAAGACATAAAAGGCCCAGTCGACTTTGTTGGGTGCGTTGGAGGCGTCCTGGGCCTGTAATGCCAGTTTGCATTGGTCAAAGGCCACTATCTCTAATACGTTATGGGCCAGCCGGATATGTTCCCCCCGTTGATCTACCCCCTATAAATACGGTTTGGTCTGAGTCAATTAACTTGGGCAGAACTGTAAATAGTCGATTGGCTAGGAACTTCGAGTATATGTTGGCATCTATGTTGAGCAGGGAGATGGGTCGGTGGGAGGTGCAATCTTTGGGGTCTTTACCAGGTTTTAGTAAGAGGATGGTCAAGGAGTTCTGCATTGACAGATTTATGGAGCCTGACAGACGAAAAGAGTTAACTAGTTCTGTGATGGTGGCCAGGAGTTGTGGTCGGAACAGCTTGTAAAACCTGAGTCTACTTCCTCTGAGGTGATTGCAGCTTCCAGGGCTTCCCTGTCTGCCTCTGTGAGGTGTGGTAAGGCCACATCTTCAATATATTGCATTTGTCCTCTTATGTTCCGAGGGGATGATGACATAGTGACCGTTAAGTGGGTGGCTGCTAACCGTAATTTGCTCTCTTCTGAGTAATGAGTCTTGCCCTGGGAGTCTCATAGGCCTGTAATCAAGTGCCTTTGTTTCAGTTTGGCTACTTTTACTACCAGGAATTTGTTCGCTTTATTATTTTTGCCGTAGTAGCTTTGTTTGGACTTGGACAGGGAGTGGGCTGTTTCTTCAGCGTAGTGGGCTTCCAATTTATTTTGGGTTGTCTGTAATGCCTGATGGGCCTTAGATGACCAGCCCTTTTTATATTTGCCCTCAGCCTCCGCTACGGCCTTTTCTAGTTTAGCTCGGGCCTTCAGCTTCCATTTGCGATACGTTGGCGCCTGCATATAAACTCCCCCCTTCATGGCGTCCCATGTATTTGCCGAAGAGGTAAGTTCTGGTGGGCTTTCTTCGAAGTAAGTCGGATGGCTTTAGCAATGGTGTCCCTTAACGCCATATCATTCAGAACCGGGTCGTATAAGCTTCATTGGAGTCTACCAGGAGGGGCAGGATTATGGAATCGAGCCGTCAATATGATAGGAGCATGATCTGACAGAATCTTCGGGCCAATTGCCGCCTTGTCCATGTAAGACAGAAATTGGGGGAATGTCAGAAATAGGTCAATTCGGGAGAATATTCGGTGAACCTGTGAGAAGAAAAAGAAGTCCTTTTCCCCTTGATGCAGTATTCTCCAGGCAATGACAACCCCCAGGGATTTGAAAATACGGAGCTCCCCCTGTAATGTTTGACTGTGGGTGGATGAGATTTATCTAGGAGGGGGCCTGGGACCCCATTAAAGGCTCCCCCAATGATTACCTGGCCCTCTATGAAAGAGAGCAGCTTAGCTTCCAGGTCCGAGTAGAAAGCTTCCTGTCCTTCGTTCGTAGCGTATATAGAAACTAGGGTATATAATTGTCCAAAAAGCATACCTTTAACTCTGGTGAAGCATCCTTCTGGGCTGCACATCGTTTATAGTTCTCTGAATGTGACTTGCCTCGCCAGGAGGATTGCTTTGCCCCTCTTTTAGAGCCGCTGGAGGCCAGGAATTGCTGTAGGAAGCTCCTGTTGCAGAAACGTGCGAAGTCCGATGGTAGGATGTGCGTTTCTTGTAGAAAGACCACTGAGCTATGTAGGCCTTGCAGATGTTTCAAGGTAGCTTTGTGCTTTGAGGGGGGCATTTAGGCCTTGCACGTTGAGAGATGTCAACAAAGAAAAAGTTGTCCCCTTTCCCATTGTACAGATTTCTAAGAACCCTCCTACCATTGGTGGGGGCATAAACTTGTTCCTCCCAAGTCCCTGTTTGAATCTTCTTAGGTGTGGGACAAGGGGACTACTGAGGGACTCGCAGCCTTTCACTGCGTGGGTTGGGGTCTATGTCTGCTTCTGCAGTTTGTACCACGCCTTTGTTAATTCAGGCCCTGTATGTATCAAACTGGAGACAAATGACCATCTACAACAAAGTATATTGAAAAATAATGATTTATATAATACAAGTGTGTAATGTGGTGATGAAGTTCACAGTGGCACATATATACAGTGCTGTCCAGTCATTTGGTCGACAGACAAATGGTCGACGCAATTTGGTCGAAAGACAAATGGTCGAATTTTTTATTTTATTTATATATATATTTTTCAGGTTTTCGTACAGGAAAAAAAGGGTTTTTTTAGCAAAAAAAGGGGGTTGGGGGTACCCCCCCCCCAAAAAAAATAAGTGAAAATACAAAAAAAAAAATTCGACCATTTGTCTTTCGACCAAATTGCGTCGACCATTTGTCCTGTCGACCATTTATTTTCGACCAAATGACCTGTAACCATATACAGTGTGTAACAGAAATAAAGTTAAATACAAAACAAAGTATAACCATGTTTAACTTTGCATTTTTAGTGCCAAAATTTAGTACACAAAATAAAGAAAACATAAATTCAGCTTCAATGGTTCCTGAGCACATATATTCCTCATGACATCTGATCAAACTTGACATTTATAAATCATGTCCGGGATATTATGTGTATGGTAAGGAACAATTTCTTCTGGGGTTAATCATTTGAGAGTGAATTTGCAGATATCTCTACTCAAATGTTTAGGGTGATTTTTTAGGGATATAGGTCTTTGGACTTTTAGGGATATCTAAAAAAAATAGCCAACGTGTTCAAAAAACATTTGTTCGACACACTAAAACAAAGAAGGATTATTGTGAATGCTGTTCATATTCTTCTTTAGTGCGCTGACTAGTGTGTACACGTTTCGGTGCTTCTGTATACTTGGGGAGTATAGGGCACCTTCTTCAGGGCGTCCAATGGGTAGACCCTGTGTCGAGATCACAAAAGAGAAAACACAAAAGGAAAAGTGTGAGGGTTCCTCAGGTTTAGGTAGCTGGAAGTGCAGCTAAGTATTCAAAGAGGGGAGAATAAAAGGGGGTTAGCTCTAGTTACCGGCAATGTTTGAAGCTTGGCCGATATCGGGATCCCAAGTGTCCTGGGGGAGTCCAGGTGGGCAGGGCACTCACAAAGGACTGGTGGATAGGCGGCTTCTGGTGTAAACTGTAGAGGGCTTCCTTGTGTGGTTGGGAGTACCTCTTGTACTTGGTCCCTTAGTGGGGACCTATTCCTCCATCGTTGTTAGGCTGCCATCCGATGGTGTTGGGAGAGGAGTCCAGACGGAGAGAGGGGAGTGTCCACTTCTCTGCGGCAAGTACCTCTGGGGGCGTCAAAGCCTGTGTCTAAATGAGAGAACAGGGTCTGGTGTTAGCTGGGAAGGTCCTGGTGGGTGGTGAGCTGTGCATAGTAGACTGAGGATAGACTAGTGGTGCAGCCAAGAAAAATGCACAGGCATGCAGGTGAAATGCCCCGGCTGTAGAATCGTGTCTACCCGTGAGTGCGAGGGGGACCTGGTGCGGTACGGTGAGGATCGCTTATGAGGGGCCATCATGAGGTGGGCAACGGTATTGGTGCTGTGCCTACCTCCCATTCTTTAATCCCGTGCTAGGGGGTGGGGAGGCTCTGATCAGGGAAGTGCCTACTTCGTGGTGTAGATCTAGAGCACTGAGGCTAAAGTGCTCAGGGCCATGGTGATAGCACTGGTAGAAACACCCTTCGTTTATTCCCCGTGAATATGGGCGGGGGAGATCAAACTATCTGAGCAGGCTCTCACCTGTGGCGAGAGGCTCCTGTGAGCACTTCTCGTAGTCACTTTCTCAGTCTCCTGCTGCTGTCTGAGGCTGCTGCGCTTGAGTGATACTGGAGCGGACACCGTCAGGTTTTTATGGTGACCGCTTCGAGGAAGCTGTACGTGGGTGGTGCTGCGTGAAGCGTTGTGGGGCTGGTAGCACAGCGTGCTTCCTGATTGGATGCCCTGTGTTGTCACAGTGACGAACGACGCCTCGGCTCGGAGGGCCCAGGCTTTGTTGCGGCTAAGAGCAATGCTGTGAGTGCTGTCTCTGGGGGTCGAGTGGTTGTGCGGGAAGAGGCTAATCATGCAGATTGGGACAGAGTATGAGTCCACGGGGGGAAAAAGGGGGAAGGGAATGCACGGTCGCACCAAGTGAAGACATACACTCCCTGTCTATGCTAATCCCTGCCACAAGCTGTGAACACAACACAGACCAGTGCGAAAGACAGGGCTGTCTTGACTAGGAGGTCATATTTATAGGGGAGGGCGTGGCCCCCCAGGGAGGCCAGATTGCGGAGGTGCCCCCATGGTGTGTGGGACCTGCTATTGTGTGTGTTGAAATCAAGAATCAAAGATCAAAAGAGGCTGGGCTGGAAGGACTCATTCAGGCCATGATGGTATGTATCTAATCGATGTATCCATCTCGACTCCCGGTGTAGAAGGCTTTTCAGGATGTCAGGGCATCCTTTGACTTTCTCAAGTACCCACCAGTTGAGGTCATTTGGTGTGTGCCTGGCTGCAACGTAGTGAGAGACCATTGGAGCGGTTAGGTTCTTGCACCTAATCTGTGAGCGATGTTCGGATACACGTAGATTCACTGCTCTTGTGGTCTGTCCCATGTACTTAAGTCCGCACGGGCACTGGATACAATAAACCACACATTCACTCTTGCAGTTGGTTAGATCACGGAGATGCCAGTCACGCTGGCCTATTTTGAAAGTTTTTAGTTTATTCGTAAATTTGCATGCCGTACAGTTGCCGCATGGGTGATGTCCTTGTAGTGGTCGTAGAACTCTTTGTGATTGGAGTCTTAGGTCAGGTTGAAAGAGGGAGTGTACCAGTGATTCCTTCAAGTTATTACCTCGCCTGTATGCAAAACGAGGTGGTGGATCGTCTGGTAAGTTTAATTTGACTATGTGCCAGTGTCTTCGTATAGTTTTCTTCATTTGTGATGTATGTACCCCATGAGTGATCACACATGTCATCTGGTCCTCATCCTCTCCATCCTGCCTTGTTTGATTGTCTTCTTCTAGTAATGTTTCTCTGTTCGTGTTTAGGGCTATCTTGGCTGCTTGTTTGAGGGCTGTTTCTGGGTATCCTCTGGTTCTGAGCCTATTGGTGAGGTCTTTAGAGTGTTTCTTGAAATCATCCTTGGACGTACAGTTCCGCCTGACTCGTAGGTATTGTCCATAAGGCAGATTGGCTTTAGTGTGGCTGGGATGGTTACTAGTATGATGCAGTAGAGTATTACGAGCCGATGGTTTCCGATATAGGTCGCACTCCAGTTTTCCGTCCTTATGTCGAATAATCAGGTCCAAGAAGGCCACTTGGTTTGTGCTATATTCCATTGTGAATTAAATGTCTTGATTACAGGTGTTTAGTCATTGCCAGAAAAGTACAAGGTTGGTCTGATCTCCCCGCCATATAAGAATGACGTCGTCTATGTACCTAAACCAGGAGCGCACGTGAGTCCTCCACTGGTTTGTTTGTGATAGTACATATTTTTCGTCAAATGAGGCCATATACAGGATGGCCATGCTCGGGGCAAAAGCTGCCCCCATTGCCGTACCTTTTGTTTGCATATACATCTGACCATCAAATGTAAAGAAATTCTTTGTGAGTGCTATGGCCATCAGTTCGAGGATGAAGTTTGTTGGGACCCTTTGTTGCAATGGGTTTCTGGTGAGCCATTATCGTGTGCACTCGATAGCTGCCTCTTGTGGAATGTTGGAGTACAGGGCTTTTATGTCCATTGTGACCAGTATGTCAGTTGCTGGATTGAATTCTTCGGCCTCGAGGATAGTAATCGTGTGCTTTGTGTCACGTAGATATGTTACAGTTTGCTTGCTCAGTGGTTGTAAGAAAGTGTCTATAAATTTACACAATGGTTCCAGAATTGAGCCGCAACCTGACACAATTGGGCGTCCTGGGGGGTTCATGGGGTCCTTGTAAATTTTGGGTAGGGCGTAGAAGCATGGTTGAGAGAGACAAAGTTCAATTTCTGGTGTAGCGAAGGCTCCGCTTTAAGGTCTGAATCCTCCGGTGTGGGAGGGGGGGGTGTGTATTAGGTTCCTCCGTCATCTCGTTCTGTTAGTGTTTCACTCTCAACCTGCAACCAAGTTTTTAACTTAATAGTCCATAAACAAAACTGGGGTGGTCTCACAACCGTGGGAGACCATTCTTAACTTGGTAACCATAACTTGGAACTGGAGTCAGGGTGTTTGCCGTTGGGTGTCATGTTGCGCCTGGCTGGGCATCGGCCATGTGAAGCCCGGTGAAAGGAGATTCCATTTCCATGTGATATACTGGTATTTGAAGCGAAACGCCAGGTTAGGTTGAGGAGTAGGAATCCTGAAGAGAAGAATTTCAGGTTTGGTGGGGGTGCATTCCAGGTTTGCGTCCCTTAGCCACCTTTGCCCAGGGGTTACATTTTGGTTTAGGTGATTCTACTGGAGGGGTAAAGGTGGATATCGTAGAGGAGTCCCCTGGTAAATTAGCTCTCCTTGTGTCCGAGTTGCTGTCATAATCTCCTGTTTCATAGTAAAAAAAGTGGACCAGAGTGATCACATCTGGGGGCCTATCTGAGGGTGGGCCTCCCCGGGTGCGCAATCTATGGGTCCAGTCCAGGATCAGCATTGCCTTCTCCATATGTGGCCAGGGGGTCTTGAAAAGTCCCCCTATATATTCGGGGAGGGCCTGGTCTGTAATTGAAGTGGGCCCCGCCTTAATCCAGAGGTTGTTTCTGTGGGCACTGTTCTCCATATCCTCCTGTTTACCCGCCATCTCTTCACTTTTCCTTTCCAGTATCTGGATTCTGTGCTGGAGCTCGGCTACTAGCGTGGCCTGATCTGTTGCGTGGTCTCCACTTTGTCAAGCCTTTGTTCCACTTCCAGGACCGGTTCGTCTAGGTGGTCCTCCTTAGTTGAGGTTCCTGCCATGCAGCTTCGGAACTCTGTTTTAATCTCTGACATAAAAGATAGTAAGTACTCTTTTGTTGCCAGCTGCCCCGTGGGGTGTTCTGGCGAGTGGATTTGGGTTTTGGAGGCCTCCTTTTTTTTATCGTGAGAGTACAGTAGAGTGGTGATGTCAGAGAGGTTGTGGGTTTGTGGGTATGTTTCAGGGCCCTTTAGGAGGGGGGACCCTGTGTTGGAGGGGTGTGAGAGGGGTGTTGATGTAGTTCTAGGTTTTCCCCCCATTTCCGGGTTGAGACAGTAGGGCGAGGGCGGGTGTGGGCCCTACTCCTCTTTTGCCCTCTGCCGCCCCACTTGTGCTGGTGAGCATGGTTTCCGTTACTACATAAGGGACCGGGAAGAACGCAGTATATACCATGGGCACATATGGATATAAACAACATTATAAAGGAACTCCTGTCCCTCACAGCTGGGCTGGGTAAGTGCATATATGCATTTGAGAAGCATGCAGCTGGTGCTACCTTGGCTGTAGGGGAAGAGCTTGTTTGTGTCGGTTTTGGGTCAGGCTGATGACATATGGGCCAAAGCAGGGTACCCAGCTGTGAAGTTGGGTGACGATAGCCATGATGGGGCACATTTTAACAATGTCAGGCCTCAAGGTTGGTCAGCATTACGGCGCGCATACACTGATACGCCGGATCTCTAGTCGGTTATGCATAGACTGATGCGTGATGATGAGGATCCTCCTCAATATATAATACATGCGCAAGTGATGTGGCGGGCAGAGACGGGAGATTCATGGAATCGAACAATTCAATTGTTCTATTTTGTGGTTAAAATAGGCCTCCCGAAAGAGGTACAGAAGGTGCTTGACAGGATAGTGGGGATTGAGGCGAAGGGTTGGGCAGAAATTCTGTCTATTATCCATCATTGTAAACAGTTGAAAGAAAAGGAGGAGGAAACTGCGCAGCGAGCGCAAGCAGAGGAAGCAAAACTGGTTCAAAAGAAGGTATCAAAGGTTGTGTTGGAAGGGGCTTCAGCGAGAGTGCAGACTGAGATTTTGGCTGATTTCAGGGCGATTCAGACTGATGTGCGTGCAGCACCTGTACCTACGTGGGGAGGAGAAAATGAGTGGACAGGTGGGTATCAACTCCAGTATCAAGAAGGGTTTGGAGGGATGGAACCATGAGGAGGAGAAGCAGATCAATGCTGGACGTATTGGCAAATGGGTAATTTTTCAAGTGTATCTAGGAGTAGACAAACATATGTGTATCCTCCACAACAGATGCATCCATACCCTCAGGGAGATCCAGTCTCATACCCTCAGCCATCCAGACAGTTACCCCCGGCTTCTCACTATGGCGTGCCAGTGCCCCTGGCCCCGCCTGCCCCCCTGCCATCTTTCCCACAACTACTAGCACCTGGTTCTAGTAATGTACCATCTTACGCAATACATCAAGGGCAACAACAGGGCCCTCATATTCCAAACCGTACTACCATTCCGGGTGGTACAGTGACACATTATCAGGGGCCACAGTGGTCAGAGGGAACTCATTCATCTTTCCAGGGATGAATACGTATCCAGACTAGGACAGCCCACAGAAAGCCTTAGCATGTCCAGTCCTATTGGTCACTGCCGACCCAGAAGAGGAACCCTGGTAGGTGTGGAGATAGGAAATAAACCATTCATTTTCATGGTAGACACAGGTGCGACTAAATTGTGTATCAGTGATGGAGGATTCCCTCTATCAGGCGAGGTCATGGAAATGCAGGGCTGCTCTGGGGCAGTTCAATTGGTTCCTTTCACGAAGAAATCACACATCAAGGTAGGGTATCTTCCTTTACATTTATCTATCAACTAATACCTTGCTATTATTTGTTCCCTTCTCTGGCCATGACTTAAACATCCCCCCCTTTGTTTCCACAACCCATTCCTTATGGTACTTAAGAATCAAATATCGGTACAGAGGAAGGGCTTTACACATGTAATCCAAATGGGTTATTGGCTCCACTGTAGCCACCCCTTCCGATCAGTACTTTGCAGTACATTTCAACACCCCTATCCCGCCCCAACACACAGTCCCCCTCCCCAATACCGACATATTATGTCCCCCAAGTACCCTTATATACAATCTCCCCTCACTCGTATACGCACAAAGACACTCCTCTCTTGCACCTCATTTGTCGCACCAGACTTGGCCTTCCTCCGGCCACCACTAACCACCACAAAAACAGGAAAACTATAAACACAATAAATTCAACTTTTCTCATTTCAACACCCCTTTACATAGGGTCAGGAGATGCCAGACCAACAAGGGCCTCTACCACAACAACTTATCGTTCCAACGTCCCCGTTACACTGGACAGAGATCCCAGACTCACTAAACATACAGAGCCTCTATCCACATCCTTTTTCCCTTCAATACACAGCGCCATTTTCTTCCCTATTACCTAATGAAAGGATACCATCTACTTCACAATCCGCAATACAGAACTCATTAAAAAAAGGAAAAATATATACAATACCACATCATTTTCTAAACCATCAATCCAATCACTCCTCACCACACACATATATCCACTCTCCACAACACCCCTACTCCCCCCTGTGGGATGTTTCAACCCACTAGTCCAAGCCCTGCAACATTACTGTGCATTGCTTGCAGCAGAAACATCAGAATGGCCGCCGGAAAGCATGCTGCTCGCTAAAAATCACCAGAAAGTGCG
Source organism: Ambystoma mexicanum (assembly GCF_040938575.1). Taxonomy (NCBI): domain Eukaryota; kingdom Metazoa; phylum Chordata; class Amphibia; order Caudata; family Ambystomatidae; genus Ambystoma; species Ambystoma mexicanum. The sequence goes on along the minus strand of NC_090941.1, from coordinate 1,024,434,923 downwards.
CAGTAAAAATCAGAAAAATACGCCGCCATCCACTTTTTCCTATGTCAGTGGGAACACAGGAGACCACTGCCAAAACCCATCATTTGGCTGCCCACAGAGCAAAATCATTGCAAAGGAAAACACAGAGCTGTTTTAAAAATCAGTTTTTTTCCAGGCTGTCAAAATTGCAAAAATCATAGCTCACAAACCACCCAAAAAGATCCAACCTCCTTGTTGGGTGCTGAACATCATTCTACTTCGAGAATCCACATAAATACAATGTCCACAGAAGTATATATTAACTGAAAAAAAGTCCACTTTTGAGGATGCTTGAGCTGGAAGAAATCTGTCAAAAATGGGTGTAGTACCGTTACTCACCTCTGTCAGAAGCCGGCGATTTAAAACCTGTCATGTGTAAGGTTGTACATTGAACTCAAACTATGCCAAAGAAAGACTTGCTATCAGAAGCCTAAGAGGTGGATACAATTCAAAACTATATTCTAAAAAGGCTTGAAGTAAGAAATTGTTTGATGTATTTGTTAAAAATGTAAGTTTATTTTAAGACAAGTCAATTTCAGATATTGGGTTTAAAAGTTAAAGTTTCCCACACTGGGCTTCAAACACATCCCACACCTCCTCCCTAAACAAAGGAATCTGTTCTCCTGTGCTCTGCTAAGAAACTGGCAGACTGGTGTGAAAAGGAACTGGGAGCGGCACCCTGGCCTGTTGCTCTGAGTGCAGGCAAAGGGCTCCCTTGAGCTGAACGGAGATGCTAATTTGCTAAATTGGGGCGTCAATAGAAACTGCCCTGGCAGGAAGGAGGCCATGTGACTCTCTGACTCAGCCAAGATCTTGGAGGCGGGCCAGACTGAAAATGTGGATTTTGACATTGGATTAAATATATGTTTGAGGAAAATACTTCTAAAATATTGTACCGAACTGACAAAAATATGAAATTTAGAGATTATTAAAATGAAAAATTCGCTCACAGTTTAAAAATAATCTGGAATCTGTGCGATGTTCTGGGACTGAAACACGAATGTTTTTAATATTGCGGCAATTGTAGTTGTGCTAGGAACATGAAAAATTACAGATGGTATGTGCATGTAAAACAATGTATGTGTAACTAACCAAAACTAGAAAAAAACTGTCATTTGTGACCTGAAACTCGTAGGGACATGGGACTTGAACAGAGACGTGCCTTAATTAATCTGTGATGTGTATATGTAATATTAATAAGTTGTGCATATGGGAAATATGTTTTTTGGGAAAAATAAATTTTCTAAGTAAAAGCAAAGGGGAGGTTCTTCTCTAGATTGTAAATTGCAGCATCACTATGACACATGATGACACACAGTTCCTTTCTCAAATCAGGGGACAGGGAATTCTCTGACCTATCAGATCCTTAGAGGGTTGGGCATAGACAATACGCCTCCCCACCCACTTTGGAAATGGATACATAGGGACTGTTGAGTGCCCAGAAGGACACACACACTTTCCACTCATCAACTGATTCCTTGGCGAAGCACCCTGCAGGAAGATCCAGGCTCTAGACATAGATCCAGAAACCAGACTCTAGAACTTTGAAGCAGAAAGGCCCAATCCCAAAAGCTGAACTCTTCTCAGCTGGCCTTCAGAATCTTAAGCAACCTGATTGTCACCCCTAAACTTCCAAGAGGCACCACAAAATCCAACCGCCTGGCTGAGCTGTTTTGCTGTTCTAGCTAAGAACAACGTGCTAGAACCAAGATCCAGATCCGTCCAGCAGAGCTTTAACCCAGAACCAGTAATACCCAGTCCAAGAGGCCGTGCAGACCAGAAGGCCTTTCTGAGAGCTGAATCCAGTGCCTGAGACCTGTCCAGTGGTGAGAGAATCCCAGCCAAACCCTTGACCAGATCTTTGACATTCCATTCCATTCCAAAGCCACAGGAGTGAGTATTTAGTCTACAACTGTCCAGAGTTATCTCTTAGTTAAAGTAATCCTATTCAATCCATTTCAACCTATCCAGAACTGCATTATAGAATCTTGTGTCCATCGTGAATTCTTCTCATTATATATTCTGTGATAATTGTAGCGATAATCATCTGTGCGCTGATATTTTCTGAAGAACATCAAGTGTCCTGGCGCACAACAATCAGAGTGGAAGGCACTCTGTTCTGGTGGTTGTCCCGTTGGGTATCTTGTACTTTCATAGCCCCTTAGCATAAATCCATGTTGGTTCCTAAATCTTTAAAGTGCATCTTTCATTTTGAAATCTTTCTGAAAAATCTACCTTCACAAAACCCTCTAGCTTTTGAACCGTACGTACTAAAAAATCATCCCTGTTCAGTTAAATGAAGGGAAAGACTCTGTTCTCGTTCAAGTGTGTGTGAACAACGGTAAGAGCTTCATCAGCGAAGCCATGTTCCGCCAACTCCCAAAAGATCCAGCCATTCCCACATTTAGACTGATAGACAAATGGGAAATGTATCTGGAAGCACCAATTCTAAACATCTCCTGCCAAGCAGGTATATGCTCAAAATCTCCATAGGCAACAAGAACATAGTCCATAATTGTTGGGTCGTGCGAGACGTCACTGCCGCCTTTTACTTAGGCAGTAATATTCTCAATCGCTTTGCCATTAGTTTGGACCTAATAAACTTCAAAGCTTGGTCCCGATTAGCGGATAATCCCATGGGCTTTGATGATCCAGAGAAAGCATTTAGGTCAGCTCAACTGCTGCCTTATGCAGTTAAAATTCAGATTGGAGAGGAAGTCACCATTCCAGAAAGGACCTGACAATTCTCCCTGGAAGTGAAAGTTAAGAGGACAGAAATTGAAAAGCCCTGATGCCTATATTCATCTAAATGCTTCTCTCCAACAGCAAGGGTTGGGGGTAAACCCAACACCACTAGTCAATGTAGAACATGACACCGTTCCAATAGAGGTGGATAACAGCGACTTAAAGAGTATCACTCCAGCCGCAGGCACCATTATTGGCATGGCGGTTGATGACCGACATTTTTCCATTGATTTAGGCAATTAACTGTTAGGACCAATCCCCAAGGACTGTTTTGACAGTGACAGTGATGACAACACAACACCAGACAGGATCTTTACCCGGCATGGGGGGAACTTTCTGGTGTACACTTCCTGCCCTTATGGTAAGGAAGATGTGACTTGTGACTTCATGAAGGATGAGGTGATTTTCCAGGTCCATGAGGGCTGCCTTTCCCACCTGAAGCCACCAGTCCAAATCAGCACTTTGACCAGGGACTTCTCCACCCAGCTGGAGGAGGCCGCTGAGGTAGCGAAACCAGAGGTATTTCTAGGCTTGAGGCAGGTGTGGTTGAAGAGAGACTCAGCCTGGCTGATGCCTGTGAGACTCTGGAGCAGAAGCAAAAGTTGAAACAAGTTTTCTTGGATTTTCAGGATCTCTTTGCGGTGGACTCATATGACTCTGGTCGCACCGACATCCACAAAACAACAATTCCCACGGACCCTGGCATGACTCCAGTGTTTGTGAAGCAATATCGCTTGCCTCTCGCATCAATGGAGTCCCTTACTGAAATAATTAAGAACCATGAGTCCCGTGGGATAATCCGCCCAGTCCACAGCACCTGCAATAATCTGGTGCTGGGGATATGAAGCCAAACGGCCAGTGGAGACTCTGTGCCGACCTTAGGGAACTCAACAAACAGGTCCATACTTCCCGATGGCCTCTTCCCTACATTGACCAAGGGCTGGCCCAGATCCAGGGGTCACAGGTATTCACTGCAATAGACCTGACCAATGGATACTGGACTGTACCTGTCAGTAGGGAGGGCCAATACAAGCTGGCTTTTACCTTTGGGGGCCAGCAGTACACATGGACCTGGACTCCCTTCGGATACATCAACTCCGGCAATGAATTCAACATTTTCCTACATAATGCCATGCCCGACCTGGGTGAGAGGGGTAACCTGGCCTATGTAGATGATGTTCTCATCAAAAGCTCAACTATGGGGGAACACATAGCGGAGATCCGTTATGTTCTGACACAGTTGAGGGCCGCCGGAGCAAAACTTTCCTTTCACAAGGTACAGTAGTGTAGAACCCGGTCAATTTCTTGGGGCATGAGATTACTCCTCAGGGTCTCTGTCCCCAGGAAAAGAAAGGGGGAGCACTCCAGAAACTGAGAGACCCCACAACTCTGCGGGAACTAAGGAGCCTCCTTGGACTGACTAATTACAGCAGAAAGTTCATTGAGAGCTACTCAGATATCAGCAGACCCCTGATTCTTCTTTTGAAGGGGGGGGGGGGTCAAGTGGGAATGGGGTCCAGAACAAGCTGAGGCAGTAAGACAACTCAAAAGAAGCCTCTCACAGGCGCCTTGCCTAGCTTACCCCGTCAGAAACAAGGCGTTCTTCTTGGAGACAGGGTTCTCTAATACATGCTTGACTGCAGTATTATACCAAAAGCATGACAAGGTCAATAAAGTAATCTCCTATGCGAGTAAAACTTTATCCTCTGTGGAGGAAAAATTCAATGATTGTGAGAAGGCACTCCTGGCAACGGTGTGGCCATTGAAAAATTATGGCCCGTTTATCCAGGGGGAACACATCATAGTGGAGACTCCACACCAACCTCTGCAATATCTCCAAAGTGACAGAATCTGGGCCGGAAATGTGAGTAATTCCCGAATTACTTCCTGGATTCTGTCAATGCAAGGCTATTCTGTGGAGGTCAGATATGGCCAAAACAAGAAGAGTCCCCTCGCGCAAGGTCTGGCTGACTTGCATGATTGTGCCAGAGAAAACTGTCTTGAGGACGAAAGTCTAGAAATCAAGGACAACATGGAGGCATACCTTAATTCCCCACACAAAGTCTTTGAAGAAGACAAGTGTGAGGGAATGTCCACTGTCTATGTGGATGGATGCTCTTACCATGTTTACAACAACGGGGAAAAAGAACTTGTGGCCGGCGTAGGGAATGCATGGGTGAATGAGTCCCCAGAACCCTCCGCTGGGTACAGGATTGGTCCCCGAAGTAGTCAAGTGGCAGAGTTGATGGCTGTGCATCAAGCCATCCTCACCGCTGTCCAACATCAACTCCACAAACTGGTCATAATCACAGATTCGGATTATGTACGGAACGGGTTCGTGGAGCACCTGGTTAACTGGAAAACCAGAGGCATGCTACGTGCTAATAACAAACCCTTGAAACATGGGAAGTTAATTCAAAATATTGATGATCTGGTCACCTCGAATGGGATGACCATCTACTGGAAAAATATCAAGGGTCATTCCAAAGTAGAGGGACCAGACAAAACTGGAAATTACTTGGCTGATCAGCTGGCCAAAACCGGAGCCATCCAAGGGGATCTAATTGAGATGGAGTCCCTGTTGGGGGAAATTCAGGTCACTGCTATCACTAGGTCCCATACAAATGCTCACAATGACCTCTCAACTGCACAATGGTGTAAGGAGACCCCAGATGCTGATTTGATTACGGCTCAGAAGGGGGATCCAATAATTGGTAAGTTTTATCAACACATTGAGGACCCTGAGAACTTTCCCCTGACGGATACCGATTACATAGGGAAAGAGGACCTCAGAGCGTTGATGAAATGTCCAAAAATGTTCCGAATCCAAGACAGTTTGTTGGTGAGGAAATCCTTAGCTGGCCATGATCAGTGGGTGGTCCCTACCTCATTCCGAAGCCTGATGTTAAGTCACGCCCATGATGCGGCCACAGCCGGTCATAGCGGGTTTCATACAACACTTGAAATCTAATCTAAGAGAGGTTGCATACTGGCCACACATGGGGCAGGACCTCGACCAATACTTGGAAGGGTGTCTTGTGTGTGCACAATTTCAGCCAACACACACCGTGCACCTCTCCAAAAGAGGGGGATGACACTGCCATGGACAGATTTGCAAGTCAACTTTATCGGGCCCGTGATTCGCTCCTCTAGGGGAAACAAGTACATGTTGACCATGACATGCTTGTTTACTAAATGGGTGGAATGTCTCCTGGCCCCAAACTGCAAGGCAGAAAAAACGTCTGCCCTGATGATCAATCACATCTTTTCGCGTTTTGGACTACCCCAAAGGATCAAGTCAGACAGAGCTAGCCATTTCACCAGCGAAGTAATGACAAAGATGTGGGAGATACTTGGGGTTAAAAGGAAGCTACACATTTCTTACCGGCAAGCCTCTAGTGGTGCAGTAGAGAGATATAATAGAACAATTGGAGGCATATTAAAAATGTTTGTGGCAAATTCTGGGCCAAGTTGGGATATTCGATTACCTCTTGTCCTAATGGCCATCAGATATACCCCTTCATCTGCAACTAAAATGTCACCGTTTGAGCTGATGAATGGATGCCGGATGGTGCTTCCCCAGCATCTGCTCTACAGAACCCAAGAGCAGACATTGATCAATGCCTCCACAACTCATGAGTATGTTGAAAATCTAAGAAAACACCTTCAACATGCTTTTGCTTTTGCTCAGCGAAATCTAGAGAGATCTGCAGACAGCATGAAGACCCACTATGATTTGAAGACTACCAGAAAAGAATACAATGTAGGAGACCGGGTCTATTTAAACAATTTCCAAAGGAACCAGGCCAAACAACGCACATTTTTGCCTACCTGGAGGGGACCTTTTGAAATTGTAGACAAAATTTCACCAGTCGCCTACAAGATCTGCATCCCCAAAGGCAGTTTGGCAGAAGGAGAAGATAAGTGGGTACACATTAATCAACTAAAGTGTTGCCATCCTAGGCACACTCTGCAGCATCTGGAGAAGTCTTCTGGAACCCCAGAGGGGGCCACTCCAGATCCATAAAATTCCAACTCTAAAATATTCCACATATAGCCTTTAAAATACAATAATAAAAATGTCGCCTGATTTATAAAATGTATATGTCCCCCCCACTACATTAATAGTGGTGGGGAAATGTCTAAAAATATGTATTAGCTTTGTCATCCTAGGAGAGAGAGAGATAAACCATGGAGACAGAACCCAAGGAGGATTACCCAGGGACCGGGAGCAAAGATCCGAGGGGCCCGGAGTATTGCTCAATACTCACATCAGGATTGGTGCGGAGAACCGATCGATCCACACCTAATGGAGGAAAAGATGATGAACTTTGCCATTTGTGGAATCAGAAGAGATGAGGCTGACATCCCAGTCTTGCGAATTCCCATTGATGGACTTTCAACGTAAAATCACAAGAGGGGGGCTTGTGGGATGTTTCAACCCACTAGTCCAAGCCCTGCAACATTACTGTGCATTGCTTGCAGCAGAAACATCAGAATGGCTGCCGGAAAGCATACTGCTCGCTAAAAATCACCAGAAAGTGCGCAGTAAGAATCTGAAAAATAGGCCGCCATCCACTTTTTCCTATGTCAGTGGGAACACAGGAGACCACGGCCAAAACCCATCATTTGGCTGCCCACAGAGCAAAATCATTGCAAAGGAAAACACAGAGCTGTTTTAAAAATCGTTTTTTCCTGGCTGTCAAAATTGCAAAAATCATGGCTCACAAACCACCCAAAAAGATCCAACCTCCTTGTTGGGTGCTGAACATCATCCTACTTCGAGAATCCACATAAATACAATGTCCACAGAAGTATATATTATCTGAACAAAGTCCACTTTTGAGGATGGTTGAGCTGCAAGAAATCTGTCAAAAATGGGTGTAGTACAGTTACTCACCTCTGTCAGAAGCCGGCGATTTAAAACCTGTCATGTGTAAGGTTGTACATTGAACTCAAACTATGCCAAAGAAAGACTTGCTATCAGAAGCCTAAGAGGTGGATCTTCCTGCAGGGTGCTTCGCCAAGGAATCAGTTGATGAGTGGAAAGTGTGTGTGTCCTTCTGGGTCCTCAACAGTCCCTATTTATCCATTTCCAAAGTGGGTGGGGAGGCGGATTGTCTATTCCCAATCCTCTAAGGATCTGATAGGTCAGAGAATTCCCTGTCCCCTGATTTGAGAAAGGAACTATGTGTCATAGTGATGCTGCCAATTACAATCTAGAGAAGAACCTTCCCTTTGCTTTTACTTAGAAAACCTATTTCTCCCCAAAAACATATTTCCAATATGCACAATTTGTTAATATTACATATACACGTCACAGATTAGTTAAGGCATGTCTCTGTTCAAGTCTCATGTTCCTACGAGTTTCAGGTCACAAATGACAGTTTTTTTGTGCTTTTGGTTAGTTACACATTTTCGAAAGTATTTTCCTTAAACATATATTTAATCCAATGCCAAATCCACATTTTCAGTCTGGCCCGCCTCCAAGATCTTGGCTAAGTCAGAGAGTCACATGGCCTCCTTCCTGCCAGGGTAGTTTCTATTGACACCCCAAAATTGACAGAGGTGGATACAATTCAAAACTATATTCTAAAAAGGTTTGAAGTAAGAAATTGTTTGATGTATGTGTTAAAAATGTTATATTTTAAGACATTGGGTTTAAAAGTTAAAGTTTCCCACACTGGGCTTAAAACTCATTCCACACCTCCTCCTTTAACAAAGGAATCTGTTCTCCTGTGCTCTGCTAAGAAACTGACAGGCTGGTGTGAAAAGGAACTGGGAGGGGCACCCTGACCTGTTGCTCTGAGTGCAGACAAGGGGCTCCCTTGAGCTGAATGGAGATGCTAATTTCCATAGCATTTCGGCGCTGGACTGCCCATGTGGGCGGGACAAAGACTGATATGCAAATGGATATTTCCCATCTGTGAAAGGTACAGTGAGCAAAAAGCATGTGCTGCAAACTCTCATCTCAGAACAGGTTTTCATGCCATGTTCTTTCTGGGGAGGAGCGCCTGCTACCTTTTTTCCTTTTCACCACTGGCTAATACTTTCAGATTATGTCACACCCATCCCCCATTCTTTCCTCAGGAGCATTTGGAACATGCCCTGTGTTGACCAACCGAAGAGAGCAATTGGCTCTTTCTACACTTTAAATTGAGAGCAAAATGGAGGGAAAAATAGATTGCAGCAATAGGCGCTTTTGCAGAAGCATTATCTAGGAGAGCGCCCTTTATTTAGGCAATGAACAAAAGCATGAAATAGATCATGAATTTTCGTTTAAAATATTAATGTATAAGCTGTCTACTCATTAATTTTAAGTACAAGTCAATTAAACGGTGTTTACATTGCAAGGATTACATTATTTTGCAGGGGGAATGCAGTGCGGGTTAGCAGGAGAGGAGCATGGTGGTGGATTGGGGTGGTGGGGGGGTTCTAGTGTTTCGCTCTGGTCTTGAAGATATTCTAGAAACTGCCCTGGATAAGGGACGCCAGAGAGAACTTTGAAGTCGGGCCAGCACCAGGGAGTTTGTTATTCTGGGGCTTCTAACAGTGAATAGTGCCCGGTAATCTCCCCCTGCACGTGCCGCCTAGCACTTGCTCGCCTGCAGTCCTTGCACATACATACCACCGTGTTCATGCAATTGCACGGTAGAATTGTCACAACGCCGATATAACCGTTTTGTCTGTTTTACTTCTGCTGTTCCCATGTCCCCCCACCACTTTGTCTTGTGGCACCTGGAAACACTTGTGTATAGGCGCCACACAAATCCAAGTGAAATAAATAAATAAATAAGACTGGTTGGCTGAGCAGTCCTGAACGCTCCCAAAGGAGTGCTAATTATAACCCCTGTTCTGCAGCCCACCCATTGGAACGGCCCCCAGCACGAAATGATAGGACCGACGTTGATACATTGAGTACAATTACATTAGAGAACAATTGCGGCGCTACACGTACAAGGATTGGAAGGAAAGTGAGCTGAAACAAGTTAGCTGTGCCTGAAAAGAGGATGAGGTCCGAGCTCTTAAGCTTCCCCTGACCATGCGTGACAAGGCCACCGTGCCCTGTTTTTGCTTTGACTTCTAGAACGTGTAGTTTCCGTACATTTTAAATGGGAATGAAAAAACGACAAGTCCCAGAATCCAAAGGAATACAATAGGACTGTATGGCTGTCTTATACATGGCCATGCCACTGACACACTTGAGAGCAATGTGATATGTGCAGGCGGGCGATCCATTCTTACACCTGTAGCCTGTATTTATAAATATTGCATTTTTTCGATCTTTCACACTGCAGTGCTTCTAAGCACTGTAAACATGTGTTCTATTATAAAGTCAAACATTTGCTAAAAAGTTTCTAATAAGCTAAAAATAACAAAATAATAAAAAATACAAAATAATGTCAAACATAAAAATACAAGAATAGAAAGAAAAATACACAAACTGCTTACATCTGTTAAAAATAGACACTGTAAAATAGATAAAGTGGCAACACCTGGTATGCTATCTGTGAAGCTGCCACGTGACCCGAGTTTATGAGTGATTCATTCGGCCATACTTGGCCGGCTGGGACCTGAAGACCCACGTCTCTTGGGGTGGGCAGGCAAACTTCAACTTCCACAACGCAGAATCACTTAAATACATTAATTGGTCAAGACTTGCGAGCGCAGCTGCGATGTTACAGCCTCTTAAAGCGGCACGTGCCCTCCCTCCAGGTGACCCGCACAGCTGGAAGGTGCTGACGCGGGTAGGAACCAAAGTTCAAAGGACAGTAAGAGGCTTTCACTTGTCGACCTTTGGAGCCCTGGAAGTGCTTGGTGGTGTGTAATCTCTGGTTCATACAGGCGCTCGCTGGGAGGCCGGAGTACTCGCCTGGCCGCAGGGCAACCCTCAAGACGCCCCCAGTTTTCCATGCCATCTTGGCAGTGAGGAGGTCGTAGATTTCCTCACAGCCGCCCTCCCCCTTCGCTTTTCTCCCTCAGTGTGAGCTCTGAGGAGCACCGCCGTTCGGTGTCGAAGGACCCTTTGGGTGCTGAGGTGAGTGCGCCCTGTGTGGCCCTGAACATCGCGTCAGCGTCCAACCTCAGGCTCCTGTTTTTGGGAGGGTGGCCTGGGTCCAGTCACGTTGACGTTTATTGGGGTGATCCGTTTTTAAGGTTAATGGGGAAAGGTGCAGCCGAAAAAAATATGCACTTGCTTCTGAGGTGGCCGAAGATTTCCAAAATATTCCATTCCGGGGACAGAGGCGGCTTTAGGGCCTTTCAACTTTTTTCATATAAAAGAGGCCTGGGGGGCTGGGCAGTAACTGCTCCCATATTTCCAGTCTAATAACATGGCACTATATATCTTACATATTACTTTTTGGTCTGGGGTTTACCGTATGGCTTTGCAGCGCTTGACTTGCGACCTTCGTTTGCTGGGGCCCGCCAGTCTCTTCAATTGTGGGAAAACGGAAGTGTTAAAGCCCGGTTGCCTTTCAACACTGGTTGCTTCACGTCAGCCACTTGCTTACAAACAAGCATTCATAGCTATTCAGCGGGCCGTATAGTGATCATTGGTGTTTATTACCATCTATTCCATTCTAATGCATGCCCACCAAGGCTGCCCCAGAGTGCTTTCTGCTCCAAACGGGGGGAGGGGAGGGGGCAACAATCATTTTTAAATGCCCCCCAAATCTTCAGCCGGGCTTGTGCGAGAGACTAGTAGTCCAGCCTTGGTTTTAATTTAGCATTTTGGCACTTGTAGTCCTGGGCGTATTAGGTGGAAAACCAGGCAGTTACAGTTAAAACCCCACTAAACTGACTCACCCTCCAATTATTCCTACATCACTTATGAAGCCACACATAAGCATCTCAGTTAATTGTGTTTAGCCATCCCTCCCTCACATCTCCCTAGGAAAGTGAAATATTTTTCCCATTGTTGCTGTTTAAAAATGAGTCCCTTTTCCCTCTCTTTAGAAAGTCACATCTAGGTGTTTGTGCGCCCCCCCCTCGTTTTGTGTGAACCCTCCTCTTTGTTGCTCCCCGTGGTGCTCGGCCTTTAGCTGTGCTTCTTTCTGCCCTCACGCTCCCTTTTGCTCCTCGCACCCTCTTTGGTGCTCTCAATCTCTCCCATCTTCTCAAACTTCTACTCTCTCCGATCCTATCCCTCTCACTAAGTCTGGTAGGAAAAGGTTCAAGAGGGACACCCTGGTCTCCAACCCTGGCTTCCTTATCGTGGATACCCACATCAGCGCCTCCTCCAGACAGACCCAAACCAACATCCTTTGTCGTTCCCTCTCCAGACCTATGGACCGCTTATATGGTCTTGGCTCGCTCTCCTATCTCGTCCTCTCCCGTTATTGGTGGAAATCTGTCAGAGGTCCTCCTCGCCTCTTTCCACTCCTCCAAGACCATCATTAATGTCTATCTGAATGGTACTGTCTCGGTGCAGGGCCCTAAACCCAGTCTCCTCCTTTTTGATGTGCGTCTTATCAACTTTCTTTCTTCTCCCGCTACTCCTACTAGCACCTCTCTGGCTCCTCTGCTACCTCCTTTTTGGCTACTGTGCCACCTCATGCTACCATCCATGCCCACTCTACCACTTGTGCTGGGAGTACCTGTACCCCACCCTGAAAGTCTCTCAAATGTGGCAAACTGTTGCACGTTGCCACTCTCAACTCTTGCTCTGCTGTCAAACACATGACATCTGCCATCATCACCTCCTCGAAGAACTTGACCTGGATGTCCTCGCTCTCACTGAGACATGGTCCACGACCAGCTTTGTCACAAGTTTTGACACCCTCCTGCCTGGTGGTTACACAATCCTGTCCGGGCCCAGAACCAACCAACCCAGAGGTGGAGTGGCCTTGAACTTTCCTGAGTATTTCCCTGCTTCTGTCATTCCTACAGAGTCCTACTCCTCCTCTGAATGCCTGGTCTGCTGGCTCTCTATCTCTCTCTCCTGGCCTCTCTCTGACTGTGGCCACCATCTTCCTCTGAGTGGGCTGACCTCTGCTTGCCTCTACCTCTCACTTTCTCCTCGTAGACCTCTTTCAATTATCGTGGCGTGGGCGGACCCACGCAGGCGCTTCCCCATCCTAAAGGATGATGTGCACCAGACCCACCAATCAATACTTAGCTTACATAAACTCACAACTCCTCCCACCGCCCCGTCTGCCTCACAAAATCCAACATCACACCGCTCCTCCTCCTGCCTCTCACCCCGTCACCTCCGAGCAAAGTCCTCCCACTCAGTTCAGCCACACCCAGCGCAGTCAACCGAACCCTCATCAATTCTCTCTCCAACATGTCTCTCACACCTAAGCAAAAAATGTCCTACAGTCTCCGGCACCCCACACATCGCACAGTCCCTCGACTCCCGCTTCCCCACTCGAAACAGGGCATGTCGGGCTGAATGACTATCTTCAACCGATTCAGCATCACCTCCTCCCCCCTCCTCCATTCCAGACTCCCCGCATCCACCTTCACCGACACTTTTCCACGAACACCAAACATCCACCTGCCCTTCACCCCACTCACCCACCTCTCCTGCCACTCATCCAGGACCCGTTTTACCATCACAGCTTTCACCTCATCCACACTCAAAGGCAACCTCACATCAACTGCTCCCCTCCTCATACCCTCACCCGCCGCCAGATCCACCAACTCATTACCCAAAATGCCACTGTGACTGGGGACCCACGCCAACTCCAAATCCATTCCCCCACGCACACACTGATCAATCTTCCTCCTGATATCCAAAATCACATCCTTCCTATCCCCATCCCCTGCCACAATCGCCTGCAACCCACTCAATGAATCTGAGAACACCACCACCTTCTCATACCCTAACTCGCACACCCTATCAATCGCCAATGCAATCGCCACCAACTCAGCTGTACAAATAGACACATCATTCGTCAGTCACCCCACTTTATACTCCCCGGTGTTTTCCAAATAATACGCCATACCCACTCTCCCAGACACAGGATCTTTCCAACCGTCCGTGAACACCTTGCATCCTTCCTTCCCTGCCACATACGCCTGACCCAAAGCCTTGATCTCACCCCGCAAACCTCGCTTCTTTGACACCACACTCGCCAACTCTAAACACACCTTTGGAGACCCCATCATCCACATCGGCCATCTCACCAAATCCATACCCGTCACAGCCAACAACTCGCCTACACCCCACTTCACCCCTTTCTCCCACATATGAAATCCCAAAGTGCCCCCCTTCCTCCTCCACCGGTCCCTATAGTAGTCAAACCTCCAATTATACTTCAAGCATTCACGCACCGGATGAGTCACATTGCACTTCACCCACCACCTCATATTCCACGCATCCCTCCTCAACCCCAACGACATCTCCCCCACAAATACCTGCACCGCATTCAATGCCGAGAACCTCATCACACCCGAACACACCCTCAATGCCCTCGTCTGCACCCTATCCAACCGCAACTTCTGACTCGCTGAGAAACCCACTGCCACCTGACATCCAAAATCCATCACACTCAAAATCAACCCCTTATACAACATTCGTAAACACTTCTGCTGCGCACCCCTCTTTCCCAGACACCGCCCGCAACAAATTCAACCTACGTTTACACTTATCTACCACACCATCCACCTACAAATTCCAGTTCAACTTCCTATCCAGAATCACCCCCAAGTACCGAAACTCTTCTACGCTCTTCACCCTCACACCTTTCAAGTCCAAGTCCAACTCCTGCTGCACCCTTTTCCTCGAGAAAACCATACTTACACTTTTATCCACAGACACCGAAAAGCCCCATTTCCCACACCACTCCTCCATACGCACTATCGCAGCTTGCAGCCGACTCTGCACCAACAACAATCTCTGCCCTCTTACCCATACCACACCATCATCTGCAAAGAAATCCACCTGACACCCGATACCTGCCAAAGCCCGAATCAACCCATCCGCCATCACATTAAACAGCATCGCACTAATCACACTCCCTTGCGGCGTCCCATTCTCCATCTTCCAAACCTCAGACAGCACCCCCCTCACTCTCACCTGAAAGGTCCTATCGGCCAAAAACGCCCTAATCCACCGAAACATCCTCCCTTTCACACCCATCTCCAACAGTCTCACCAACAACCCATTCTTCCACACCATATCATACGCCTTCTCCAAATCCAAAAAGAACGCTCCCACCAACTCCCCATCACACAAAACCTCCTCCACACCAGTCACCAACCTTACTAACGGATCAGCCACCGACCGATTCCTCCTAAACCCACTCTGGAAATCACTCAATCGCCCATTCGACTCCAAATAAAACCCCAATCGCTCAACCACCATCTGTTCCATACACATCACAACAGTCAGCGCAATCGGCCTATACGACTTACATTCTGTTGGAACCTTGCCACCCTTCAAAATCGCCACCACAATCGCTCTCTTCCACAACTTCGGCAAAACTCCACTCTTCCAGATCTCATTGAACAGCGCCAATACCTCCAACTTACATTCCACTGGCAACTGCTCCAAAAATACATACATGACCCCATCCACCCCTGGGCTAGACCACTTCCCCTTCCGAATCGCCCCATCCAACTCCACCATAGAAAACGGAACCTCGTACTGTTCCTCCCAAGGCCCAACATCCGCCAACAACTCCCCCATCTCCTCCTCAACCACACCCATACCTAGCCTCACCGCTTCTGGAAAATTCCCTGAACTGTGCACCTCCGCAAAATACTCCCCCCTACAAATTCGCCTTCTCCCCTACAAATTCGCCTTCTCCCCTTCCTCACTGACCACCTCTTCCCCTTTCAACAACACAGACATACCACCCTGCGGCCTCATCAATCCGGACATCCGCTTGAACTGTTTCCAAACCTCACCCACACCAGAATCACTCCCCAGGGACCCACAATAGCCCCTCCAATGTCCTCGCTTTCTTTCCCTAATCACCCTCTGCACCACCGCCTTAGCCTTCTTTATATGCCACCAGATCCACCAACATTCCCGTTCTCACTGTCCTCACCCTAGCCTTCTTCCGTGCCGCCACTGCTCTTGAACATTCCACCAACCACCAAGGAACCTCGATCTTTCCACCCTTCCCCATCTCAATCTCCGGAATTGCTGCCACAGACGCTGCTCTCATTCCCTGCACCAGATTCTCATTCCATTCTTCCACCCCCATACTCCTTCCCCATGGAACAATCAAATCCCGACACACTCCCTTATACACCTCCCAATCAGCCTTCCTAAAATTTAACCGAATCCCAGACATAAGTGGCCTGATCCCTACCTCACCCCTCAGTCACCAAAATAGCAGAATGATCGCTCCCCATGTCCCCATCCTCACGCACCTCCCAATCACATTCACCCGCAATTGCAGCAGTCACCCAGGTCAAATCCAAGCACGACAACTTCCCAGTCCTCGCATCCAACCGCGTACCCGAACCATCATTCAGCAATACCAGACTCAATTCATCCGCCATGTCCTCCAACAGTTCCCCATTCGTATCTGTCCGATCACTACCCCACAACGTGTTGGCACTGTTAAAATCACCACACAAAACACAAGGTCCCACATGTCCCTTATCACTCCAGACAGCACACCCACTTCCACCACCTCACACGGATTATAATAATTCAGAATCCCCGCCCCACTGGCCTCTACTGCTCCATCCACCACAATCTCTCTTGCAACCAACCCCTTTCGAACTGCTAGAACCACACCTCCTCCTCTCCCCTCCATCCTATCCTTACGAAACAATCAAAACCCGGAATCACAAACCTCAGATCACCCCTTAACCACGTCTCCTGAATACAAACCACGTCAACATTCAATTCCCCACACAACACCGCTTTCAACTCCTGACCATTCCTCAACAAACTCCTTCCACTGCAAAATCCTCATGCCGGCACCCCACTCTGCTTCCGCACTTTAGCAACCATCCTAAACACATCCTGTTCTGCCACATCTCCAACACTCAAAAACCTCCTCCCCGCTTCCACCACTCCTTTTGTAAGATCCGACACACTGATAGACACATTCCCCTGGACCAGCTCCAGCACACTCACTATGAAGCACATAAGCTCAGTTTTCGGAACAATCACCATTTCTTCACCTTTCACCTCACCCACCACTTTCTTCCTTCCCACAGCCTCATCCACCACGGGCTCTTTCGCACTCGCCTCACTCACTACCCGTGCCGGTTTCACCTTTGCTACAGCCTCCGCATAAGGCAAACCTTCCGCCGCCATCACCTGCACTACCTCTCTCGCCACCCTGTGACTCTCACACCCTGTATATGCGGTAGAATGCCCCCACCCCACAATTCACACACTTCTCCGGGGTCTCCACCTTGCATTCCTTAATATCATGATCTCCACCGCACCTCCCACGGTGTCTCTCATTCCTGCATACTCTCGCCACATGTCCAAACTGTTGACATTTATAACATCTTAAGGGCAACGCTACATAAACCTTCACATGGAACCTCTGATATCCCAACTCCACCACTTCCGGACACTCCGTCCTCGCAAACCTCACTGCCACAGTCGTAGACACCACATCCCCATGTGCATCTCTCCTCCCCAACCTCCATGCTTCCACCACCCCCACATCCGCCATTTCCTTTTCCACCTCAGACATATTCAGACACTGGCGCTCCATACAGCACCCCCTTACACGACACACCACTTTGATCAATCACTCGCACCGCATGCCTACCCTGACAACGCACCTCCAGAATCTTAGCCTTGCTACCAGCATCCGTCACCTCCACCAACAACCGGCCCCCAGCCACCACTAACACCCGAGTAACATCCCCCACAGCCGCATCCACCCATCTAGCAATTTCCAACGGATTCACCCCCAGAAACGTCTTCTCTAGACTCTCAGGCTTCAACACCACATTCCACACACTGTCACCCTGCATCTTCTCCTCCCCAGACCCACCGCTCTCTGAGGCTTCCAGCCCTTTCAAAACGCGCTTTTCCTGGATTACCGACCCAGTGTTGTTCCAGGCCAGCCCCACTTCATCATCCCTCGGGGATCTGCTGCGATCCTGTCCCCCACTCTCCTCCTTTCCTCCTTCCCTCCTTCCACAGATGTAGATTTTATAGTCATCGTCCTCCCCCCTCTTCACCCCCTCCTCCACCTCCTTTTTCTTTCCTTTCTCCTTACCTCCTCTTTAGAGCTCCTTCACCCCCAGCCCCAGCCTTGAGAGTCTGCTCCACCTCCTCGAGCCCAGCACCCTCGACCCAGTCACCGCTCCGCCCTGCCTGAGTCCGCCCACTGTTCTCATCTGCAGCCTGACTCTGTTCGCATGATGATGACGTCCGCAAGCAGCCCCAATCGCGTCGTCTCAAGACTCTCAGGACCCTCGGAAACAAAACAGTGGGAGGAGGAGGCACGGACCGGGTCACCGGGCCTTTCACTTCTGGAGGAGCCCTGAGTGAGCACTTGCAGACCGCGCCACAGCCTGGTTTGTCTCCTCGTAGACCTCAACATCCACATGGGTGCTTCTAATCTGTCCACTGGGCTCTTCTGCAAACCTCTGCATCTCTCTCTCTTTCACATTCTATCCTCTGGCCCAATGCACTCTGCTGGGCGAACCCTGGATGTTCTCATCTCCTCCGACATACTCCTCTCTTGGACTTTCTGCTTTCCTCTCACTTGAAACTCTGTCCCTCAGGCAAAGCCCAGCACAGCACTGCCACCCATCTTCTCGGTCATTCGGCCCATGAAGCGTGTGTCAGTGAATGCCTTTGCTCCTCCTACCCCTGCAGCTGACTCGAGCTCTGACAGAGCCCTCTCTAACTTTCATCTTTCTATCTCCAACAATCTGGACATCCTTGCCCCTGTCATGAGAATTCGTCTGAAGCCTACCTCCAAGTGCAACTCTTGGTATGACTCTGACCTTGCCACCCTGAAACTCAAGTGCAGGGTGGGTGAGAGAACGTGGAGGGCTTCAGGCACGTCTCTGACAAACTGGCTGCTGCCTGCTCCAAAGGCAATACAAACTCTCTGTCCTGTCTGAAGAGTCTACATCCAATCCCGTATCTCTGCAGCCTCCGACAACATGGACACACTCTTTAACATCTGCAAGGAGCTGGCCAATCCTTCTACAGTCTCCTCCTTTCCTGTTCCGTCTCAGGCCCTCTGTATGGCTCTGGCTGCTCACTTCACCACTAAAACTCAGGACACCCTGTCCTCGCTCTCCTCTTTCTCTCCCTCTACCTCCCTTGGGCCCCCTCTGGCCGACTCACCCAATCCTCTTCCTTTCTCCTCTTTCTCACTGAGAACACCTGATGATGATGTTTCAAGAAAAGTCTGATCTATGAAAGTGTTATCCAAACAGGTGCTACCCTGCTCCTCAAGGACCACATTGACACCCTTGCTCCAGCCTTGGCCAATTTCTGCAACTTTCTCCACTGGATCTTCCCCCCCCCTCTCTCCTCAAGAACTCCCTTGTGTACCCCCTCCTTAAAAAGCCTTCTGCCGATCCTACCTGTCTGGGAAACTATCACCCGATCTATATCACTCCTTTCCTGGGCAAACTCCTGGAAAAGCTGGCCATCTCCCAGCTTACTTTCAACACTGAATCTGTTGGTTGTCTCCATGCCATGACCATCAGTCTGGCTTCAGAGCAGCCAGAGGCACGGAAACTGCTCTCCTTAACACCCGTGAAGATTTGCCCTGTAATCATCGGTCCTCATCCTTGACATTTCCTCTGCTTATGACAGTCTATCGCACCATCTTGATCAATGAGCTCTGTGAGAACCTGGGCATCGCGGATCCGGCCCTGGAGTAGTTGACCTCCTGCCTCCTGGACCGACCCGCCCAGGTCCATCTTCGGTTCTTTCTCTCCACCACCTTTCTCTCCACATGTGGTGTTCCCCAGGGCTCTATCCTCTCACCCTGGCTCTTCAATGTCTACTTAGCCCCTTTGGCCCACCTGATCTGTAACTTCACCTCTAACTTTCAGTGTTATGCAGATGAAACTCGGCTCTTTCAGGCCCCCTCTCATCTCTCTCATTTCTGACTGTCTACCTGCGATTCAGGATTGTTGCGCCTCCAACAATCTCTGCCTTAATGCCAGTAAGACAGAGATGCTTCTCATTAAGACCCCTGCTCCCGCTTTCCCTCTCACTCTGGCTGCCCTTCTTGGGCCCTCTTACGTCGCCTTCCTGTGAGGCAAAAAACCTTCATGTCATCTAAGACTCCACTCTCCCCTTCTCTCCTCACATCAGACCTTGCCAAGAAGGCCCACTATCAGCTGCACCTCCTTGGAGGTATTCCTTTTCTCACTTTCCCGCAGAAGCCTCTTTCTCGCTGTCTCCAGAACCCTGGTTTCTCTCTAGGCTGGACTACTGTAACAGCTTCTTTCTTGATCTGCCTTCCTCTACTATGCGCCCTAACAACTAATCCAGAACAGGACTGACTTATCCTTCTCCTCAAGCCCAGGGATTATATCTCTCCAGCCCTGTAGTTTCTCCACTGGCTCCCGGTGGCTGCAAGGATCAAATTCAAGACCCTCTGCAATGTCCACAAGGCTTTCTGGGGCCTGGGCCCGCACTACCTCCAACTCTCTCTTCCAAAATACCTTCCTTCTCGAGCCCTTCGCTCAGCCACCTCCAACTCTGAGGGTCAGACGCTTCTCCAGGCAGAGAGCGGGGGTGGGGGGTGGTAGATCTCTCTCCTCTGCAGGTGCCTACTTACCCAGAGCCGCGCTTCACTTACTCAGTACATTCTGCCCTGATTGCACTTTTGCATTGGTGCACTTGCACAATCTGAATGACACATGGCCTAGTAGGATCATCTGTCTTCTCTGTCTCCCCCTGACCCCCTCTTTTCTTGTTGCGCATAGAAATACTTCAGTACAGACGCGTGTTAAATGGCATATGTTAACCGGGATGGGGGTAGCGCCTCCGTATGGAATGGGGACATGTATGCGCTTACCACCCTCAAAGTGAGGCCCGGTCGAGAGGTATGCTACACGCTGGGCTTTTAAGCATGACGTTTGTACAGGGTAGTACCATGGAACTTTCTTGAAAAAAATCTGTCTTTCACACCCCCTCCCTTTCCTGTCGTAAGAGAATATGCTTCTGATGTGTGTTTGTGGGTGTTGACTATGCTCGTGGGTGTTATCGTGCATTTCTCCGTTTATTGGACTTGAGGTTGCAGGGGCAATTCTTTTGTTTTGGGGGAGAGTGCAGAAAAACTTTAAAGCGGTGTAGTATTTTAAAAAAAAATCTTTTAATTGTTTCATAAGTGCAATGAATGATAATTTAAATCCTTCCCAGCTACAGGAGGGGTCATCAGGCGAATGTTTGCCAATTTCCTATGTACTTTACTCTTTATACTGCTTACAAGTGCATTTTAGCTGGGAAGGAGAACCGGTGCCCTGAATGTTGCATGTATTTCGGCAGCAGGCACATATACCCTAGGTGCTAACTTATTCAATGCAAACATCTGACATCCAAGGAACCAACAAGTTTTTATTGTAGTGTTAGTTAATAGATGGGCCTTCACACTATATAAAAATTCTTAAACTTCATTTAAGTAAATAATTGCAACTGCTAGGATATTAAGAATTCAAATATGGATTAAATACTACATTTTAAAAACTAATTTTTGCTGATAAAATTACCTCTCTTCAATGTACACCCACAATTTCCTCAGAGCAAGAATGTGTAGGATTTGGCGCCCTGCAATATAGCAAGACCAAAATTGATCATTTTTTTTGGTTTGGCCAAATTTCCCCAGATATTTAACTTGCTGATCTTCCAATCCGTTTATATTTGCGTTAATAGATGTACGCTTTCTTGCTTGGTGCGGAATATACCAAAAACCTGGTCTGAGGGTTTACCTAATCTTGTTTCTCTGACGCCCAAGGAAGGTAAAGCATTTAGACGTAACTATGAAAACCAACTACAATAATTGGGAGCGTGAAACTGGAATTTAAATGCCCCAGGTCCATTATCTAATTGCACATCACCCACTCTGGTTAGCTTTTTGTTTGTTTTTTCCTTCAGTACAACATAGTCCTGATTTCAATCTATCTTATTTGTGCACAAAATGTCACCAATTTGTTTGCTATATCGCTGTTCCTTCCATTTTTCGTAATTACCCAGAACGCCAAGTACTTAATCATCCGAGGATTTACATATTGTCAAATATAAGGTGCTCCTTCTTATAGCTGATACAATGAAGGTACCACATCTCCAGACAGATTCATTGGATCCCGGGTACATATAGGGCACCACAGTTTACTTTCCAAAGTTTACTTTCCAATCTATCTAACCATATGGTGGAAACATCTAAAAAATAAAATCAGTAAGCTTCCCATCCATAGTTTTTATTTTCAAGCATTATATTAACCCCACATCTAAGACCACCAGTTAAAATTATAAAGCTATTGTAGAGCAGACTTTTAAATGTGTTCTCTCAATTTTATTTTAATTTCTCCCACTACGAAACACCACACCCAAATACACAAAGCTCTCAACTTGCTCTATACAGATGTCATCAAGTGATCCTTTTCTCAATATTCATCTTGAGATGGCTAGTCTGAGGCTATTGTAAAATGTCTGCGATCTTTTGAGACCAATCTACGAGCAAAGGCCAGAAGAACTCTCTGCAGCTCTCCGGCGATTACCAGTATTTCAAGGTAAGTGGCCCACTTGTAGAAGGATGAGCGTACTTTCCATCGCCCCCGCTGATACTAGTAAATCAGTTCACCCTCTCCCATCTGTCAGACTAGCATGCCTAAGAACACGTACCTGCCCCACGAATCAAAAATCACGTCCCTCGATCCGAGATATGCACTTTTGTGTTCGAGATTCACCTCTGCTTTTGTAGGCCACTGTTCTACCCTAGTTACTGGGCACCTGCCCCTGTCCCTACAGAGCCCCGATAGTCATGATCCTGCCAAACTAATCATGCACCAAAGCGGTAGCGGCACCAACATGCTCCGTTGCATCTGGGAAAACGTATAGCCGCTGGGAGTCTCCCATGGCTGCCCTTAGCCAAGATTATAACAAGAAAACTGCTCCTTATGAGCATAGGGTCGCCTTGCCAATTATGTCCCATGTAACCCGGGCTAACCGTAAGCCAATCCTGCCCACTCTTGTATCACCGATCTCTGCGGAACCGTATGATGTTGAATATAGTATCCTGTTGCTTTTTGTATTGCCTCGCTACAGTCCTGCTGACTTTGGCCCCACCATCTCAGTATTGGACAGCCGGTGTGCCGCGCCACTGGCAGATTCCAGCCTAAAGATGCACAACACTGAAATTCCTATCTCTATGCCCACTATGTGTACAACCCACCCACCCGTGCACAATGTGCCAGATGATGTGAATGATCAGATTACAATGCCTAAGATTCATATGCCTGTCTATGATACTGCTAAGGTACGTGTTATGGCTGACTTGCCAATGCCTGATAATGATGTACGTGTACTTATCGCTGCTATTGTTGATCTACCTGAGCCTATTATTCACGGCTTTGCCAACACAACTAAAAATAGCATTCTGCAGTATGTGCCTTCAGATAACACTGTTAATGCTGAACTAGGGAAACCTACTATTGATGTGCTGGCTATAAAAGAGGATCTGGCTGATGTGTCTGCACCTGCAATTGTTAATGCCGACTCGCAGCACCCAAATGTTGTTTGTTCTAATCTGCATGCACCCACTTCCTTGGTAACCGACTTGCCCTTGCCCTTTAGTGATTGGAGGACTAACTCTTTAACAGTTCTATTCCTAGTATCCCCTACCCAGCCACTCCCAATGCCTCTTACCTGTGCCCTTAAGAATGCCTTTCAGTTCCTGCCCATGCATTGGATATTCATGACCTTTTTAGCAGCAACATTGACCTTCTGGCTATTACTTAAACCTGGCTCACCCTAGCCTCGGGCCCAGCCCTGGCCCTCGCCATCCCACCAGGCTAGTCTTATTTTTAGACATATTCGGTCCATACAGGAAGGGGGAGGGGTGGCTCCGATTGCTAAAGAATCCATCCCTATTGGAAGAGTGGTTGGGGACCTTGGTCACAGTGACTATCTTCATCTAATCAACCTATCACCTAATTGTAACATTGCCCTCCACATTGTATACCGTCCACCAGGGCCCGCGTCAGAATTCCATGAGGCATTGATCCACACGTTGTCGGATAACTTGAAAAATCCTCCCGAGCCATGCTCCTGGGTGATTTTAACCTAGGTCTCAATGACCAGAAGAACCCCCAGGCAACCTCCTTGAACAAAGCCTTGTCCACCTTAGGGTTCCTTCAGGTTGTCTCTGAACCTACACATTCTAAAGGTCACACCCTTGATGGGTTTCCCATCATAATTTCCCCCTCAGGTTTAAGGTTACATCCCCTGTTCCTTGGTCAGATCATCACGCTGTTCACTTTGGACTTCCCATTATGAAGGGATCTGGTAAGCCTCAGAATCCCCTTCCACCAGCACTTACGAGAAGTTCCAGTGTGCTCACCAAGGATACGCTTACCCCCTACCTTAAGTGCTGGCCCTTCAGTCCCCTTTCTCCAGTGACCCTGAAATCCTTGCCAAGGCATTCAAAGACCTCACGTCAGCAGTTGATGCCATTGCCCCACTCACTCAACGGGATGCCAAGCGCCCAAAACATTCGAATGCCTGGTTTTCACAAGAACTCACTTGACCTTCGCTAAAGAAAAGAACGCTTTCCAATTGGAAAGCTAACCCAAATGACTCCTCCAACGCAGCTTTTCAGACAATTTCCAATGAATATAAAATAGCCATTGTCCAAGCAAAAGCTTCCTCGTTTTAACACTAGGATAGCGAACACTAAATCTGGGACCGAGACATTTTTGCTATCTTCTGGGAGCTAGAGATGCAGACTCCACCCCCCACCCACACCCACCTTCTATTCCCAAAAATGAAGACTTGTGTAAAAAGATACAAAAGGCCATGCTTGACAAACTTAACACCTTACAAGATAAAATCATTGCCAATCAACAGGCTCTCGGCCACCAAATCTCTGAAGCGCAAGGAAGGGCTGCTGGAGACCCTCCCACCTTCTCCTTCAGGGAAGTGAGTGAACAGGAAGTCTGCACTCTCCTAAATCCATTAAACCATCCGTCTGCAAAGGGCATGCTTGCCCGCCGCAACTCATTAAAGATTGCCCCGTCCCTAACCCTGTTCATTACAGCCTTTAGTAAGGCTTCTTTCCAGTCAGTCTATGTCCCTACTGGTCTCAAGAAAGCATGGGTTTGACCCCTCTGTCCCTGGGAACTACAAGCCCATCACCAGGGTCCCCTTCCTATTAAACATTCTCAACAAAGCAGCCTATATGCAAGTGCAGACATTCTTTGAGGAGAATAATCTGCTTGGGCTCAGGCAATTTGGATTCTGTCCAGGACACGGAACAGAAACAGCACTCTTAGACTTAAAGAACCAATTGGACGATTTCAGGGACGCTGGCAATCCCACTCTTCTTTGGCTCCTTGACTTATCTGCAGCATTTGACCTGGTGGATCATAATACCCTTTGCCACCATCTCTCATCCACTGTTAACTTCTCCCCTAATGCTATTGCTTGGATCACGTCGTTCCTTGAACAAAGAGTTATGAAAATCTTCTCTGACTCAGCCTGCGCCTTTCCAAGTAACATCAAATGTGGAGTCCCACAGGGCCCCTGCATATCTCCCACCCTTTACAACCTGTTTACAAGGCCATTGTTCCTTATCTTGGACACCTTGGGCATCACATACACCAATTCTGCTGATGACGAACAGGTCATCATCCCCCTGAATGGTGACTGAGGCTGACATAACAACCCTAAAGTCCACATACTCCACCATCCAAACCTGGATGGCAGAAAACTGGTTATGCCTGAACGGGGGAAAAAATGAACTTCTGCTTGTGGGTTCACCTGCCACCCTTAGGAAACGTGACAAAAAAATATAACTCATTCACTATTGACAATACTCCAATCCCTGTATCGCAAACTGTCAAGACCCTGGGAGTCTCGATTCGGGCAAGCCAATGCCATTGCATTGACCTCAGCCTACCACTCCAAATTGATCAATGTAGCCAGACCCTTCCTGTCGGCACAGAACTGTCTCACAATTGCAAGAGCACTAATTGGGTCGCGGCTGGATTACTGTAATGCCCTCTTTATTGGGACATCAGTTAAAAAAAAAATCTCTTAACTCCAGACTGTCCAGAATAATGCCCTACGGGCTGCCACCGGTATTTCTAGGAGGGAGCACATCTCTGAAACTAGGATGCAGGTCCATTGGCTTCCTGTGAAAGAAAGGATAGTTTACAAAACTCTTGCATTAACGCACAAATGCGTTCATAACCTGGCACCCCTTTTCCTGTCAGAGTTGTCAAGCCCATGCCAGAGAGACCCATAAGATCTGCCTACACAACAGGATCTCTATTCCCAAAACACAGAGGCTGCGGGCGGGCAGGTCCAGTTTTCCGGTCCTGGCAGCAACTCGCTGGAACGCTCTGCCACCCCACTTGTGTATTGAATCACATTTAACCTTCAGGTGAGCTCTGAAAACTAGGCCGTTTATCTAAACGGCCTTAGGCACCACTACATCGGGTCTAGCCACCTTGACTGGGTGAGGGACAAGTCAGCGTAACCTTGACTAAAGTAATCTGTATCGAAGTAACTTAAGGTGTGGACTGTATCTAAGTAACATCAATGTAACTACCATGACTGGTGTCACGCTCACTGTAACCATGAGCAAAGTAACCTGATTGTAACTAAGACTATTTCATGCAAGCGCCTCGATGCCCCTGGGCTGTTAGTGTGCTTTATAAATCCTAAATAAACAAATGTACAATCCCTAAATCTAGGATCATTGGTACAACCCATCCAAGGGATAGCTCAGCGGCAAGCTGCTCGTCTTTGAAGCAAGACGACAAGAAGCAACACAGGTTCGATCCCCGGGTCCCTGCTTGGAAACCTCTGGGTATTTAAGCGCATTATAAATACGCAACTAAGACAAACAATTCCTCAAACAGCGCCTCGATGCCCGTGGGCTGTGTGAGCACTTTAAAAATGCAAAATAAATAAATGACTAGTACCAAGTTTAGGTAAACCTTTTTCTGTGATGATTGCTCCATGACTGCAATGTACACCTTAAATGTAATTGGCTGTAATGCACATTCTTGTTGTAGTCTTATAAAACATTAATCTGGTACTCTCCAGTTGCCTAGTTTCACTATAAAGCTGCATAATCATATGAAGGAGACGGAAGGGTATCCCACCTCCCCCATCTCCCACTCATGGGCTCAATTTGCTCCAAAGGGACCATCTGGCGAATTCATCAAACGTTGCAACAATCAATGCCATGGATAAGGGGGGGGGGACTTGGGCAAGCTTGGCCCTACGTTTTAAGACTTATTTGATAGGTGATTTATACCCAGAGGTTTCTAAGCGCGGACCAGGGATCGAACCTGTGTTGCTCCGGGTCGTCTTGCTTCCAAGGTGAGCATGTTGCCCCTGAGCTATCCTCCTGAGACAGCGTAAGCAAGTTATGCCCAGTAGCAGAGTCTCTGCGAGAGCCAGGCTGAAAAGGGCTTAGAATAAGAAGCTTCTTGGATCTTCCTGTTTGAGCAATTGCTGAGGTAATATGTTGGCAAAGATTTTACTTTATTCACCAAGCCCTGCCAGAAACCTCGAATTAGTAGCATTCAATCTGGCACCCTTTTCATAAGTGGGATCTTTCCATGAAGTCGGTATGGAGTTGATCTTTGCTTTTTCAGTGAAATGAAAATTGGGTCATACAAGCCCACATTGTCTCCTTAAGCCCTCCATCGGCTATGCCCAGCGCATCTCTGCAGTGCGGACACTGGGGCCGCAACCCGCCTTTACCCTTCCAGTCTCTTTTTTTTTTTTCGTATTTATTTGTTTTTAGTTTTTTTTTAACAAAACAACCGTTATATCATTGCTGTGTCGGTTAAGAAATCTCAGATACCCCCCCTGCCCCCTCCCTCTCAACTTCCCAAGACCACTCCTCTCTGTATTCAGTTTAGTCTGCGCCGGAAAGTCATCATGGGCTGCCTATGTTGTCGTTGGAGGATACCTCCTCTCTCGGATGGAATAGTGTCGCCGTGAGCGCCACCCATTGTTGTAAATCTTCGCTAGTGTCCAGTTTTTGTTCACATTGCGCATTCTCCCAGGCCCCTGTTTCTGCAACCGACCATTTTCGGAGGTCTTCCCACCACAATGTTACGCTGGGGATTTTGGGGCTTTTCCACCCCATGGCAATGCGTCTTTTCGCTAGAATGTACATCAAGTCTTTAAGCTTAATCAGAGGTTTGTTCTTTTTGTTTTTTTGTATCTGCCCAGGAGGCATGCCTTCGGCGACTGTACGTCCAATGCGATGTCTGCCCTGGCTACCCTTGCCCCAATTTGTGTCCAGAAGGATTGTACTGCCTAGCATCCCCAGAATATGTGGGTCAACCCAGCGCGGGGTTCGTTGCATTTGGGGCATTCTGTGATTCTCGCCCCTTTAAATTTGGAGATGACTTCGGGTGTGAGGTATGATCTGTTAATGATGTAAAACTGTACGAGTTGCAATCGGGCGTTCCTGGCGTTCCTGGATACCTTTTTTGTGATAATGCATTATGGTTTCCCATTCTTTGTCTTCAAACTGCTGGCCTAGCTCTAGTTCCCACTTCACTTTGCACTTGAGGTCTTGTTGGGTTGTGCAGCCCAGCAACGTTTCGTAGAGCCTCGAGGTTTCGTGTCCTCCCTCGGCGGCACTCGGCATGCTTTCTATGGCCTCATGCCCGGTGTCGAGGATCTCAGCTTCAGGCCATTGGCTTGTGAGCTGATTTACTACGGCGCTGTGCAGAAGGAACTGCCCTATTGGTAGCCCCGAGGTCTCTTGCCGCTTGGTGAACGTTAGGATGCCCTGGTCATCTACTAGATTTCTCCCCCCCACCACCTCCCAAGGGTAGCAATACCGCAGGGTTCCCATATGTTCCTTATCTCTCTCGGGGCCCCCTGGTCTGGTTGTAATGATTGCTGCTATTGGGATCTGAGGGGAATATGGGTCATTTATTTTTGTGGCCTTGCAGGCTTGTTTCCAAATCTGGGTCCCTAGGTTTGAGTTGTGCTGCTTTGCCCTTGGTGTGATCCAGAATAAGTCTGAGTAGCATGTGGGGGATAGCAGGCTGCAGGAGACTGGTGTCAGTTGAAGTATCGTCAGCCATCCCTTGGATTACGTGTTTCAGTTGGCCTGCTAAGTAGTGAAGTTCGAACTTGGGGATTTTCAGACCTCATTTGTCATATGGTCTCTCTAGTATTTCTAGAGCGACTCTGTGCCTCCCACCTTGCCATAGGAATCTTCTGCAGAGTTTATTTAGGTCCTTGAAGAATTACTGGGGGATGTTGTATGGGACATTGGTGAAGAAGTGTAACAGTCGGGGCAATGCTACCATCTGGAGTAGTCCTGCTCTCCCTGCTACTGAGAGCTGTAATCTACCCCAAAAGTCCATTGATTTTTCCAAGCAATCTTTTGCTCTCTCCGTGTTTAGGGTGTGTTCGGTCTCGGGGTCCTGGTGGATCGAGATGCCCAGGTATTTAAAGGAGGTGGTCTCCCACTTGAAGGACAGGGTTGGGAGGCTTTCTGCACTGGCTTCGCTTAGGGCTGCCAGGGGGTAGAGGCAAGATTTGTCGTGGTTGATTTGTATTCCTGTGTATCTGTGGAACACCTCTAAGGTCTCAAGTATGTATGGTAGTATGTGTTCGGGGTCATTTAGATAAAGGAGCATGTCATCTGCGTACATGGAGACTAGGTGGGTCACCCCGTGTAGCATGGGGGGGAAAGCGGACATCTCTGCTGAGTGCCCCGGTAAAGGCTCCATCTATCGAAAAGATATTGTTGGTGCGTACTCTATCAGTGGGATCCTTGTATGTGAGTTTAATCCACTTTAGGAAGGCCGGCCCTATTCCCATTTTAGTCATGGTGGCATGCAGCCATTTCTACCGGACTGAATCGAATGCCTTAGTGGCGTGCAAGGACGCCACTGCGCATTTTCCCGTTCTTCCGTTAGTGCTGTATATGACGTGGTATAGTTTATGTAGGTTTTCAGTGATGGATCGCCCTGGCACGTACCACGTCTGGTCGTGATGGATCTGCAGCGGGATGGCTTTCCGCAGCCTCCTCGCCAGCAGCGCTCTCGGGATCTTGTTTGCGTTTAGCATAGGGGCCTGTATGAGCCACTCTATGCCGTCCTTGCCAGGTTTTAGTAGTGGGATGATGACGGCTTCTCTCATGGTGTGCTTTGTTATATACTTGGGCTAGTAGTGGGGCTAGCATGTCCTCGTATGTTTTATAGAACTCCCCTGGGAGCCTGTCGGGTCCCGGTGCCTTTCCCGAGGGTAGCGATCTAATGGTGGCCATGACCTCTTCTTGGGTGATGGGCTCGTCCAGGGCCTCAGCCATTTGCTCGTCTAGGTTGGGTAGCCTGAGGATGTCTAGGACATCGTCGATTTCAGTGTCCGTGGGTGATGGAGGGTCGGCGTAGAGGGCTTGATAGAACCCAGTGAATGCCGAGTTTATCTCCGCCTGCGTGTGTGCTACTGTGCCGTCTGCTCTGCAGACTTGGCAGATGGGCTTTCTGGGGACTTCACGTTTATAGAGCCCCACTAATAGCTTAGGGCATGTCTCCTTTCGATATGTTTTGCATGACTGAGTTTCCCCAATTTTTCCCAGTGCACTAAGCAGGCTTGTTTACGTTCCACCACACTTTTTATGTGGCCTGGGTCCAAGGAGGCCCTGGCTTCTAGTTCCCTTAGCTCATCCTCGGCGAGTGCAAGTGAGGACATTATGGACTTCTGGGCCCCTCCAGTGGCAGCAGTCATTTCCCCCCCCTCATTACCAAACCTTTGTGTGTCCCCAAACGAAGCTTGGTGTACTTCACTCACGAATATGCAGTCTATTCGAGTGTGTACGGCGTATGGGGGTGGGTAGTAGGAGTACACTCTTTCCTCGGGGTGTTGCTCTCTCCAAAGGTCTTTTAGTGCGAATTGTTTTAGTGCGTTCAGTATTTTGGCGGGAGGGGAGGGGGAGAGAGGGGCGGGCGTGTTTGCCATCCGATCTGTCATTGCGGGGGACAAGGATACAGTTGTGGTCTCCCTCCCATATCAGGATGCTGTCTCTGTATGGGCCGTGTTGAGTGTAAACGAGCGAAAGAAGACTGTGGCGTCGTGGTTGGGGGCGTAGGTGTTAACCAGGCAAAGTTCCTTCCCTTCAATGGTGGCATGTATCAAGGCCATTCTGCCTTCATCATCCATTTTAGTGTGCATCAGTTTGATGGGGATGGTTGGGGAAATCCAGATTAGGACTCCTCTTGCATACGTTGAGTACCTAGTGCCTATCAATGTTCCCGTCTAAATTTTGGCCAGTGCTGCTAACTTTTGTGCATTCAGGTGAGTCTCCTGTAGGAGGGTGATTCCGACCTTGCTATGCTTCATGTGTATGGATTCGGTGTTGCTTGACATAGCTATTCATTCCCCTGACGTTCCATGACATGATCCTGATTTTGTCAGCCATAAGTTTAGTGTGGCTGAGAATTCAGGGTGGCGCCTGAGGCGATTCGACTTTCAGTTCCAACGGCTTTCGGTGCCTTGGGTGGTCTTAGTTTTTCTCCACATAAAACCCCAACTGAGATCCCGACTTCAGAGTTTCCTTCCCCATAAACTCTGAACTCCCTTGTAACAAAAGAAGTCTAGCGAGGTCCCCCCCACCCGTTCTGACTATCCCGTTTCTACTCCATTTGACCTTTAGGTCTCTTGGTGCCCTACGGGTGGGTTAAGTATACCCAAACTACTTCTGGGGCTAGAACTAAGTCCGCTTCAGCTGCTGTCGCTTAAGAAGCAGTTCATCTCCAGTGTGGCTCCTGTTAGGATCAGTCTTGCTGCGTCTGGGTGTAGTGCAATGTTCTGTGGGTTCCTTGCCTGGAAGCTGTGCGAGGGCTGCCTCTTAAGGTGCAATTCGTCGTGGTTTGCGTTGTTTCTCTTCAAGGTCAGGGATCTACTCGCTGACTTCCGTTGGCGTGTCGAACAGGTAAGCTTTGTTGTTGTGCAGTACTTTCAGCCTTGCTGGATAGAGAAGCATGTAGCGCAGGCCAGTGTTTTTCAATCTTGCCTTGGTGTGAATGAATTGGGCTCTACTCATTTGGACCTGAAAGGTATAGTTTGGATAAATGGCGACTTTTGCTGAGTCTTTGTATGCGGCCTCCTGATCTTGAGGAGGCAAGGATCGTCTCTATCTCTATAGTTGAGGACTTTAGCTATTATTGGCCTGGGTGGGGCTCCTGGGGGCGGCATTTGGTGAGGGATCGATGGGTTCTCCCGATGGTGAAGCCTTGCGATAGTTTCCCGGCTCTGATTTCTTGCAGCAGGAGATCTTCGATCTAGTTCGTGGGGTCGTTTCCTTCAATGCCCTCTGGCAAGCCTAGAATTCTAATGTTAGTTTGGTGCGCCCGTCCTTCGGCCTCATCAGCTCTGTCTTCTAGGTTTTTTACCTTCTGCGCCAGTACATAGACATCCTTCAAGAGTTGGATTTTTGCCTCAGAGTTCTCATGAACTTGGGTTTCTAGCACATCCGTTCTACTCGCTATAGAACGTACATCTTGTCGTAGTAAATTTAGATAAATTGCGACACAGTCTATTTTGCTTTCCATTGTTCTCTGGAGCGTCATGATGGGCTCCAAGAGCTGCGAGTTCGCTGGTTCTGGAAACTCAGTTTGCGTTGTCTCTGTGCTGGTGGTGCTGGCGCCTGGCCTAGCTGCGCTGCTTGCAGTGTAGGTCTCCATGGTGGTCTGTTTCTGCTTGCTTCGCGCTCCTTTTGTGGTCATTACCCTGAGGGCAGGCAGGCCTGCCAGTTCCCTAATCTGGTTGTCTCAGTAGTGATGTGCTTAGAGATGGCACGGCTGTTGCACACTCCTGGTGGCACCCCGGGGGTGTGTGCGTCGCACACTTCCCCTCGGATGTGCGTGGGCTGGGCCTCCTGGCTCTCTATGGTGTTGTTGGGCCTTTGTGCTCCTTATTCGGTGTGGAGGGGACCCCTCCTTGTCCGGCCAAGTGCCTGCGTTCCGGTTGTTGCTGTATATGAGGGGGGCCAGGGGAATCTTACTGCTATGAGGCACTGCCCAGCCCCGGTCCCGTCCAGCGGGGCGCGCATTGTTATAAGTGATGTGCTGCTGTTCGTGGGGCTTTTTGGTGGTTGCGGTGAGGCACTATGAGCAGTGTGCCCTTGTCGTGTGCTGCTCCGGGACTAACACGTTTACGGTTGCGGGACTGCACTTATGCTGTGTCCGGGGCCCAAGGGGTGGGCTGGGGGTTTTGTCCGCTTCTACAACGTCTTCATATGACTACTATTAGGTGCAGCCTTAGCCTCTGCTGGCTGATAAAATAGACATGCACGTCCTGCCACAAAGGCACTTAAAATGCTTTTGCTCTTTAACATCCAGCATGGCGTCATAAATTATGTCAAAACGTACTTCATATTCAAGTTACCCAGGGCCCTAAACAATGTTCAACATGAAAGGTGTAAACCCTAACTTCCATTTTCTACTGGGCCAAAAAGCAGGCCTGCACCATTCCAGAAAGAGTACAGACATACATGATATATTCGACCATGTGTAGTAAGGCATGATCTGTTAATATGCGCTTCAATACCAGAGACCAGTCTCTAAGCGTGGAACTGGGATTCAAACCTATGTTACTCTGCGTTGTATTCCTTTGAAAACAGTGGCTTTTAGGTTCCCTCACTGCCGTTTAATACTTTCATTTGGAGCAAGATGAGAACATTGTGTTGCATCAAGATGCAGTTTACCAGCCATGTCCAAGCAAAGACTGCATCCACGTTCCTGGAAACATGCTACTATTAAGTAATGTAAGGACGATCTGATGGTTTGAAGGACATATGCTTCAGCTTCAAAACCCCATCATACCTTATCGTACAGGTGTCTAAATAGGCACATAATTTGGTTGGAGATCCGTCATATTTTTC
This sequence comes from Ambystoma mexicanum, assembly GCF_040938575.1. Lineage (NCBI taxonomy): Eukaryota > Metazoa > Chordata > Amphibia > Caudata > Ambystomatidae > Ambystoma > Ambystoma mexicanum. The sequence continues at coordinate 1,024,401,156 of NC_090941.1, read as the reverse complement.
GGATTTGGTACCAAAGAGTATCTCTTGTGACAAGGCATCTGTGGTAAGAACCACTTGCCTCAAGGCAGCATCCTCAGCTTTTAAGTTTTGCACTTCTGTGCTCAACTCTTGCATGCCCCTTAGCATAGGTTCCATACTGAGTAATCAGTCTGGCGTCTCAAACTGTCTGATTTCTCAGTTTTAGAGCTCACCTTAGACTTGCGGCGTGGAGCAGGGGAAGGATTCCTCCAAGCTGATCTAGTGTCTTGGAGTCTCGAAGATCAGGAAGAGCCTCTCCTGAAGCCACCCTATCTGCTGATTAAAAAATAGACAGAACGACCTGGGGAGCTTTCACCAAATAGGGGGAAAAACCCTTCTATAGAAGGGCGGGGGGGAACTGGAAACTGGAAGAGACTTGTACTTGAAATGTCAGCAGAAGGGGAAGTCCAGGAAAACGATGTACTGGTGAACACTGAAGGCAGCAGAAAACCAACGGGAATCCAAACGGAATACATAGCAAACAAACGAGGATCCAATATGCCAGCAGGATGAACAGGAATCCAAAAAACCAAATCTGTCAGTAAGAAACACCCCTGCCATTTGTGCTGCTGTTCGCAACGTGGTCAAAGGAGAGGAATTAGCCCTCCTGGTGAATATTCAGTTGTGACCATAATGGTGGTGCAACCTTTTGAGGGAGGGAGATCCACAGTGAAATCTGTGGCAATGGTTTGCCGTGGCTTATTCGGGGGAGAGGGTTGATGTAAGAATCCTACAGGTTTGTCAGAGGAGGTCTTATTTTGGGCACAAACGGGACACAAATTGGTGTATTCCTTTACAGCAACTGACCTTGAAGGCCACCAAAAATGGTGTTGAAGGTTTCCCATGGTAATTCTTATGCCTCCGTTCCACTGGTAGCGAATCATGACAAAGTTGTAATGCTATTTCTCAGGTAGCCTTTGAGCGTAGGTACAATTGAATGCCATAGCTGACGCCATGCAGACGACCCAATAGTGTCTTGTTCCTCCGAATCCAAAAAATGGTCCATGTGACACAAGAAAACCTTATATTTAAATAATTGTGAGAAAGGGATTTCTGAAGATATACAGAAATTTGGGCACCTGCAATAAGGTTTTGAGGAACTGATATATGTGTAAGATGAAACTGATAGTGTGTGGATTAAAAAGTAAGCCCACTAGGTTTGAGTCTGTTCTTATCAATACTGGAAAGACCGCGCCCAACAGCAAATGTCACCATTTGTTAAGCTCGCCTGGTATCCACAGGGACGCCACCCAGTCGGGTTACTCGCTGGTATGCTTCTCAGCTTTGCCCTGATTTGGTCTGTGGGGAAGGTTCTGCCTTGTGGTAGAATTAGGCGTGCTCTCTGTCCTGTCTTCTTTGCATGGGCGCGTTGTCTTTCATGGGCGAGTGTGGTCCAGTTACTTCACTGACGCCGGCCCGTTTGATATTGTTCTGGTAGGTCTTATTGCTGTTCTTTAATTTTGTTGCTATCTTGCACGTTTAAAATGTATTTTTTTTTCCCTCCCTTAGGTATGCGGAGCTTCAGCATGGCGAACTGGCTTGGTTGAGCCCTGCTGGTAAATGATGGCGCATTAAGAGCGCTATGATGCGATAAGTAAGCGCTATGCGCTGCGCTGCGTCTTGCCTTTGCTAACCTGTGTTCCTTCCTTGTAGGTCGCGGTGTTCTTCAGCGCGAGTGGAATGTCCGGAGAGGCGACCAGCCAGGTAAGCCTTTTGAGCAGTTCGTAATTTGTAAATGTCTCTACTGCTTTCTTTAATGTTGCCTCTATCTTCTTTCAGGCCGTTCTGTCGGGGAGGTGTGCAGATTCGAGGGTGCTGTTCTCAGTAGCTGCGAGTGTTTAAAGATGAAGACTGCGGGTAAGATGCTGCTGCTGCTGATGATCCTTTTGTCTCCTTGCAGGTTCTGCTTCTCCTAGGTTCGAGGGAATAGCTGGACACGGTGAGCATCACGTTGCAAGCTGCAAAGTAACGCGAAGCGTGTTGTCTTGCTCGTGTGTGTGGTTTAAATAGCCCCAACAAAATAGTCCAGGTAAAGTAGTCCGTAGGCTACCACACCCAAAACATTAGACCGCATAGCTTAGCTCTTAGGAACCAGGCTATATGGATGCCTCCATGTTGGCTGACCATACAATAAAGTAGTTCCCAAGCACATTGTTTTTCATGGTGTATGAGCCTGGCGCCATAGGTGCCAGGACTGACCCCATGAGGGCTTTTGAAGAGGATGCCAGGCTCGAGAGGCCCGAGTCCTGACTCCACCTGGCCAACGGGTTTGCCAGAGGGGGTTTTGGGCGAGGGTTGTGGCACCATTCTAAAAAGGCCTGCTGAATGACTAGTAGTTCCTTCTCTAGAATGGAATAGTGTCTTTCACAATCCCTGAGGGTTCTAGATAGATATGCCAAGGGGGTGTTCTAGTTCGTCGGTATGTTATGAGGACACCCCCTAAAGCTGACACCCCCTAAAGCTGCATCAGTTTCTACAATGATCAGAATTGGTGCTTCAATAAATGGGCGTTTTAACATGTGAAGGGCCTTTTCTTAGTCATCCGTCCATGCAAAGGGAATACAATTCCTCAGTAGATGAGGGATGGATAGCACCATGTTAGAGGATGCAAGGATGAATTCCTGGCAAAATGTGCTAATCCCAAAAAGGATTGCACTTGTTTTACTGAAACAGGCTGTGGCCATTCTAGGATTGCTGTATCTTTTCGAGAGTCCATGGAGATGCCAGAACTACTGATGACCTATCCAAGATAATGTATGGCAGAATGACTAAACTCAGAGCAAACACAATTGACCAGTGGATGGAGGATGACGACCAACTCTTATTCCTAATTTTGTTCAGAACATTCTTTTTATCATATTTAATTGGAAAAAAATGCATCTTTTTTAAAACAATTTATAATCAAATGTATAATTAACACCAATGCAACAATTAGCGAATTGTGCTCACACATTTATTCTCACTCATTCTCATTCATAGTTTCATTGAAGCAATATGTCTTGATTTTATACACTAAATGACGGTAAGTCATCCTTTTCCATTATTACACATTAACATAGTATTTAATTCCCTCTCCTCAATCAAGGTAAGTCTGCATATGATTATTCCAACAGCTCTTTAAATCGACACTTGTTTCGGTTGCAGAACATCAACAATAGTGTCCTCTTATTGATGCAACCTTAATCAGGACGATTAACAAAATGCCAAAATGTATTTTGCTTCATGTATGCTGGGGTGAGCCACACCATCTAAAAAAAATTAAACTTGCATCAGTTAACGCTCCATGTCATCCTCCCATTATTTCAAATTACATTTAATGTATCGCAAAGCAATTAAAAAACATAACTGCCTCATCTAACTCACCTCCACATTTCAATCATGGGGGAGATCTAGAGGTAGTGGTATAATCACAACTCCACTTTTAGAATCTTCTGAATTTCTTTGAGTGTTTCCTAAAGGACAATGGAACTCGGTTATCGAATGCCCTAGGGATCATGTCTATCAATCTCAATCACAAAATATCTGCATTTGATTGTCCAAATCGCATACTTGATCTATATCAAATTACAGTCAAATATAGTCCAAGTATGCTTCTTGTTATGTACTATGACCTCAGGATTCCTCAATACGGTGCCAGTAACTTGCTTCACCTGCAAATGTCAATTACCAAACCTTAAATTTTAAGCTTTTGGCTTTTTTAAATTAAATTGAATATAGCTTCAAACACTTCATTTAGGTTTTGTGAAGGTATATACTTACTGATCAGTAGTAGCCCGTCACTAATTCTCGACGTCTCGAAAGCGCACAGATCTATTACAGTGCATTGCTCGATGTCACAGGTCTTCGCACATTGAATGTGATACCTTAGTTGGAGACAGGCAGAATGGAATTCCCTGTCAGTCTAAACCACTTGAATATATATTCTGCTTTAATATTGTATGCATTTCTAATTGTTCAGTGGCTGGGACCTAAATTGGGCATATCTTGATATTAAGTGTCATCCTTCATCCACTGGTCCCTTGTGTTTGCTCTGTGTTCTTGTCTGAAAGTCCAGAGATTTATTGCAGGTACCCCTTATTTTGTTGACAGAATGACTAAAAGGACACTTTCTGGTTTCGCTAGAAGATGATGGATACAGAGTCTTGCAAGTAGATGTCTGACATGTTGGATGTTCTTAAGCGGTACTGGAATAATACAAAATGTCATCTAGATAAATAACAAACTGAAGGCACTCTAGTCGTGAGTTGTTGGAAAAACAGCGGGGGGTATTCATAGGGCATCACAGGTATTCGAAATGCCCAAAAGGTGTCTGAAATGCCATTTTCCACTCATCCTCAGCTCGGATCTGTAACAGATGGGCACCTCTAAATCTAATTTAGAAAAGATGACTGCTCCATATCAATACTTCCATTATGTCAGATATGAGTGGTAAAGGGTACTTACCCATCTGTAACTTTATTTAGACCGCGATAGTCCAAAGAAGGACGTTCAGTCATTTCTTTTTTTGGCTAAAAGAATAGACGCTGGAGCCGGTGACTTTGAAGGTCAGTTCTTTAAGTTACTGTTCAAATATTCTCTTAAAGCAATCCTTTCCGGGGCTGACCGGATTAACATCCTACCAAGGTAATGATCTCATTTGGTATTGTCTTGCTTGCACAATCCTCCGGGCAATGAGGTGGAAGTTTTTTTCTTGAGACGAAAAAACATCTATGCAGTCGTGATACTCTGAGTACCTATTGTGTGTATATGGGTTTTCTGGTGACGCACTGTGTCTAGTTGTTTCCACCTGTACATTAGAGCTGTTCTGCAGACAATGAGGCATATAATATGCAAGCTAAGAGGCAATGGAGCAAACGGGACACAAATGAAGGTAAGGCAGAACGAGGAACGAACCACTAGCTTGAATGTGCTGAGCTAGGCACCAGGATTTCCTATTGAGACACGAGGATCCCTGCACTGTAGTTGCCATTAATGCTGAGCAAACCGGAAGTGTCCGTAGACCAAGATGGCCGCTCAGGAAAACTAGCCTGCACTTTGGTAATAGGATCGCCATCTTGGAAGTAGCCGCAAAACAGTGAAGTCGGGGGAGCTAAATGCCAACATAACCGTAATGTCCTGGAGCGGCAACTTCTGACAGCTGGTGATACCCAGACTTAAGATCCAGTTTTGGGAAACCCCTTTCCTTTTATCAAGTTTGTATGAATAGGAGTGAAGCGGCGCTTCCTTTTATGGCTCCCTCCAGCTTGTCATGCTCTTCGACCTTTTGGCCAATATGGAATGTATCCGAGGGTGGGGAGTTAAACACTGAGCCAAGTTGATAATGAAATGTTTCCTGCCTACCTAAGCTTAATTGAGGCTGCAACAGGGTCACTAGTGGAATATTCTGAGGCTATACTCCCCAAGCTATAGGTGCGACTGTTGCCTCAGTCTTGGTAGCTGAGCTCCCTAGTGCAATGCACTAGTGGCATGTGAATGTTTGCGGCCAGACCCAGAAAAAGACGCAGGGCAACTTGATTGTGGAAGCGGTGTATCTCAGACTGTCCTACCAGGAAAGGACTATAGACGTTGACATGTTTTTGTTTTCATTTTACCAATCTGATGACCCACAGCGAGGCTCCCAAATCTTCATACAGGACTATTGAAATGATCACAACCCTTGTGTGCACAACCAGTCCTCCCTTGGAAGAAGATCTATCTGTATTGGTGGTAGCTTTGCCCAGTCTATGGACCATGGTTTGGGGGAGGACTAAATGACCTGCGATCACCATCAAACCAGAAGGCTGCAAGAGCGGAAATGATTTATCCATGAAGGATAATTCTGCTTGGTGGAAACCGAATGACTGCAACAACCGTGCTCCACGTCGATCAGCCATAAGGAGAAGATGGTCTGCCATCATATAACTGAACCTTGAGGTTTCCTATATTGGGATGTTTTAGAACCCGAACAAGACCTCTGCAACTGTGACATGGTCCTTTTCCATTTAATGTCCTACCACAGACCTTCGTTGTTAGACACACAATTTACCCATTGGATTAATCGGCCCTTTGTATTTGGAGCTGTGGGTGCAGCATCGGATAGATCATATTGCGTGGCATTAGATGAATCTGGATGCTCAGTAGATTTGAGGGTAGCCTGTCCATAGTGCCTAGAAGAGGGTAGCTGGTTTTCTCCGCCAGAGATGATCGGATGACGCAGAGACATCAAAGATGATCTCCACCTGAGCTTAAGGTACGTATAAATGCACCACTTTAGTGGACCTCTGCCGCAGGCACGGCTATCCATCCACACACTTGAGAATGCAGCTACGACTATGACAAATTCGGTCTAGCTGGAAAATTAACGGCTCTACCCTTACACCAGTCTTACCTCAACACCTCTGCCATTAGAATACAGCGGCTGCCTACAACAATGTTCAGTCTAGCTGGTCACATAGCTAGCGTAGCCGGGAGGATAGCTCGGGGGCAACGTGCTTGCCTTGAAAGCAAGACAACACAGAGCAACACTGGTTCGATCCCCGGGTTCGCACTTAGAAACCTGGGTATTAAGCACATTATAAATAACCAATTATAATTACATATTGATTGCTTGCACTAGCGCTTTGTCGTGACCACCCCGCATGCCTGACCTCTTGGGTTGCTTACTGGAGCCCAGCCAGCCCATTTTATTCCTAATCTTAGCCAAATGCACACATGCATTCTAAGCCTTTCTGAGAATTTTCCCATACCTGGACTTCGGTCCCAGAGGGCTTGCCCTCAACAAAGTGTTTTGAGGCCATACAAACGGGGAAAAGGCGTTATATAAATCGGTACAATACACTTTGGATGTCGGCAGTTCAATGCCAAGAGAATCTGCTGTGTGTAGTCAAATGACCAGTAATGCCAACTGTTGGTTAGCGTGCATCAAAGCCACATCTGTAGGTATCTTGGATATCTCTGTTGCCATCCCAAAGCAGTGGGGTACTTGGTTCCGGGTCTATGGCACGCTTTCCCAGGGACCAGATGGGCCGCAACTGATCAAGGCACTACCTCAATGGTGCTGATTCCCTAAAATCTTGTCTCTTGTCCTTCTTTGCTTTTCTACCTTTTTACAGGCCTTGCTACTGGGCTCCGAACATTGAAGTGCAGATGGAGACGCTTGCTTTGAACGTGTGTGTGTGTGTATATAGTGTTTGGACAAGATAATGACACGTACTGTATTTCTTCATGGTTTGTGACACTGTGTACAGTGTAATTTTTGCTTTGAGAGATTTCTCACTTTGCCCTTTTTGATATTATTTATCACATTCTCTGCAGGGAACCTCTTTGTCCTGGGATTGTTCTACCATGGTTACTCTTGAGTTCCTCGACATGTTGCGGCATGCCTTTCTTTTTTGATTCTCCACAGCGACTTGGGTAGGAGGTTTATAAGGAGAGGTGAAAGAAACTTGGACCCATCTGGAACATTGGTAGACATCTGAGCCGCACACCTCCCACCCAGGTAGCCCAGGAAGGTGGTGGCAGGAAAGCTGAGCGTGGACAGCAGCGGCATTGGATGTGGCTTGGCAGGATTATTGGCTTGAAGGCTCCAGTAGTGCAAAGGTCCAGCTTCATGATAGTGCTTCTGCCCTAGAGACTGGACTACGGAGGCCTTGGAGTTGATGTGTATGCCTGTGTATCTCCACAAAAGTTGTGGGAAATGGGGTCGATCCTAAATGGGGATGTAGAACCCGTGCAACCTTTACATCTAGGGAAGAGGTCTGAAGCCCAGGCAGTTTCTATAGTTAGGAAGAGGTCTGGAGCCCAGGTGGTTTGTACATCTAGGGAAGAGTTTGAAGCCCAGGTGGTTTCTACATCTAGGGAAGAGCTCTGGAGCCCAGGCGGTTTCTACATCTAGGGAAGGTCTGGAGCCCAGGTGGTTTCTACATCTAGGGAAGAGGTCTGAAGCCCAGGTGGATTCTACATCTAGGGAAGAGCTCTGGAGCCCAGGTGGAGTCTACATCTAGGGAAGAGCTCTGGAGCCCAGGTGGTTTCTATATTTAGGGAAGAGGTCGGAAGCCCAGGTGGCTTCTACATCTAGGGAAGAGCTCTGAAGCCCAGGTGGTTTCTACATCTAGGGAAGAGGTGTGGAGCCCAGGTGGTTTCTACATTTGGGTAAGAGGTCTGAAGCCCATGTGGTTTCTTGTCGAAGTCAGTTGACCATAATTGCTTTAAAGAGTCCTAGAGAAGAAACTTGGTGTGTTTCTTGAGGAGGGCAGAGCTGCAGGAGATGATTTAGCACTACACCCTCACGATGGGTGGGTTTCAACGTGAAGGCCAGAGAGTCGGTGAGGAGCCCCTAGAGGGAGAAGATTCGCGTATACGTTTTTTGGCAAGTGTTTCACAGTGATCGAGGGGCACTACATTTTGTTTTATTGTATATGGTTTTATTAAACATTTACAAAAGAATTTACAGTAAATAAATAAGAAAACAAGAAAAAGATTCACAATGATACAAAGTAACATGGTCAGCAAAACAGAAGAGAACCACACAATTGTCATAAAACAAAAACAGATCACATCCCTAGAATCTTTAAAAGAGGTAGACATGTTCTACCTGTATTAAAAGAAAAAAAGGCAAAGGGAATGTACAGTACAGCACATTTATAACCCCACAACTATCTAGGGCAATCCATCTGTGGGGGGGATTTTCTCCTGTGTGTGTGAAGTGGTGAAGGGGGACTGGGCTTGTTTGAAAGGGCACATTGGGCTGGCAGTGGCCTCCCTGCTGGCAGGGATGTTTGGGTGGCCTCTCTGCTTGGGTTTTATGCAAACGAGCGGGCTTCACCAGAGTGAGACACGAGAGTGCAGAGGGTGGCTATTAACCCGTAGTTCTCTCCTGTTCCTCATGCCCACTACTCCTCGCCTGTGGAAGGTGGGTGATGGGATTTGCTTGAAAGGTGTTTTATATGAACAACTAATGGAAATGGAAAAAACTATACAAATGGCTGACATCTAGATGAGAAACCAAAATGTGGCAACTCTTGGCAGAAGCAACAGGCATTGAAATGAGAATGAGTGAAAAAATATGGGAGTAGCTACTTAATGGTTTGGTGCACTGAAGACAGTTAAATGGATTAACGGGAGAACTGCTTCTCTGCCCGTGAACTCCATATTCTTAGTGCTAATTAAACATCTGTTTTGTCTACCTTAGTACTTTCCCAACCGACATTAGCATCCTTCAGCTCATCAATGTCAAACTTTTTTGCGAAGAAGTCCTACACAGGCCTGGCTGTCTCTAATGCCCTTTCAATAACCTTGCTTCTGAGAGAATTATATATATTTCTGCATGATTCTGCAAAACTCGACCATTTTAGAGTTTGTCCCATTTCAAACTGGCCGACCAATATTGCAAAATGCCTGACTAAGCTATTTTTACTTATTCAGTTCTCTTCAGTTTTAAACCTAGAATTTTGTATAACTACGATAAATGTATGTCACCCATCAGGCCCTCCCCCATGCAAGGCATTCTGACTTCAGAAATGTATGTTGTCCTTTTAGAGTGCTTTTTTATTTTTTTATTTACAACTGTTCAGCACTATAATCCTGATTTTTGCAATACTAGAATCATTGATCACCACGTCAAGTTATCCATATTTAATTTGAGGGGGGGGAGGAGAGTCACGCCTTGAGGTAACCCACCAGCCCGTTTATCATGTAGTGTTCATGTGTGACTTATTCTCCACATTTTTTCCGTCACTCCCACCCACAACATTTTTCCTTGCTCCCATTGTCTTATGTTCGTTTGTCTTTTCATCAGTACATCTTTCACCGATACGTCTTCCACCCGACTCATCTCGGTTTAGCATCCATTAACCGTCTTTGTCTGGTTGAATTTGTCCTTTTTTGGGCTTGCAGCAAGTCCTTGGGCTCTTTAATTTAAAGGCCAGTCCTTTTGCATTTTTTTTTTCTTTTATTATTTTTTTTATATATCTTTTTTTTTCCCCACAGAGCACTCGGATTCTTAGTTCAGTTTTCAGTCGACACCAGGGTGCATTTAGCTAGGGAACACAAGGATGGGGGGGGGGGGATCTTTTGCAAAAAAATTGAACAAGGACGAGTATGACTGGGTATTTGGTTGGGTTCCTTTGACTTCTTTCTGCTCGTAGGATCGGATGCTGTCAATCGCCAGATGCATATAGGTTGCTCCTGTCCACCTGTAATATAAAGCTGAATAAGTTTCCTTTTGAAAATAAGTGTCTCTACCATCAATACATTTCTACTCGACACATCCCTTAAATCTTTTTTCTTTTATTTTTCACACGCTCCTGCTTTCATTATTTCATTTTTTAAATATCCTTGCTTCCTAGAAAAACTTGGTTCTTCATATATGAAAGCTACTAATCCTCTACCTTTTTTTATATACATTTACTTTTCTATTACTGTATGCTGTCTTGCTGGGACCTGGTTTGTTTTCAATAAACTTATTCAACTGCGTCTATTTTTTAGGCAATAAATATATTTGCTCGTCTCTTTGCCCTTCTGTCTTATGGGCTTGTATTTATACACATCATTTGTCCCTTCAGGGGACTTTTTCATTTTCCCTCTAGATCATGTTGGACCATGGTCATTTTTCTTCGGTGCTTTGTTTTCATCCTGTTTTAGATGCAATAAGACATTTCGCTGCACATCATCTCCTCCTTACCCCACTACACTTATATAGCCTTCACCTGTTTATTCTAGACCATCGCACCAATTATAACTATGTGCCTTCCCATTTTATCATGAAATTACATTGTTTGCCTGTTTTAACCATTTCTTATATGTTCGCCAAAAGGTTAGCCACCTTCCATTCTACGTCAAGTGGCCATGCTTGCATTTATATGCTACTCTATTCACACCTTCTACATGAAAAATGGCTAAATAATTGAAACACTGTCTCCATCTGCCTCTTTTTCTGCTACTCACCTGGGTCCTCTTATTCCTGATAGTCAAGCGTATCCACACCGTTATGGTGTGAACCGATACTTAGAATTTTATTTTCCTCCCTATTCACTAGCACTTACCTGTGTCATGATATACTGTCTCTTCCCCTATCAAGGCCATGCAGGCATTCATCCTATGTTCACAAAAGGTCCATGATCTTCATCTGTAACATAAACCAAAATTATTACTTGCACTCAAATAATGGTATTTTACCTGCCCGTATTTTCTCTTGAATTGGCTCTGTACAAAATGTTCCTTGTACGGTGAACTCAAATTTTGGTCAACCATACCCCTTTGGTGGTTCTTCTTTTTTTATTGCACTGCACACTTTTTCAATTTTGGCATTTTAACCTTCATTAGTGCGGTTTTATTTTCCAAATTTGGATTTTTTTTGTGCTTATTTTATGCTCCCTGTTTATTTAATATCCAATTTAATATCAATCATGTCTTTTTATTTATTTCATCCAAATGATTTTTTAAAGTGAGTTTGTAACTCTTATGTTTAAAATAAATTATATATTTTAATCTTCTCCTAATTCATGTTTCTGTACTCATGCCAAAAAGGCCAAGTCCACCTGACATTTTGACACTCTCCAAGTCATCCTTACATTACGCTGAATGCTACATTATTTCCATATGTAATCAAATGTTTTTCTTTCTTTTTTAGCGTGTGATGTTACTCCAGAAACACCACTTCATCCTTCTGTAAACCCCATCTAAATATGTCATCATTAGTGACGTTTAATCAACCTGGACCTTTCTCTTGAGAACCATCACTGTCCTCTGTGGTTCATTTTTATTATTCATGCCTTCACAATTTGCCATGTTTCCTTATACTATGGCTGTTTCTAGCTTTATGGGGGTCCTCTGTCCCCCCTCTTTGTTCGTAAATATCCGTGGTCTGAGACTAAATTCATCAAATACACTCACCACTTTTCCACTAGGTCACACAGCTATTTGCAATAGTGTGCTTTCATTACAACAATAAAAACCTCTGCTACTACCAGAAACGTCTCATCGGGCCTCTTGCCCTGTACATGCCACTGTGAACTTGTCCATATTCAAATGGGTGCATTCTGAAAACAAAACACCCTTTCCCTTTAATCACCTACACAAAATCATCATGTTTAGTCATTGCCACTCACTCCTTTCTTAAACATTGACCGGTGCCTGTGAGAAATATAACAGACATGTGTCATGACACACTCCTAGGTGAGAAAACTCCATTTATAGTCTTCAAGAGAACCCTTAATTGTTCTAATAATCCAACACTTTTCTGTATTTGCTGTATGGACATACAGTCATTGTCTACCACTAAAACAAATTGTTCTCCCTTAGCCTTAAAAAGAGTGCCGAAAAAGAATATGGCAGAGTGCCACTAACCATTCTGAACACACCAAGTCACCCTATGACCCTTTCCCACTGTGGGTGCATGCATACCCTTGTCCTTGTAAAAGCATGTCTTCCTTTTAAAGAACACCTTCCACTCTTGTGTGTTACTACTTATTCCATGTTTGCATATTGCTGAGTCAGTATATGGGCTCACTGAACTTGCCCTCTGCAGTAAATCTTTTTTGCACTTTTCCTAATTTGCTGTACCTGCTGCACTCCCAGCACTTGTGTGTGATACAATGTCTGATCCTGGGCAAAACCCTTCCTTGACTTGTGAGCTATACACTAGGGGGTGTACCCCCCTCCCCCAACCCCTCTCTCGAATTGCCAATTTCTGCACAAATCCTTTGGCTTACACACGTGTGCAAGGTGCCCTGACATGCGTCATGTCCAACATACAGGAGGTCTCCTAACTTGCCTTCCCTGCATACTTTAACTATCATTCTGCGTGCTTTGAAACACACATTGGTTACTCTGGCAATGTCCCTAATTATTCTGGAACCCTCTACCTTAGAAGCCTCCCCTACCTTGTGGTATGAATCCATTCTTACTTTCATCAAATTGCCTTTGGTTATTCACCTGCGGCATGCTTGTAGTTTGCTGCGGCCTTGACCCTTCCCCCATTAGTCAGCATTGCCTCTTTTATAGCGTATTTTGACAATTCTTTCTGCACTAATCTCGCTTCTCCACCTTTTCTAGCATCATTTTTCTTTTCTTGCAACAGTCTACGATAATGCACGATGGTCAGCTGAATCTCTGACAATGGCTTTGCTTCCATGCCCACTAACTTCTTTGCGCTGTTTCTGTACTAGCTCTAGCAACCCTTGACATCATTATTATAGCTCCCATATCTGGTGTGTCCGTATACAGCACTCTAAGCGCTTTCCAAACTGCTGCTCTATAGTTATTGGATGGTGCTCCATGAGCGGGGCTCAATTCAGTAATACTCAAATATCTGGCCCTTGACCAAATGTCATCAGCCCTTTCCCCAAGAATAGCGGCTAGAAGAGCTTTAACGTCTCCTGTATTTAATGTATCTCTTTTCTAGTATCCATTTCCCAACGTCAGTAAATTGGACACCGGATTTTACACCTTATTATCCTTATCCATTTGGAAAACGCCCTTCAGAGTCACATGCGTCACCTTCCTCTACCACACAGAAGGTTGCTCTGTCCTGGTCTGGCATATCCTGTCCCCACCTCATGTGACTTTGCCCGTTCTGTTTCCATTTTAAATCAACCATCCATAGACAAGGTTCTTATGTTTGAGGCCGAACAAGCCTCTCATAAGTTTGTCCCTCTTGCATTTTCTTAGATTTCATATATATGTGCAGTCTGTCATCTCATATGTTTAATGCACAGGAGGAATTCTTCTGATTACCCCATTTGCACATTCATCATTCTGCATATTTTCTGAGGTTTTTTTCTCCGCAAACCATTTCTTACTTTAAAAATCTGTTTTCTTTTGCTTCTGATCAACACCCCTCCCTTCTTTAACTCATCTGGCGCTTAATTATTTGCCCATGGCACGGCCACTGATTGCTGCATTCCCAACTTCCCTTATCTCTAGCCAGCTTTGACTTTCACAGACTTCCCTCAATGCTGCCCAGAATGTGTGATACTGCTGCATTCCTCTTTGGTGATCTCACCAGTACTTTATATTTATTTTTTAAATGCTTTCATATCTCCTTTAAATTGTGCGTTGCTATTAACCACACTAAAATATAATTACTGTTTCTGTTGCCGCATCTAATTTTTACCTCCTGTGTGTGCATGTTTGTGCATGCGTGCAAGGGTGCATCATCTGTAATGTACTGATTGCCTATACTCCCATGAAATCACGTGTGCACTTACATGTGTACATATGTGTGCATGCATGCAATGGTGTATGTATGTATGTGTGTGTGTGTGTGTGTTTGCATTCTTTCTTATGTCAGTGCATCTACATGTATGCCCACCAATGTCAGCACAACTTGCAAGGTTTTCCTTCAATGATTCACTGCTTCATTAGGCTACATTCAATATTTTCCAATTTTGTTATGTATCTCAAGATTTCCTAAACATGTTTTTTTCTGTCATTTCCCATAACTGTTTACTGTGCCTGGTCCAACCACTGTCCACTAGCATATTGGTCTGCTTCTTGCCACATTTTGGCACTGAAAAGGAAATTTTGATTCTCCGCTACACTTCTCTCAACTCTTGTGATTCTAGACAAATGTTTTTTTTCTCCAAATATCCTCTGATTTTTCAGACATAATATATAGCGCTTGTACCATCGCTCTCTCTCTTGACACCTGTCTACTATCTTCCAAATTTATTTAGTGCAAATGTATAGATTTGCACTTCATGCTATCATTGCATTACAATTTTTCTCTATTCTCAACTCCCAGTCATAACACAATAACCCATTTTATTTAAAGAAATAAAATGCCTTATTCTCTTATCATTTGCACAGTTGTTTTCTGCACATAAAAATAAATAACTTATGGGTATTTCTCAAAATGTATTCATCACCACCTATCTAAAAAGTGTTCCATTAAATACTCCTTCCCGCATAAAATTTCCACATAATCGGTCAACCTTTTAAAATTAAAAATAGCTCCTGTAATTCTTAAACAACGTGCTAGCGTGGCCCTCCCCACCCTGCACATGGCTTGACTGCCATCAAAATAGCCTTCGATCCTAAGGCAACGACTGCAAATTAAACAATTCTCCTTCAATCTACCATCAGCTCCTTTCAACATATCAAACACTTAAGGAGTTAACTTGCTCCGTTTTTAAAACGTGGACTTCCCTCATCTGCTTTTTCATCATAATTAATTTGTCATGTTTGCCGCACAGACTGCCTGAATTCAATTTTACTCAGAACTTTTTTACTGTGAACATAAATTAACTCGTCTGTCTAGCGGCGTCTGCTGCTATCTGTTTAAACAAACCCGGTCCTTTTAGTAGTGTGCACAGTCTTATCTTAGCCATCTGGCAAGATACGCACTTAATTTATCTTCCTTTTTAAAAGAATATTTTTTTTTAGTCTTCAACATTCTCATGTGCTGCGGTTTTCTTATCTGTATTTGTTTAAACTAGGAAGGCTTTTGTTTGGCAGAAATACAGCTCTCTGTTTCCGTAAACTACGCAGTCAGCTGCAAAGAGACATCATTTTGTCACATTCTGTCGTGTTTTTCTATAGCCTTCGTTTCTATCAAGACTAAGGCGGTTTTTGCCGTCTAAGATTACTTGGGTAGATTAAATTGTCTTCTTTTGGCAAATACAAGAATTAACCCCCGTATTTACTGTATTTTGGTTTTGGGTTCAAAGGTGATCACTTTTTCCAACCTTTTCTACTTGTATTAACCATTTTTAAACCGTGCACATATGTATTTTTATCCATAGCTCATATTTTCTCCATAACTGATCCCTTTAATTTCTGGCTTGGTGCCAATTTTTCCTAAGTAACCATAAATCTATTTTTTCTTTCTCCCATAATCATGCATAACATTTAACACACATTTATACATAAACAAACTTGTGCAGGCCACATAAATCATCGCCTACGCTCCTCGAGGCTCCCTGCCAACGCTCAGCGTGGCTTTTCTCTTAGGCCCCTAAAATACTCCTGATGGGGAGTGTGAGCTGTCCCCTTTACCGATACCTTCATCATCTGTAGCCTACGTCATCCACTTGGGACTCTGGGACAAGGTCCTTCTAAACGTCCTTGACGTAGGTTAACAGGCTTCACCTCATAGATGGCTCCTCGTCTATAGGTCCTTAATTGCTTGACGCTCCTGGTCTCGAGGCAATTACTCAATAACCTGACACCCCTCTCAAGTCGGTTAACCCACCCCTTGTTACTTTTCTAAAGTACTATATTTACACTTGAAACCATTGATTATCAAAAATAATTAAACATTTACTAATGACTCACCAAAAATGATCCCTCAAAAATAAACCACTCTTCGAAAATGGGGTCCCCAAAGATTTCTAAAAATGTGCCCCCAAACTTTCTAAAGGTGGCTACCCCAAAATAAGTTCTCCGTCCCAATCCACAGGTGTCCCTTCCATGCTATCTGGTCTGAGAGCAAGCTCTCTAGGTCTCCTCTCCCAGCCCTGTGAGCATGTTACCTGTATCCGGATCCGTGACCCTGGAGAGAGAATGTCTGGTCAGTCCTCATCCACATCACAGGGTGCCCCGTCGCCAAGTGAGGACCGAGGGCCCATCGCCCTCTGTTGGCACCTGTGGATCAGGCATGCAGAGGCTGGAGACTGAGGCAAAGACTGAGACCGGAACCTGGACCGCTTTTCAGACCGTCTGCTTTATTCAGGCATCCAGAAATAACAGCAAAACAGAAAGGTGATGGCTGGAAGGTTTGAATTAATCATAACCACGGGCAAAGCACTGGGCAACCCTCCAGACCATCGTTCTTCAGCCTGCCAAGCCATTACAGAAGGGGGGGGGGGAAACCATATGCAAATCAGGATTGGTCCTACCCCAAAAGGGGCAGTCCAACCCGAATTGCTAGGTCACATCCTTTCTGCACGAGACCACAAGCCTCCCAGACATGTATCAGCCTTGTTGGGCGTCATCAGTGAGGAGTAGCTTGGGTCTCTAAGCCTGGCAGACTCGGAACCCACGTCTGGGCATACCCGTCCCACTCGGGGTGACTTTATCAAAACACTCCCAGGACCCCCCAAGTTAATTTGCATATTTAAGTAACTTTGGGTCTCACCCTAAATTACAAGGGAATCCAGATCTGGACCCCTTGCTCACTATTCTTACTGGCACAGCTCCTCCCTACTGATGAGGTCCAACCGGACCGAAACACGTGTCTGGGTATGCTGTTGGTACTCTTGTTCAGAGGAGAATTAGCTAGCGTTTTGGTGCTGGACTGCCCCAGGGCAGGACAAAGACTGATATGTTTGGGATATTTCTTCTCTGTGAAAGATGGTGAGCTAAAGACTCTGGGTAAGGCTCTCGTAACCAGGACTAATGTCTGGCAGAGGGACTCCTAGGACCCCCCTTGTTAATTTATCAGGAAATAACAGCAATTGGGCTCTTAGAATGAGCTTTATTTATACAATTTGCAATTGGCACAGTTTGCCATTTCATGATGTGGGTCAACCTCATTGGGTTAGATAATCCAAGACAAGCCTGTCACCCTTTTTTTAGGGTTAATTGACTGAAATGTCACTCACCAGGTACCCCTGTCATAACTGCGCCTACAACTAATTAAATTTGTGTGAGATATTGTTGACCTATAAAATGAATCCTTTGATGCTTTGTGAAACACCAAACTTGGCAAGCTTCTTTGTCTTTTTGGCAGGCAACTCCATGTGTTCCTGTCAAAGGAGTCTAATTATGGACCACGGCTGTGTACCCTGCCCGTGAACCCAACATTCTTAGTGCTAATTAAACATCTGTTTTGTCTACCTTAGTACTTTCTCAACCGACATTAGCATCCCTCAGCTCATCAATGTCAAGAAGTCTATTTAGACACAGACCTGTCTTTCTCTAATGCCCTTTCAATAACCTTGCTTCTGAGAGAATTATATATAATCCGTATGATTCCGTAAAACTCAACCATTTTAGAGTGCCTGACTAACCTATTTTTAATTAGATCTTCAGTTCTCTTTAACTATAAACCTAGGATTTTGGATAACTATGATGAATGCATGTCACCCATCAGGTCCTCCCCATGCAAGGCATTCTGACCTCAGAAATGTATGTTGCCCTTTTTAGAGTGCCTTTTTCATTTTTTACCCGTTAAGCACTATAATCCTGCTTTTCGCAATACTAGAATCATTGATCACCCCATCAATTATCCATATTTAATTTGAGGGGGCAGGGGAGTCTATCAAGTCTAGCTCCACCTATACTCCTTGGCATGTCTTTAATTGCATTCAATGGCATTTGCTGGATGTGTCAGATTTCCCCCCCCCCCCCGAGAGCAGTGGCGTCGCTAGTAGGGGATCCTGGGGGCCGGGCCCCCTTGTGAAACCCTCTGCCCCCCTACCTAAAACGAGCAGTGACCATGTTCTCCCCCTACTTTTTCTGTGCTCCCCCCCCCCCCCACCCCTACTTTTGTCTTTGGCCCCCTCTGTGCCCCTCCTAAATTTGATTCCTGGCGACGCCACTGCCCAAGATTAAGGTAAAAAAAAACATTCTCTGGAGGGATTGTGCCCAGCCAGGAAGGTCCACTATCATGCTTTAGGGCTTTGTGCCTTACCAGCAGAGACCTTTTCATTTGCATACCAGTCGAGTCCCGCCTCGTGGAATGTCCAGCACCAAAACACCAAGCAATTCTCTTTGGAACAGGAGTATAGAAAAACCACTGCAGACACCAGTTTATGACTTGTTTCGGGTTTAGGGGTTGGGTAGGTCGTCATCAGTGGCTGTGGTTGGATTGGCCCTACAAACTGGTACTGTGGCTTATCTACCAGGGTAGCATTGAAATGGTGCTCATTGTAGGGTAATGACCCTGCACTAGCTTGGCCTACCTCTAAACTAGAGTATTTGCCGAATAGGATTCCAACTGCTTCCTTGCGCAAAGTGGTATATTTATGTCTGGAAAGCAATGGAGGCTGAACACCCTGCACAGCGATGAAAGGTATTTTATCTGCCATTAAACTGTCCTGTAACTTGAGTGCTTTGAGGATATTTTAAATTGTCCCTACAGCTGAACTATTTCTAGCTTCACAAGCTCTTTAGTTCTATGGCCATTTGGCAACAGCACTTAGGTAGGTGTGTTTTCCACAGCAGCAGTGAAGGCCTGGCATCATGGATGCTGCTACCTGTGTAAACTGGCATAGTCAAAGTGTTGAGTAAGAAATATTCAGAATGCATGGAGATCTAAAGCAAAATCAGCCATGCCAAAATAACCCAATATTCTATTTTCCAGAAGGGTTGCCTGACAGCAGGGGGCTGTATTTGACGTGGGATTGGCTAGCAGGGCCTGGAATGGGAATGGGAATGGGAAGGGGATTTTGAGCAAAGGGAAACTGATCTGGGTTTCAGCCAGTGAGTGGTGTGTATCACAACATATTATCCCCACCAAACATATTGCTGTATATATGGTCGTCTGGAACGGCCGTAGGTGATATTTTGGGGGCGCGGGGGGATAATTTTGGGGTCCTCACCTGTAGGCCTACTAAAAATGAATAAAGCCCATTCCACCAGACCTATCGGGACCCCCTACGTGGACAGACTGTGTGTTCCCAAGATGAGAAGATGCAGGAGGATCTAGCTTACCCTACTACACGACCGGACTTTGGAACAAACTCCCTCCTTCTTTAAGGGCGTAGCAATCCTACTGCCGCAAAAACCCAGCTCTTCTCCTAATCAAAACCCCTTACCACTTATCAAACCCCTCCAATCGGCAAACTACCGACTGTCCCACCCTGGTTTGCTCTCAATGACTCCACGCTCTCACTATGCAACCTATTATAATAACCCTACCTACTTCACTTGCCCCTCTGCTTATACCTTACTGTCTGATTATGCTCCCCACTTCTGTACTTTATACAGCACCTCAATGCAATAGTTTAATCACAAGGGTGTCAGTTGAACACATGCATCCCTCCCACCCCCATTAAGGCTGACCTGTATATGTCCGGGGGAAATATTCACGTTGCAAGATACTAGCCAGCAATTAAGTCACTCACCACCTCCGTTCTATACATGCAGACAGCCCACCATTGTGTACTTTCCAAGAGTCACATTTTGCGCCCTTTAAGTGGTGGTTTTATATGTGGTTGTTGAATTTGTGAGGGTGGTACCTCCTGGGCTGATCAAGCTATTAGCCCAAGTTTACACCACAGTTGACTGGCAGAAGTGGGGAGGTGGACAGGACCGGTTGGACAAAGGCTTGCACTGTAGTAAGTCGCATATTCCCAAAGCATCTCCAATTTGCTGTTGCTGCCTTGGACCTAATTCAGAAGTCCTAAACTGTAGAGCATCTTGGAGAGGTGCTCTGCATTTCACTAACTTCCAGAGAATCTGCAAGATGCCCTCAACTGAATTAGTTCTAGTGTTAAGCTTGGTGAATTGGGTATCGGGCAGCAAGGTGTGAGAAACCTGAAGGTGTCTCCCTGTCTAAACCTCAGATCTGTCGTCCAGGTGGCCAGGACACTGCCGTCGGTATTGGATCCAGTCCCTGGGGGTGGACCAGTGAGGAAGGATCCCCTGGATGGGGGTGGCTCCTCGGGGAGTGGGACACAGACAGGCGGGACGCAGTATCCCCCTTCATTTTACACGTTTTCCCTATCCACTCACGGAGGAAATTCCAAACCACTGCCCCTTAACACTTTTGCACAACACAAAGGACAACGGACTAACACCACAGCTGTTTACCTGACATACAAGGGTCAGGCAATTGATCAGAATCGCACACAACCGACGGCTCTTTCCCTTCCCCACAGGGATAAAAGGTGGAGCACAGTACGAGGAAGGCAAACACTGCAGAGAGCACAGTGAGACTGCTACTACGCGGCAGTTAAAGAGAGGGAGAAAGGCGGCAAGAATTGAGAGGGTGTCGAGGAGAGGTGACCTTGCCCTTTTCAGCCCAGACCCTTCGTGGAAGAGAGCCTAAGACCGCGAACAATAGCACAAAGTGTCCTGTAGCAGATTTCAACGGCACACTGGGCATAACTATGCAGATGAGCGAGGGAAGCTCCCGCGCCAGTGGTACTGGCCTTGACTCCAGAAAGGCAACAGCCAAGCGGTTCAACACAGCCAGTAAGTCAAGGGGGGGGGGGAAACCGATGCTAACCTGACTGTGATGAGTGAGAATCGCAAAGTGGACAATTTTGAATCCAAGCTGATGAACTTTGAATGAACTGTTAAAAGTGTGAAGGAGACCAGCAGCAGAGGGAAACCAGAACCACGTGGGTGCTAACTCGACTCTGGTCGACCTCTTCTCTCTTCCCCCCCCCCCCACACCAATATGAAAGAAGCAAAAAGTACCAGAAGGCCATAGGAGGACCAGCCAAACAGGTCAAAGTGGTCATTCAGATGGTCAAGCAAAATCCCTGTACAATCGAAAGACTTTGATTTGCAAGCACTGTGAAAGGAAGCGAAGTGAATCCTGATGATATGGGACAAATGTGAAGTAAAAAGGGGGTGGGGGGGGGTCTGAGCCCGAACAAGGGAGATCCAGGGGTGAAACCATCATCCAAGAAAAATACATTGAAAAATTGAGGAAGGACAAATCCTGCATGAGGGGTCCGAGCCTGACCGGGGGAGATCCAGGGGTGAAGCTATCACCCAAAGTTGTTTGATAAAGGAACTGTGGTATATTGTGACAAACTATTGAGAAGGGTCGGCCCCCAGAAGAGGGAGACCCAGGGGTGAAGGCATCACAGAGTGAACATTGGAACAAACTTTTCATTTGGTAAAGAACGTTTGTTTTGTTGTATGAACACGTCCGGTCTTGGAAGGCAAGAGACATTAAAGTGACGCAAGACTTGGCTATTGACAACCCTGATGACTGAAAGCTCGAGGGTTAAAAGCTGAACTATCCTCTCAGGCTAGAAAAGCCTGAGAGTGTGTCCCAAGTGCTGCCATTAGAACTGTTGTCTCGTGTTGGAGAAGCCCGGGACTGGACTGTGCTCCAAGCGCCCATATTACCCCGTTCTCGAAACGTGGGGAAGGAAGACCCAGGCTACTGCATCCTGACATATTATTTGAGAACACTTCTTTCTTTTCTTAAACTATCCCACACCCTTTTTTGTAATAGTTGTGAGGTTTGGCAATAGGTTTCTTAGTATAGGCCCTTTTTATTTGACAACACTACTAGGACTGCCTTATTTTATTTGATGCTTGCTCCCATCTTAGATTTAGGTTTTAAATTGGGCATTTTTCCAACCTGCATACATCATTCATTGTTCAATAAACACCCTTGAACTGTGATAACTTGTGTCTGTCTTACTTGTCATCATGAGTATTTCACAAGGGGGAAAACTGCACTGCTTGGGGCATCTCCACTGATTTGAGTAGAAGGAAGCCAACATGGCGAGTACAATAGCCATGATGTCCAAACAGAACGGACAGCATGAAGAGGGTAGGAGCCTCTAGTTGACTGTGTCGGAGGCCACTGCGAGATGTAGGAGTACTAGGCCACAACCCTTGTCGTAAAAAGTAATTCTACAAAAAAAGACTGAAAAAAGTAAAATACTTTGTAAATCAAATTAGGTGAGTTCACATTTTAATGCAGTCCATAGACTATTCCCATGGCATTGCGTTTCCCATTAGGAGTTGCTTGTCCTGATTGAAATTTTGTGATCAATCCTGCAGGTGCTTGAAGTGTGCCTAGGTCCGAATTTGTTGTAATTTTGATTTTTCCGATTGATGCTTTTGGGCTTCAACGCTTCCGGGTGTTAGGCAGTTTTTAAATTGCTCCCTTGTGTTGGTGGAAGCGGATGCTGGGACTTGCCGACTGCAGTGACGTGATGTCCCCAGTGAAGGTGTGCTGCACTATTTGTTGGTGTCATCTAGAAATGATGATTCAAGAATTTCAGCAAATTGGGATGCCTCAAATTACAGTCATTCAGACCGTTTCCGTTGCTCCATCTCTGTGGATTTCATTATAGGAAAGTAGCACTCCTTACCAGAAAGTTCATAGTTTTGGTTTAATCTTTTTCAGATTTTAAACCCTAATGGCGTCGAGAAATGGGGATGTATTTTAAGGACTAGCTTCAATTTTGGTAATATTTTTCTCAAACTACTATGGCTCCGCTACAGATTACTGGAATTTCAGCCCGTGAGTTAGTCAGCTGTGCTTTATCCACAGCTTAATGTCATTACAGCACATCTGATTTGAGAAGCGATAGTCGCACACTAATTAAAATGAGGTGGGTGGACCAAAAGGGATTCCGAGTATTGCCGTACATCAACCGAAATCTGATGACGAATAGACCAATCCTCACCCACGGAGTTCAAATCAATTTTCAAACCACTTGGAGGACTTTGAGCCATCTCTGCTTGGCCTTCAGGTCAGGTAGCAGCATAGGACGCCCCACAGATTCTAGGGCGAGAGAAGGAACCAATAAGATCAAAATTGCAGTTCTGCTCCCACAGACATTAAATCGTCCCACACCACTGCCATCCTTGCCCTATAGCCACATCCTGTGAAACTCCCCCCCCCCCCCCTCTAATTAAAGAATATAGGCCACGCTTTTTTTGGATTCTAGACCGACCTCTAAACTGGTTAACTGGAATGGTCTGATTAACTGAAATTTTCCGATTGTGTGGCAAGCTGGATAGTGTTTAGGGGCCAGTAAAGAAATCCCTTTCTTACTTGAAATTCAGAGCAACGGGATTGTCTGAGAACGATGAACTTATGATACAAGATGAAGCGGGCTAAGATGATCAGCTGTCGTTTAATAAACCTGGTAGGTACCGTGTTAAAGAAAATCGGATCTGCAGTTGCCTTTAAGGATAAAGGTATGCTGCACTCAATAAGCTTTAAACGGATTTGAGCAGAACTTGGACCATGGGGTCAGTGTGGGGGTTGTTCTTCATGGACCAGAGTAAAAGAGGCAGCAGAACCACATTATGGTAAACTGTTAGACAGGCTGGCTGCCTTTGGCTACCATTACCATTCCATGGTGACCAAGCGGAAAATATTTGTCATTGACGTTTCAAAGTATGGTTCCACATCAACCGTAAAACACTTAGCTGAATCTGTTGCAATGTAAAACTATAGTCCAATTCTTTCTCTAAAACAGATCTATATTTTGTCTCCTCCTACTGGGCTACGTGTAAAGGGATCTGCTTCAGTTAAAACTGCTCTCAATGTTTTCAATAACCGTTCTTCCTCTCGTTTCCAGGTCAATCATGGGATGGATTTTGTTCTGGTTGTTTGCAGTTTTTGTTGTGGATGCTAAAGAAAACGTACTTAACATCTGCATGAACGGCAAGCACCAGAAAGAGGAACCTGGTCCAGAGGGAGAGATGTACGGGCAGGTAATTCCAGCTTCATTCCTAACTTGCCTGCATGCTTAATCTAAGTCCTCCTAGTGCTACATTGGAATAATTGTGAACTAGAGGTGGTGCCAAATTCCAATTATTTGTTATTTTTAAAAAGGGTTGCTAAATTTTTACAAATGTGGTTGAATTGCTGGTGCAGCACAGTTCCACCCCCTCCCCCCCCCCCCCCACTGTGTGTTACTGCTGTAGGCTCCACTGTGAATCGTGCACAGTTTCACCCTTTGACTTCTGAGTCAAACTGGGGTCTGAAAACAATGAATCTTTCCTTTTTTCCCCCTGTGTGCAGGGAAAGGATTTGGTACAATTCCAGCTCAGTCTTTCTATCACGTAACTCTCCTCTTACGTTTACTGATCTTTAGCTCTTGCTTAAACTCATCCCATCTTTCCCCTTTGTTTACTTTGCCACTATTTACCACATTGGATTGTGAGTAGGTTCTACTACTCCTCTACAGTGTCTTCGGGCTGCATCTAGGCCACGCCTAATGTTGCGTCTCAAGCATGTCACAAACCACTCCTTGGCCTTCCCATGGGTACCACAAAATGCACAAGAACCGCACTGGTTTACCTTGGCTATGTTTGGCACCAATACAGACTCCCTACGATAGTCCTTTAAAAGAAACTTCTGGAGCCCATGTTTAACCCTACGAGTTAGATATCCTAATTGTCATTTAGTCCGATAACCACAGCTCATCACCGAGTCCATTCACACACCAGTTCTGCTCCAACCTTGCCTGCTTCTCGCGCACTTTGGGGGTCTGAAAGGAATTATGGCTTTTGTGGCGCCTGTATGTGAAGACTGGCCAGGTCCTGCGTATGAGACGATGGATCGGGTTTTCAGAGCCCATAAGGGGAAGCTCCTTCCAATTTTAAATTGGAGAGGTTTCATTTCTCACCTCCCGCTCCAAGTCCATAGGATATCCATTTTAGTATCATGCTTGCGGCTAGCACTGATGGGTGGAAGCACTGCTGCGTCCCTTCTGTTTTTCAAGTCTGTGGTCCTGTCACTGGTCACATCTGAAGCCCGGCCTGGTGATTAATTTGAGTGGTGTATCTCTCCACTTGTGCCACTGAGCCTTTCTTTGTTTGTTGTTGTTACTCCCTTACACACAGGCACACCACGCTGAACGTCTGCTTACTTTATTTCTCATACACAAACTAATGGTTCCTCTCTTTGATCTCCTCCACGGTCCCTCCCCAGCTTCTCGTTCCGTCTCTCTTAAGGTGACGGTGTCCAGATGGTCCATAACAACCCCCCCCCTTACTTATCGAAGTTTGTGGTCTACATCTGTTCGATGAGACTGGGAGATCTGTGTACGGCACTCTGGGGCCGGCCCTGTGGATCTCTGGCATCCTCATCTGGGGCCTTTAGCGTGGGATCATCAGGTGGCTCGGTCTGGGGTTCCTCTTCACCTGCTTCCTGTTCCATCACGGGCATCTCTTCGTTGGGGTCTTCTTGGAACAACTTACAGTAAAATTATGCTTTTCTGGTGATCTCTCCACCCTCTCCGGTGGCTGTTATCATTGGCCCTTTGACTTCAGTAACCACGAGGGGATCGAGTCTGTATCTGGAGCCAGTTTTCTGCTGTTGGGCCTGTCTGACCAGTACGACCTCGCCGACCGGGATTTGATGTTCCTTGGCCATCCGCTTTTGATCCGCCATGCTTTGGCTTTCCTTCTCTTCTCAGCCTCCTGTTTCCTGATCTCGCTGTCTTCAGCCAGGGTGTAGTCTTCCAGTTGCCTTAGTCCTGTCCGAGGAGCTCTGACAGGGTTTGGGCAGTTTTTTTTCATGAGGGGTGTTTCTGTAGCTCAACATCTGGGATATGGCTTGGGGGCATGGACACCAGGTCTGCGGCCGCTTTCTGGCTTGTCCTCTTCATAGTTGCCATGAATCACTCCACCATGCCGTTGGCCTGCGGCCACAGTGGGGTGATCCTTTGATGGTGGAACCCTAAGTGCACTGCAAACATCCTGAATTCATGTCCTTGAACTGAGGGCCATTGACCATCTTTGATGTTGGGGACAACCCATTCACTGAATAGTTCGACCCCCTACCTGGTGGAATGCTGTTTACTGGACGTGCTTCACCAGGGGAAACCAGGAGTACACTTCCATGGCCACCAATAGATGGCCGTCTTCCAGGGGCCCATGAAAGTTCTTTGCCACTCTTTGTCTGGGTCCCCTGGTTATTGGAACTGTCTGGGGCAGGCATAGGGGTGTGCTCGCTGCTGTAAACTGGCACAGTGGACAGTGTCTTGGTGTATCCTCGACTATTGTGTCCATATATGGGAACCACCCCTGGTTGCGTAAGATTTTCTTTGTGTTGGCTACTCCCCTGTGTCTTTCATGCGCAATGATAACTAAGGAGATACTAAGACTGTTGAAGGCCACTAGCCGTTTTCCTCTCTGGAGTGTTCCATGTTCTGTCGTGGCTAGTTCTCTGTATCCTCACCAGGTCTCTCCTATCCACCTCCCTGTTTTCAAAGCTTTCTGTGGCTGTGTGCCGCCATCTGTTGATCTTTGTGAGTTAGATGGCTGCCCGAATGTCAGTCCTGCACTTCTCGGTGAACAGATCCTTTGTGATGGCAGGTGGCGGGACATTCATGGATAGGTAAGTGATGTACGATTCCACCTCAAGCTGCATATTGCTGTCTGGTATGCTCCCGGGGTGCCTTGACAGGTATTCTGCGGGTTGGCGTCCCCTCCTGGCTTGTGGACGATGGTGTAGTCGTACTCTTGTAGGCAAATGCCCCACCATTCTAGCCGTGGCAGCATCTTTATTTTAGGGTTCCCAAAGAGTGACAACAGTGCTCGATGGTCTGTAATAAGGACAAATGTTCTCCCGATGGTGAAACTTCACGCCCAGACTGCAGCTAGGCTCTCATGTTCAGCCTGGGAATAGGCTTGCTCACTGGAAGTGAGTGCTCTGCTGGCATACGCTACTCTGCACGTTTCATTCTTCTGGTGTGTGTTGGTCTGGGCTAGGATGGTGCCTAGTCCCACTGGGCTGGCGTCAACTGTAATCTCTGTATCCCACTTAGGGCTGAAGATTGCAAGCTGGTGCTTGTTTGCCAGTTCTCGTTTGATTGTGTAGAAGGCGTCTTGACGGTGTTCATCCAATGTGAAGGGGAAATCTTTCTTGAGAAGCTGTCTGAGTGGGTTGGTTAATTTTGCTTAATGAGGTATATATTGGGCACAATATCCTGCCATTCGGAGGAAGGATTGTAGTTCTGACACGTCTCTTGGGGCCTCCAGATTGACAATGGCACTGATTTTTTTTTAATTTTATTTTTTATTTTTTTTCTGGATCTGCTCCGATCCCTTGATCGGAAAAGATGTGTCCAAAGAAACGTAGGCTGTGCTTGTTCATGGTACATTTTGGGCCATTAAGGGTGAGGCCGGCCTCGTGGAGGATGGTGCACACCTGTCTGTGCCTCATTGTGGTGTTCCTGGGTAACTCCGAACACTAAGATATTGTCACTCTAGTTGAAAGCGTTGGTGACTGGTGTTATCAACCTGCATATTGTCTCCTGGAATATCTTGGCTGCGGAGGATATTCCGAAGTTGAGCCGCTTATAGCAGAATAAGACTTCATGTGTCGTGAAGGTTATCAGCCTTGAGGTGGGGGTCAATGACCAGCTACTGGTAGCCTTGGTTCAGGTCTAAATTCGAGAACTGGGTGGCCTGGTTAAGTCTTACCAGCATGTCCATGGTGTCTTTCTCTTTGGATTGCAATATTTGGGATCCTCCTATCCACGCAGAGGTGAAGGCGCCCATCGGCCTTGGGAACTACTAACAAAGACACTCAGGGGTGGGTCCCTCGACTCTTTCAATGATATCATTGTCTAGCAATAGTTGTAGCTTGTGTGACACTTTGGCCTATAGATAAAATCCTATCCTTCAAGGGTGTTGCGGTACGGGCCATACCGTGGGATCAATCTGAAGTCTGAAGATGGGATCCTTTAACATGCCTACGCCCTTAAATAGACTTGGAAACATTGTTTTCAGTTCATCCATGTGGAGTACCCTTTGGGATAGGGTTCGCACGGTCGGAGTCTGTGGCGGGAGGCCCTGGATCGTCTCGGACTGGTCATACTGAATGTCAATGAATTGTAGGGCGGTGGCCATTTTTGTAACTAAAGAGACCTCTCTTGGTCATAGGGCTATGTATGACATGAATTGTGACGGGAACACGTCCTCTGTGCACCAGGTCGCAGAAGAATTGTCCCTTGGATTGTAGCAGACGGGTTGCTCGCCTTTGCAAAATGCAAGCTTGAGATGGTAATAATGGGTATGTGTCCGCTATGGTTCTGTATGTGTTCTCATTCTTCACGTTGACCGTAGCTCCTGTGTCAATGAGGAAGGGTGTATGGAGTCCCCCGAGGTGCACTGTCAACTTTGGGACCGTACTGTCATCGGAAGTATCAATTATGAGCCGGACGTATTCCCTGCTGTACCGGTCCTGTTCGTAGCACTGTTCTGTGCCTGGTGGATCTTCTGTTGGAGGGTTCTCGTAGGGGTCATCTGTGGTGACTTACTGCCAATAGTCTTCCCCTTGATAGGATTGTGAGTGAAAGAGGTGCTCTGGGGTGTCGAAAGCTCAGTCTGGCATGTCGACTTGTAAATTCTCCATGGCTCGGACAAACCCTGGGTGTGTCGTATATGCTACTGTGTTTCTATTGAGGCTGGGCCTTGCATTCTCTCTCTCCCTGGGTACAGACATAGGTTATGTGGCCTCGTTGGGTCATAGCTCCTGGGGGGAGTCCATTGGGGTGGCGGTCTGTATGCTGGCAATGGTGGGGCCCTTTCCCGGCACATGATTTGCAAATGGTTTTCCTGGCCGCACCTCATGCACGTTTGGCCAATGGCAGGGCATTGACCCTTGTGTGCGAATTCAAACCCACACCTGTAGCATTGTCTTTCAGGTGGGGCTCGGCGGCTGGTGTTCCATGCGTCATGGTGTGACTGGCTGTCGGGTCTGCCCTTGCTGGTTGCTGACTATGGCAGCAAGTGTCTGTTTGTTTTCTTGGGGTTCTCAATATTGGCCTCCTGTACGTCGACCCGTTCGTAGACCCTTGCCAGCTCTGCGATTTCCTGAAGCGGGAGGGGTTTCCTCGCAATTCCTAAATTGCGAGGACACACACACCCTTCCTTCACCACACCCTTGGTCTGATGGCTTCATCATTATTTCCCAAAGTCACAATACGTTCTCTTTCTCTGGAGACGTAGTATGATAATGATGTTATTTATATAGCGCCTTAATCCAAAGCGCTTTACAGAGCACATATTTACATACAATATCACCTAACCGAAATTGGTACTCATTTATCGACCTTGGAAGGATGAAAGCTGAGTTGGCTTTCCAGGATTCAGACCTGCAGATCACGCTCAGATTGCATCAGCAAGCGCTCAACCCGCTGAGCTATCGTACGAGTTTATGACAGTCCAATTGTCACTTAACTTATTACCTGTTAATTACCTTATGACTGTCTCATTGGGTGAACTGACGTCCATCCACTCCTGCCATCTTTGGCCTTGATCTTCCTGTGGCTCCAAGGTGAACGGGTGTGGGCTGCGTAAGAAGGACACCGGGTTGGTGGGGGCTACCCCTGCGGCCACAGTGCAGCTGCATCTGCTACTCCTGCCTGAGACCTCTTTTCCTCTTCTCACCGTGATTGCTGTGCCCGGGTCACCTTTGCTCGGGGTGCTGGGACGCCCTCTCCACTCTTCGTAGGGGTTGTGGCGTGCACATGTTGATGCTAGGGGCAGTGTGTGGGCAGCTGGTAGGGCGCAGTGAGCCTTATGGCATGTGGTGGCACTGACTGGCACTTAACCTCCTGGTGTGGGCTGATTAGCCCAGGACGGGCGAGTTGTGTTGGGCAGCCGGCTTTCTTTGGGGTCGTGTAGCATGCAGCGTGTGGTGTCCTGCAGCTGGGGTGGGGTGGGCTCAAAGACTCTCATTGTCACATAGTTTGGGCTCAAGACAAGGGAATCCGATGTAGGAAGCTCGTAACCCCTGTGACTGAGAGGCCTGACCAAAGGGCATTAAAATACAGGAACATTGACGCTTGGGTAGTACATGAGCTGGGTTTCAAAGCTAAAAACAAATGACAGTCCTGACAAGTCCATGATTGGTACTGTGGTGGGTCGGAAGATGTCGGACTCTTTCTGGACATTCTAAATTGCATAAAAGTAAGAACACTGCCTACCTTTCCCTATTCTAAAGTGGTGTCCCTACCTATCTAAAGGAACTAAAGGTGTTTGTCTGTCGTCGGGAAGTCTCAAAGAAAGAGAGGTCTTCCATCCAAAACCTAGTTGGACTTGATTCTCCTGATGTACCAGTCTTTTCACTGGCCTGTTTGTATCCATGTCTTTGATCCTGTTCATATTTGTCTCGTAACCTTCAGTTATAGTCTCTTTAATCCTTTTCATTAGCCTTTGTAATTCTTCCAACACGCTGGAGTTTAATATTCTCTTTAGGGAAGTATTTATGCCAACCTTCCTGATCCTTCCTCACATGTTGCTTGGGATTTTTAGGAATCGCACAATTGATCCAGGCTTTCTCGGCTTTGCTGAGGTTTCTACTCATTAGCTGCCTAGGTGGGGGAGCCAGCCAATCAGGTGGTTGGGAACACAGGCTTAAACTGATGGTGTAAGCCTGCATTTCAAGCATGCTGGTGTAAGCCCACTTTCCAAGCTGCCTGTTCGCGGCTCCCCTGCTGCCGTCTCACCTCCACCTTCCGTCTATTTTATTTTTCTTTATTAACACCCCCGCACCCAACTTACCTTATCTCTGCTGTGGCAGAAAGCAGAGCGGAAGGTGCAGTACCATGGACGTGGCATGACTTTGTCTATACTTGTAAAGTTTACCATTAGCAGAGGGGTGGGGAGGTGGGAGAGGTTAGGAGTAACAGAAAACACGCCTTGAGAAGCTTCCGGAACTTAAGGAGATCCAGTTCAAGTCAGAGGGGGGGCAGGGAGACCATTCCAGAGGGAGGCCCTTGCGGAAGAGAGGGATCTACCTCCCCCACCCCCCTACTGGGTTGGAGCTAGAAGACCGAAGGGCTCTAGCAGGAAGGTATTTGGGGAGAGAGTTGGGTGTAGTGGGGTCCCAGGCTCCAGAAAACCTTGTGGCACTTGATCCTCGCAGCAACCCAGAGCCAGTGGAGAGATTCAGGCCTGGAGAGATGCAGCCCCTGGACTTGAGGCAGCCTTTTCTGGATTAGTTGAAGTGGGCGAAGGCAGGAGGAAGGCAGATTGAGAAAGAGCCTGTTGCAGTAATCGAGCCTAGAGAGAACCAGGGCTCTGGAGACGGTGAGCTTCTGGGGGAAAGTGATGAAAGGAAGAATACCACTGAGGAGGTGCAGCTGGTAATGGGCCCAATTGGCAAGGTCTGTGATGTGAGGAGAGATGTAGAGGGCAGTGGGTTTCAAGCATCTCACTCTGGCCTTCAGCCACTCTTCGAAAGTCGTGGGCTCTGCGACTGCTCTCTGGTCCACCTCTTCAAGGTGTGCTCGCTTAGGGGCCCTGAGGCTACCCTCTGCCTCTCTGGCATCCCCCACTCGTCCAAGTCTGTGTTTTCTCTTAGAGATATTCTTGTTTCCCTCTTAAGGCTGATGCCTGACTTTCTGCCAAACGGCTATATAGTACATTAGTCTTTATCAATTGGCCCCATGTGTGCTACTAGGCTGGGTGCCTTGTCCCCCTAAGGGGAAGTCTCTCCCATTGCGGTCCCAATTGCCAAGAATCCTACGGAGTGTCTTGCAGAGCGGAAGCACCTCCCTGGCCTTAAAGAGGGAGACTCCCCTTTGAAAGAAGAGACCATTAATTTTGATTCGTCGCAGTACCTAGTTCATTGTTTTAAGTGACTGCAACTCGTTTCTTCCCTTCCTCCGCCCTGAGGCATCCATCAACTCCTTGAAGGTTAACAGTTTTTTTAAAAATACTTACATTTCGGAGCAGAATTCTTTCATTTGAACTGATTGTGCAGAAGCCCTGTACTTAAGAGCGGTCTGAGTTCTGAGATTATGGGTCTGATACCAATCTGTCTTGAAAGGAATAGCTGCATTTTAGCAAACGGACCCAAAAAACAGTAGCAACATGATGGTGCATCAGCCATTTTTAAACTTCTTACACTTTGGTGGCCTTTGGGGTGGCATCCCATTGCCAAAATTGTGGAGTACTCCTAAGGTCCAACACAGTTTTCTGTTAATAGAAATGTGTTCCAGTGAATATACCCATTTCTGAATATTATGTTAAGAACTAAATTGGGTGTGATGTATAATAAAGAACCATCCGCTTCCCCGCCCACACCACACAGTCCCCTGCAAGCATTTAAAAAGAAAATGGCCACCTGAGACCCGAGGCACAGTCGGTGGGTTTAGGTGACGGTTTGCTAGAAAAACATTGGCGCTTTGGCGCTTTGATGGATTGATTTTGCCATTCGATATGTATTCTGTGCCAGGACACAACTTCTCCTGGGCTATAAAGGAGTTTGATTTGATGCTTTCCATGTGCTCATGTCTGGCTTGCCAACATGCAGGCAGCATATAGGACACAGGAATAAATGCTTGCGAGTGGTCACGGCAAAGCTTAAATGGAACCTTGTGTTCTTTAGCTGCTTACAAAAGTTCCAATAAGATTGTTCAGCTCTTAGCACTGGTGGTAGTTTGTTCCAGCATTTCGCAGCGATGACTGGGAAACTGGTTCCCCCGGCTTTGGTTTGCCTGAATCTTGGGAGTGATGAGACCGTGTGTGTTTTGTGATCTTGTTAGTCTCGGAGCTTGGGCCTTACAGACTTTCTGTGACGGGTAAGTGGGGACGGGAGGGCAGTGTTAGACAGGCACTTGCGAATGATGGACCGCATTTTGAAAGTCATACGGTCTTGAATGTGGAGCCACTGTGCAGCTATTCTGGCTGCTGAGATGTGCTCACGTCTCGGAAAGCATTGTTTTGGATCACTTGCATTTTGTGGATGTTTTGCTTGGAGGGGCCAATGAAGAATGCTGCAATAATCTAGCCTGGAGCCAATCAAAGCCTGAGTGATGGTGAGGCAGCTCTTCTGCAGGCATTGATGATTTCTGATGTGTAAGCCGCAGAGGAGGCAATGACGTTAACCTACTGAGTTAAGGAGAGTGATTCATCCAGATGGAGACTGGTATTTGGATCGATCGTGAAGGAGCCGTAGAGGCTGCTGAGGCCCTTTATGACTGTGGAGGAGCCTACAAGGAGGATTTGCGTATTGTCATCGTTCAGAAATAGCATGTGGGATGCCATCCATTCCTGAATGGTGTGGTAGACCGCAAGTAGCGTGGCAGTTGTCAGAATGGGGGAATAGAATTTGTGTCTGCATAGTTCTTGGAGGCGACACCATAAGAAGGCTAAACAGGGGTTTGGTGAAAATGTTGTAGAGGGTGAGTGAGACACAAGACCCATGAGGAACTCCGCATGAGAGCTGGGATGGATGCTTGCAGTTCCTGGGAATACTCCTCTGTTTGCCAGAAAAGAGGATATCCAACTTGTGACATCCTCTGAGAAGTTTGCGACTGAGGTGAGATGCTGGCATGAGATCTTGTGGTCTACCAGATCAAATTCTGCAGAGCGGTCTAGGAGGTGGGCAGGCTTTCTGCTGTCTTTGATTTTGTCAAGCTGATTCTTTAAGTCTAGCGAGGCTGATTCTGTGCTGTGACCAGGGGGTGGGAGGGGGAAGCAGATTGGCAGATACCAGGATACTCTTGGTCTCCAAGTAATTGTGGATTTGGAGGTGTGCTGCATAGTCCAAGATCTTAAGGAGGAAGGGAACTGTGGTGATAGGTCTGTAGTTGTTTGGTATCGTGGGGTGCAGAGTGGGTTTCTTTAGCAGAGGAAGGACCCAAGCGTCTTTCAGATTGGCGGGAACTGCGCAGGAGGCCAATGAGGCATTGGTGAATGACCTGATAAATGGAAAGGGGCAGTTTGCACAGTCTTTAATGATAGATGTGGGGCATGCGTCACCTTTACACTTGTAGGCCTTCAAGCCTTTTAGGATGGAGGTGGCTTCCTCTTCAGTCATGGGCTTGAATGAGAAGGGATGGTGGGCAGATGTGGTGGGAGGTGGAGCGTTGTGGGCTTTGGTCTGTGTGGTGTTGCTGATGGAGTTCTGCTGGAGTATGATTTTTATCTTGCAGGGAGGATGTTTTGCCTAGGAGGGCTTTCTGTATGATTGAGCACCATACCTTGTCTTTGAGGTTGGGATGAGGTGATGCTGGGGTTTCTACATCTCTTAAGATGTAGAATAACTAGTGTATGTTGGACTTTGTGATGCTGAAAATGCATTGGAGGGACAGGGCCTCCCTGTCCTTGTCATGTAGTCCTTTTTCATGTGTTCTGTATTGTTTTCTGCCCAGGAGTCCATGTGGGACTCCTGGCAGTGCAGCTCTTCCTCTTCCTCTTTTTGGTTTGGTGTACAGACCCTTGGGATACCCTTATGGCACGCATGGGTGGGGGAACACCCGTGTGCCCCTAGTGTATGTTCTTGGGCACGTGTGTGCCCCACAGAGCAGGGTTTGGCCGGTTGGCAGCTCCTTGCTGAATTTGACAGGTGCTCGGAGTATCCTCCATTTTGGGATACCTAGGCCCTGCCATTGGAATGAGTTGATTCCTAATGGAAGACAAGATGGCCTCTTGCTTTCTATTGCATGTTACCTTGTTTTTCCCAAAGTCCTGGGAAGCCCTGACTCTGTCCCTTCCCCCTGACTGGCCGTTGGCT